>NW_028258343.1:10305067-10610135 GCF_053883595.1 Heterocephalus glaber | reverse complement strand
TGTACTACAAAGGTAAATGTCACAAAAATGATAAAGTAAGGCAAGGAAAAATAGTTGACTTAGACTGGGCTGGATACAGATGTTGAGAAGAGTGACATTTTTGCTGATAAATGTCAAAAGCAAGAAGATACCCTCCTTTCTTTGAAATGATGAACATTCAATTGTTTCAGTAGTTGATTGTAAGAAATAAAAGATAAGATGCCAGTTTTTCTGTGGAAGGAGCTTAAAATTTAAGAGGAGAAATGGATTACAAAATGGAAGGGATTTTGAGACATTGTACAAATGAATTCAGTAATACCTTTCTGAAATATAATCAAGTGGGCCTAATGTCTATGAGAATTGAGAGAATGCCTGCCTGGCTCTGGGCTAGTCTTCCAGGACTAAGAGGAGTGCACCAGCCAGGTCTCTTGGTTGTAAAGGAGTCTGACTCAGGCTGGCTTGATAAATGGGAAATTACTGAATGAGCATAGAGAGGCTGTCAGAGGTGGTAGAAAAATGGAGGAAAAACCTTAGAAAACAAGCGGAGGACAAGATGGAGACTAAGATCATACAGCAGTGACAGTCTGGCCAGGATTCAGCTATGTCACCACTCCTGTGAGGTACAGTTCACTGCTGCTGCTGGTTGAGGAGCTGGAACAGCCTGGCCGGCCACACACTTGCCTCATGGCAAACACATTCTGGCTGCCCTATGCTCTTTTTTTTTGAAGTGAAACACTTTTTTTTTACAGTTGTCTTTAAAACTGCAAAGACACTATTTTCTTCATATAAAAACAATGGTATACCTATACTTTTTAGAAAATGATTACACAGGCCCCCTTAAAGAAAAATGCACCTCATTATAGGGTTTCAGAGAGGTTGGTTGGAAAAAACCTATCTAGACTGATTCCTAACACATACCATTCAACACTGCAACTTTTGGTTTGTAGTACAGATTGTTGTCATCAGTACGTGTTCCTGCATTCTGACATATTTGATGATCCACATAGAGACTGGTTTATTAATGTTCCATTAGTTCATCAGCTTTTTCTGCAGGTTCATCAGCAGGTTGTGCAGGCTGTGCGTTTCTCTGTGGTCTTTCTTCAAGACCTTCCAGGAATGGAGACACATCATCATCATCATCATCATAGATTGTGAATTCCAAGTCTTTACCAACAATTCCAATGGAAACATTCTCAGTAGGCAGGTCTTGCTCTGCAGGAATTGTCTCTCTTAAGGCATGCAGACCATGCTTAACCAGTTCATTTAAATTGTACCCCATAAATTCAGGCAAATGTCTCTCCAAGTAAGTATGAGCTGGTTGAGAACGGGCTCCAATAGACATAGCTCTGCAGTCCAAATAGTTAGCAGATGGACAGGTCTGGAAAATGTGAGGGTCCATATCATGGTAACCAGCAATAAGCAGCCCAGCACCATATGGTCTCTGGCCATACCACTGTGTGGGTATCTGGGTCTTGCTTCCAATTAGAGATAGAAGACGAGACACAGGAAGTGGTCTGTCAAATACAAATCTGGAATCCAAACACTCCTGTGGCATAAAATTACATAAGAGTCTAGCATCAGCAGTAAGTCCGGCAACAGAGACCCCAGTATGGGTGTCAACATGGAGAATTTTTTTCTGGTGAACTGCAAGCGAGCTTGCAAGAGAGCGGTAGGAAAAAAAATCCTTGAATCCGTAAATTTAGTTAAAATGAATGGATATTTTACATTCTTCAAGTAATAAGGAATATTTAAAATTAATTTGTATTAAATGATAGCAGGTACACAGGTAAGTGAACAATTTACAGACTATGCATAGGCAGGTTGGTGAAGTATCACAAGTGGGACACACTCATATAATCATCACTGATACCAAGAAATAGAATAATAGAATTCTATCAGCATCGCAGAAGTCTTCCTCATCCCTTCCCACAGAGAAGCGACCACCCAACTGATTTCTAATACCATTGGCTAATTTTGCTTGTTTTTAAATTTTACATAAATGAGATCATGCAAATTATATTCTGGTTCTAATTTCTTCTGCTCAACAACATGTATGCATGTATGTTTTTAAGACCCATACATTGTTTTATATACCAGTATATTATCCACTTTATTGCTGAAAATAGGCATTTTGTGAATACAAATCAAATTTATTCATTCTACTGGTGGTAGATTATGTAGGTTGCTTTCATTTTGCAGTTTATAATGACTAGTGCTAATCTTAGCATTTTTGTAGATGACATTTGCTTTTGTGTACTCTGCCTTCTTTTTTTTTTTGTACCAGGGATCAAACTTGGGACTTTGTGCTTGTGAGGCAGGTGGCAGAACCACTGAGCTAAATCCCTGGCCCCCATGTCTTTTATATACCTAAGAGTAGACTTGCTGACTCATAGTATAGGTGCATATTGGTTTAGTAAGTTCTGCCAGTTTTCCAAAATATTTATATTAGTTTATTCTTCCATCAACAGCACATATAAGTTCCAGTTGCCTCATATCTTTGTAAACACTTAAAACTACCAGATTTTTGAAATTTTAACCATTTATGTGGGTGTAAATATATAAAATCTAAAACATTCTATTTAATTCCACATTGTATATCTGCTAGATACCGTAATTGAACTAGTCTTTCTTGTGTTGGAAAAATTAATTAGTACACAAGTCTTAGAACTTCAAGACTTTCTTCTCATTTACATGAAATAATTCCATTACTTAATTATTTATTTTCCTCAAAGCTAATTATATGCTTACATAAAAGATTGTCTATGATGGGAAATACTATTCCAAGGCTCCTTTAGCCCATAGGAAGCTACTATATGATACTAGAAATTCGCTATAAAATTTCAGTACAATTGATTATCCTGAGGAAAGGTCTAGAAGTAGATTTCATGTCAAGAATCATATTACCAATAGATTTATGAACCGCTGCAGTGAGCATAAGACATTAACTGAAATTAAATTTAAAAAATCAGATTGTTGCTTGAGTGATTGTCTTAGGTTTGATGTTTTCTGGATTTTTATGCTGGAGTGTACAGTGATACCTCATTTCAAGAATGCTATCTTTGCAAACAAGCATTTGGCACAATTTTGCTTTTGTTTGCAAACTGCATTGGGTGAGGAACACAACCACAGCCATCTTCCTCACTCAAACATGAACGTGGCTATCTTTTCCAGAATCATGGAATGAATTAAGTTTGTAAACTGAGGCACCACTGTAATTATAGAGTAACTATAATGGGATGTCTCTTAAAAGATAAGATAGGTACTTAAATAAAGATCTACTTAAAGTTATTTATCAAATGAGTAACTTTATAGGAAAAAAGAAGCGAGTAATATTTTATGAAGTAGAGCTTTCTGCTTAACTTAGCACTATAGATAATTTTCATCTTGGGACTTAATAGACAAGCTGGAGGCCCGAAAATCCTTTTCTGGAACAAGGCAGAAAAAAAAGATGGGGACAGCAAAGATACTTTGTAGGTGGCCAGAGCATTGCAGTAATGACTCCAGTCTCCCCTGTTGGCCCACAGACTGTCAGTTCTGATGTCAAGGGATTACAGAGCAGCAGTGAAAACAGATCTCAACTTTCAGGCATTTCTATGTGTATCCCGGGTCATGTGCTGCTTCCCCATTTATGCTTCCGGGATGCTGACTTAGGGATACTCTTGCATTCACTACCAAAGAGAGTGCAGCTAGAGGCAGAATTCCTTTTATTTTAAATTAGGATATGTTTGCAATACTTAACAGATTTCTGAATTGGGGGAATTGATACATAGATTTCCCACATTGCTGGGGGTGTCCACCTTATTTTTCTCCAGTCCACAAGATTGGATCGAGTGTGCAAACCCTGTGTGAGCTCATGGGTACATCATGGTGAAATGACAGACAGAAGTCTGGTGTCTAATGTTACCACTGAGCTCTGCCTACAGCGTCTTGTCCAAAATCCTAAATCAGGTCTTGGATTGCTATTATTTACTCAGAAACACTAATGTTTTCCTTTATGTCAAACATTTCCTGCTCATTGTCCTTTCTGAGTCTGCAAATACACTTGGGAGTATGTATACCCCATGGCTGCCACGGTCTGTGTGGCTGGATGGTTGATGGAGTGAGAATGGCAGGGGATTAAGAAAAAACAGAGGTACAAAAGAACAAAGAGAAACAAAGCTGGGTCCAGGTGGAGCCTTCTTCCTGATGGGAGAAAAGTTCTGCCAGGCAACTGCAATGTGTTTATTTATGGTGGTAGAGATAAGGGAAGTGCAAGGGAAGGAAAAGGGGGCTGGTCTGTAACTGGAGCCAGGAGAGTAGCTAAGGTCTGCAGGACATCATGCTTTGATGGTTTTATGGGGAATAGATGGGGAGGAAGACATGTCCTCTTCTCAGCCAGGCCTTGCTCTGCCATGCTCTCTTGTCACCTGTTCTCCCATGGGGCCCTGCCTCATGCAGGAGGAGGCGAGTTAGGCCTGGGCATAGTGTTCTACAGCACCGTGCACCCAGCGTATGACCTCTTCCAAGATGTACTCAAGGTGAGGAGGAATGCAAAAGACATTCTTATGGGAAGGAAAGTATCCTGGAAAGACGACAAGGTTGATCTGCGTCACAAAGGTGACTATGCCTAAAGTCATAAAATTATCTCATTTATATGACTCTAGTCATATAGATCACTGGCTGATGAAAATAAAAGGAGAAAGAGAGGAAAAGACAAAGTGCATTAAATCTACTTCAGACATGTGGGTTCTCATTAGGCTTTAAATGACTTTCTTAGGACTTGGGACTCATGGACCAGTAGTTAATTTCATGACTACTGTAATTCCACCATTATATTTTTCCTCCTAGATTTTGCTTTGGTTTTCAAATACACAATGCTCTCAGAAATCTGAAATGCATACTAAAATATACTAGGCTCACATGATTGCCACTTCTTTTTCTGTGATTCAACTACCTTTGTTCTCATAGAGAAAATAATATTCTTAATAGTCAAAATAATAGAAGAAAATAGTAAAAAAAAATCAGTATCTCCGAATATAGTTTGTTCCTAAAGAATATGTCTCAAGTAGGCATCAATATATAGCTAACCATATGCCAGGATCTCCCATAAGATATATTGTATAGTACAAATTAAGAAAATGACATCTTTCACAAGATAAGCCCTTGTGAAAATATTCCTTGACCTTAATGTTTTCATTGAAGTTTTTGCCTGTAAAATTTTATTGATGGAACTTATGTGACTTAACCAGGTCAAACTTGATGATATTCATATCCTTAAAAGTTTAGAGTGATTGCTCTGTCATTGTGCCAGAGTTATTATTAGGCAATGATAGAAAGTGCAAGAGAAGAATACCTAGAAGACTTGATGTAATCATAAATTTTCAATATCCCTCTCCTCTATGTTGGGGTAGAAAAAAGAAAATCATTTTCCTTACATAATTTAATTAACCTGTCACTTTATTTTGAAAGCTTGCTAATTCATGATCCAAAGAGAGTGATTTATAGGCCATCGTGAGAACAAAAGCTAGATGCTGAATAGAGTTAAGCCACCTAAACATAATGTGAGAGCAGAATTATTTTTGAATTAACATCAATTATGAAATGAGTTCCAAAGATTATTTACTGCTTAGCCTGAAGAGTCTGTGGTTTATTGCCCTTCATTTTTTATCTAACTAGAACTTCCTGTTGTTTACTACTGTGGTTAAAATAATATTGAAAAATAATAGTTCTTTAATAGTGAAAATTTCTTAATAGATGTTGTATATTTCTACTTATATATATATACTATTTAAGATTCTCATAAAAAGTTCCAGTAAAATTTTTGATGAATGATTATCAAATAATGCTCATGGATTACTCTTATACCAATTTAGTTTACAAAAGCTATTATGATTCTGAAAGAAAACTTGAAAGTATTTAGAAAACTAAAAAGTATGAAGAAACAGTCACTTGGGTGACTATACTCCTCAAAAATTTTAATTGTTAAATATTGATTGAAAAAGGACTCTTAAACACAAGCTTCCTAAACAATAAGGGATACTCCTTTTTTTTTTTAGAATATTAGGAAGTTATCCTAGAAAATATGAAAACACTAGTCCTTTAACTGGAAATACTGTATTATAAATAAATATTTGTAAATGTTTATATTGGGAACATTTATAAATAAAAGAAGGCTGAGTGATACTTGGGGAAGAAATGTATGTTCTGAGGAAAATGAAGCTGTAGCTCTGTTTGCCTTTATATAGTCATCCATTCTTTGTTAAGGGATTGGTGCTGGATTGTGCAGAGTAGAAGGCCACATTTACACAGGAGTTAAGACCCACACAAGCTGGTGATAGGAAGAGTCTTTTGCAGACTTCAGAGACTTCTAGTTATTTTGTATTCTCGCAGAAGGTCATTATAACCAAAGATAAGAAGAGGACCCTAGGGAGACAGCTGTCTTAGTTACTTTCCTTGTTGCTGAGACAAAATACCCAACATCCAAAGTTAAAGGAGGAAAGGTTTATTTGGCTGACAGTTTGCAGAGATTTCAGTTCATAGTTGGCTGGCTCCAAGGCAGGGTGGCATGGCAGAGGGGCATTGCAGAGGAGAAACAGTTCATGGCAGGCAGAAGGCAGCAAGCAGCAAGCTAGAAGGCACCAGCAGCAACCCTCTTCCTTCCTTTATATCTTATCCAGGCTACACATCCTTAGTGTTGGTAGCACGCACACCCAGGATCAGGCAGTCTTAATCCTAGTATTGCATTATGAATCAATCCCAGCATCACATCCTTGATCCCAGCAGCATATACCCTAGATCAGCCACCTCCAAAATGTCCCACCTATGACCACATGAGGCTTTCGGGGTGGGGGTGGGGGCATCTAGATACTAGCCATAACAGCAGGCCACACGGTTGGTGAGAGGAATTAATTGTCAGGATAGTTGACCTCTGTTTACATGCAGCAGTTACCACCATTGGACCTAGGTAGCAGGGTACCTGACCTTCACCTCTTATATTACAGAAGGCTGTTCTCCTTCTCTGGCCCTCCTCTGTGCTTACCCTCTCTAGGGTAGAAGTTTGTGGGACTAACATGTAATGGCCATTGGAGCCCTAGGTCTCTTTCTTATAGATCATACTTGGTTACCTGAGGTTTCAGAATTTCCTGCTCATTGAGGGCTCCACTGAAGGCTCGATGAGCCTCTTTTAGGGTATATTTCCCTGTGACAGACAACCCCCGGGTGATCACCTGTAAGCCTAAGAGAAGCCAAAAGGAGACTGTGTGCAGGCAGGGGACAGTCTGGGCAAGAATCTGTGTGAGGCACAGGCCCATGTGAAATGAGTGATGGGAAGGGAAGGGAACCTCAGCTAGAGGCTGAGTTCTGGGACATGATGTTCCCTAACCTCTGTGTCTTCACACATGAGTCCAAGAATTTTACAAATATCTTAGCCTTCCAGGGTGTTATGAAATTATATTTGTCAAAATAGGAGAATAGAACATATTTTACTTAACAGATTGTGAGCTTGACTTAAAACATTTAAATATTCAGACAACAGCACATGGATTTCCATTTGTCTTCCTGCTGCTCCAGGCCTGCATATTCTTCCAGAATTGTTTTATTTCACTTCCCCAACAGCAGAGACTCTTTCATCCTTAGCACCTAGCACAGTACTTGACATATAATAAGCACTCAATAAATATTTTTAGAATAAAAGACTAAATTTGACTGTCCTTCAAAGCAAAGTGATAAAAAATCACATCTCTGGAACATAAGCTCCCGGAATGGAAAATAAGAAGCAACATTATCTGTAACAACCCAGAGTACACTGTCTATCTAAATCACTTACCAATGTTTCTGTCACTTAGTGGATCGGCAATAAACATTACCTACCATTATTAATTATAGAGTCTACAGATTATAAACTCTGGGGATTTCATTAGCTGACACTCAGTAGGTGTAGTTTGTGTAGTCACTTTCAAATGTGTGATAAATTTTTTAACATCATAAAAGTTCCCATGAAAAGATTTCTTGCTACCTAAATAATTTAGCACTTAACCTAATTGGTGAGTTCCAAATACTTGCAAAATTATTTACTTGAGTAACTCTACAAAAATGGCATCTTCAGAGCAGACATCAATTTTATCTTAAACTCTCTCAATTGAGAGTTATATTGCCTTCAAATTCTCATCTGCTAGATTTTTTTCATATTTGATATTTTTTGCAGCATGCATCAATCCATACTTAATCTACAATTCCAAACACACCTGTTTAGGTTCTTAAATGTACCGCATGCTGGGACTAGTAAAGGGTTTTATTACATTATATGAGGAAATTATTTGAAAAATCTGTCCAACAGATATAACATCTGTCTATGAGTTTGTCAAGTGTTTCCCTGTATGAAAGAAGATGACCAGAAGATGTAGCTGAGCCATAATTGTTTCAGGCTTTTCCAAAAAACAAACAAAAACACCTTGACTAGCTTAGATTGATATAAATTCTTTGCAGTTTTTAAAAAATTGCAGTACCAGATTTGCCCATTTGAGCAATGTTTCTGTAATAAAATACATAAGTATTACAATGGCCCACATAAGTTTAGATTCAGAGAAACTCTTCCCTTTCTGGAAAAATGTATATGCTAGTGGTGGGTGAAGAGTTCATTGGGGTATTTGACTATGTCATATAAATAAGTCTGTTTTTCTTTAGTCGCTGAGATAAAATCAAGCCAAATTAGTTTCCAAAGAATTATGATCAGATCATTACAGTAGGGGGCAGATAAAATGTATTTATGTGTTTTTCTTCTATGGCTTCTCATTTTAATTTTAAATTCTTTTTTGGTGCATATATATATATGTATATATATATATATGTATATATTTATTATGTATTCTTGGAGTAGACAGAATGTAAATGGCATAGCCCCATTGTATGACCTTACAGTGGATAGGCTGTGTGTTTTCTCTGCCTGTCTTAGTATCTGCACCAGGTGTGCTTGCAACATGTATTAGCTAATGGATGAATAAAGAGTAATAAAACATTTGGATGCTTTAGAAGTCTAAAATGCCAATGACAGGTTGCAAAGACATGAAGCTATAATTTGGTAGGGAGAAATTATATCCTAGGTAAGAGAATCAGAGTTCAGTCTCCCAAGTCTGTGCCATCCCCTGGCTTTACTGATTGAATCAACCTAGTTTATTCTGCTAGTAGAGCCTGTTGACTGGGCACAAGCACAGAGGATAGGAGTAAGGACACCAATTTTCTGGAATGTAATTTGTTCTCTGCCCTGTTTGTCCCTCTCACAATGGAAGTATTCAAATATTAAAGAGAATTCAGTTTTGGTTTATCATAATAAAAACTTAAGCCAAGTGGGAAAGGCACATTAGTCTTCATCTTTGCAGATTTGAGTTCTTAAAGGAACACCCATTTTCTCCAACATGTCCTCCAATTGCTCAAGAACACAGCTGGGTTGCATCGGTTGTATTGTACCTCCTAGCTGAATGTCAGATTGGCACCAGTGGACAAGAAGAGCTTTTTCATAGGCAAAGATCAACATGGACACTAAACAATCTGTCATCCACTTTTCATATATTGATAAACCAGTGGTTCTTCTAAAATTATAAGTGTATAAGGGTTGAAGGATGAGAATTGTAACAATGTTGATATAAACATAAATTGGTATAATGCTATACTTTCAGCTTTCACACTACCTCCTGTGATTCTCAGAATACCCTTGTGAGCTACAGAGAATAATTTGTACTGTACTCATCTTTCAGACCTGAGAAAAGTGAAACCCATAAAGATTGAAGAGCTGGGTCAAGCTCCTATTTCTCACATTGTTAGTAAGGGAGAAATGTGACTCTGAGCCATGTGTTCTCCCTGGCTCTGTCCTACAGGATCCAATTAAAATGAAAGTTAGCCATGGGAGAAAGGAGAGAGAGAGAGAGAGAGAGAGAGAGAGAGAGAGAGAGAGAGTAATTTCCTTAAATGAGATATTTCTCTGGAGGTTGTGCACCGATAAAAAGGAGAGCCAATTGATTAAACTCTTTAGGAAACTAGTACAAATAGTACCAATAACTTTTTATTGCATACTATTGGAATTTGAAAGATTATTTCAAAATGGATGAATTCCATGTATCATGTTGAACCAGCACTACTGAAGATTAGATAAGATCTTTCTTCTTCAAAGAAAGGACTTTATTTCAACTCAAACAGGGAACAAGTTTAAATTAATTTATTCCTTTCCTCTCAAACTATGAGCTCATTTCAGTAACCAGTAGCTGAGGTAAATATATTTACTATGTGTCTGGTGCTCTTTGAAGAAGCTTCATATATTTCAACTCATTGGTTGTTCCTATTAGCTTTAATTCTTATGGTCATTTTACATATGAATAAATTAAGGTACAAGCTGCTTAATAAATTGCTAAAGTCACACAGCAAGTAGATAGTGAAGGCAGGATTTGGATCCATCTCACAGCCTTTATTTTACAACTAGGATCCAACATTTTTGAAAAAAATAGTAGACTTATTCCTCTCTGATAGAAACCTTGTGATAACTCTTAGTAAAGAGTTTCCTCTCACAGCAACTACTGGCAAATCTAAAATACATTTTATTTTGCGTCTTTCTTAGTGTAGCAACAATAAAAACCCTAGAGTGGTATTTGTGGTTTCAAGATCAAAAGAAATAAAAGTGCACCAAAGATTCTGTTTTCACCTGAACTGCTGGCCACCAGACATGCAGAGTTCATGTTCTTTTATATATTTTTTGATGAAAATCTTCAGGAGGAGATAAAACAATGATGAGACCATGGTGTGTGCCTGCGGATCAGGTGAAGTTACTGTGGTTTGCTAAACCTCTTAAAAATAAGGATTACATTTTGTACAGAAAGCACAGCTTAAACTGGGAACTTTCATCCAGAGAATGCCCTCAAAAATGCTTCATAGAAACACACACACATGGAATATGATCTTAAATGTAAAAATAAAAAGACTAAAGGGATACATACCAACTTAAAACAGTAGTGATCTCAAATTGCAAAGTGATAATGGATTTCAAAGAAATATTTATCTTGCTTAAAATACTTGTAAAATTATGCTGCTTTTAAAATTATTTGGAAAATAAGATGTATTGTTTTAAACATGAAAAACACATAGAAAAATTAATTGAAAAATGAAAATTAATATACTGAAATTTCATAGAAAGTGTATGGTCTTTAAACATGTTTTACTTAAACTGCAATATTATCATTTGGGTTTGGAGACTCACAAAGAAATTCTACATAAATAATCAACTACTATCAATTTTTATAACAGTGATTAACAAACTTTCCGTAAAGGGCCAGATGGTAATTATTCAAGGTGTGTGAACCAGAAAGTCTCTATCACACAACCATTCAGTTCACAACAGTCTTGTAAAAGAAGCCACAGGCAATATGGAAACAAATGAGCATAGGTATGTCCCAATAAAACCTTATTTACAAAATGAGATACCTGGGAGAAAAGGAACCCCTTTATAGTGTTGATGGGAATGTAACCTAGTACAACCACTATGGAAATCAGCTTGGAGATTCCTCATAAAGTTAAAAACAAAAACTCCATTTGACCTAGCTATCTCTTTTAGGTATCCTCCCAAAAGTGGTGAAGTCATCATATTACAGGGATACACATATACCCATGTTTACAGCAGCACAATATAAAACAGCTAGATCTTGGAACCTCTGCCTATGTCCACCAACAGATGAATGGATAAAGAAAGTGTGGTATTTACACACAATGGACTACTACTCTCCCATAGATAAAGAAAAACTTGAGGCACTTGTAGGCAAATGGATGTAACTTGAGAATATAATGTTAAGTAAAATATAGACACACAAGCTTAAATACAGCATGGTTTCTGATAGGTTAGTCTTGGGAAGTAGGTAAAACTACTAAGATATATGCTAATTTGTTTCCTTTATACCATTAGTTCCTTTTTGTTCACTTTAAAGAAAGTTTTGTTGAGGCAGGTCTGCAGATGCCATACCAAGGTTGCGAGTCGCTCAGAACACCGAATCAGCCCGTGCCCTGGCAGCAATCCAATGGACACCCCCCACCCCCCACCACTTCTCTGGCCTCTTCTCTGAATAGCCACCTGGTTCTACACTACAAAGACGCAGAGGACACCGGACTACCAGACCACTGTACTGGGTAAGAGTCATCTTCACCTCCCATCAGGACCGGGACTATCTTCAGGGGAAGGGCACCTGGAACCTGCAATACAACTCTGCAGAGTTCAACCCTACAGGAGGACAGGGAGCTCAACTTGGGACCTGCAGCCAGAAATCTGCCTGAATCTCATGGGTCTGCAACTAGCTTGCTGAGACTCATTGACTTATATCTGCGCACTGCAACCCATGTTGTCTGTTGTGGCAGCAGAGACATACCCTGAAAGAAGCCCTTCATCTTCATGGTTATTTTTTATTCCCCAAATTAGTTTCATTATTTTGGTTTTTTTCTCTTTTCTTTTCTTTTGCTCCTCTTATCTTTAATTTTTTTCCCCTACTCTTTGCAAATATTTGTTTTTCTCTCCTTTTTTTCTTTTCTTTTTTTCTTTCTTTTCTCTTTCCTTTCTCTCTTACACTCACTCTCTTGCTCTCCCACATTGTTCATCTTCCCTTTTGGTCCCTGTTTTGGTCCTCATTCAGAGTTCTTCTTTATTTTCCTAGTATTCTCTTTTTCCTTCCCACCTGTGTCCTCTGGCCACAATGCTAACCTTCCCCTATCCTTCTTCCCATCTGTCCCTCCCTCCCCAACCCCTTCTAACTCCCCATCCCAAAGGGTAAAGTTGTTATATTGAAGAGTTTATTCACTATATGTTGGGTTGGTCCTCAATCTTGATTTAAGTCACACAGCTAAAGGTGATACATTAGTAACTACCACAAAATGTCATTTTCAAAGATGTACTTGATGCAGTGGTGTTGCTAATTGTATCACTTGGGCTAAGGTGTTGTTATTGATCTAGTCAATGAACCTTCCTAGTATAAGGAAAATGAGATAGCCTTAGAGTCATTAGAGACTCAAAACTTAAAGAACAGCTATATCTGGAAGGCACCTCTGAGAAGTAATCATTCCATAAGGGTTCTAATTACAAGCAACAAAGATACCTACAATAAGCAATTTCAAACTATCAACCCAGGAGTTAAACCAAAGACAGTACCAAAAACAAAAATGAGAAGACATTTAAACAAGGCACAAACTCAGACTTCCACCCCACCAAGGGTAAATCCTGGGGGAAATGAGATGGAAAAGTTCCATAACCAACCACCTGGATGCCCTGAACTGATAGCACAGGAAGTAACAAAACAGATGAATGAGGCTCTAGAAAAATTTAAAGCAGAAATAACCTCCCAGATAAATACAGAGATAGTGAGCAGAATGAAAGACATGGTTAGAGGATCTAGAACAGAAACAGATAAAAAAAATAGATGAGCTCAGAAACATGCTGGAAGCCATGAATACCCAGCATAAGAAAGAAATGGAAACCATGATCGCCCAACATAAGAAAGAAATGGAATCCATGAAATAGATTCAAACAGATATTCAGGAGATCAAAAACTCCACTGAAAGTATCCACAGCAGAATAAGGGAATCTGAAGATAGAATATCAGTTATAGAAGACAAGATTGCGGTTAGAGACCATGAAGATAGAGATTTCTTAAAAATAGTAAGGGACCACGAGAAATCAATCCAACAACTGCTAGATGATGCAAAGAAGAATAACATGAGACTGATAGGAATCCATGAAAAGACAGGAGAAAGCAAAATTGACATAAAAAAAACTGTTCACAGAAGTAATAGTGGAAAACTTCCCAGACAGAGGTAGAGAATTGGACATACAGATAAGTGAGGCATATAGAACTCCAACTAGCCATGATCAAAAAAATTCTACATATAGACATATAATAGTCAAGATCCCAGAAACAGAACAGAAAAACAGAATCCTACAAGCAGTTAGAGAAAAGAAACAAATCACCTACAAAGAAAGCCCATCAGAATCACAACAGACTTCTCAACACAAACCCTCAAATCAAGGAGAGCCTGGAGTGAAGGATTTCAAGCCCTAAAAGAAAATAACTTCCAACCTAGACTGTTGTATCCTGCAAAATTATCTTTCAAAATCAATGGGGAAATTAGATACTTCCATGACAAAGAACGCCTGAGAAATTTCATGAACACCAAACCAGCACTACAAGCAATTCTAAACAATATCCTAGAAAAAAGCAATGAGGGTCACAACTCCACGAAGCCCAACAGAGGGAAGCCACCAGGCAAGGTAAGACACTAAAGGGAAAGGGGGAAAAAAGTAAGAACTAAAGGAGCCAACAAAAGTAAAACATCATGACAAGTATAAATCAATATTTATCAATGGCCTCAATATCTGTTAAAGGCCTCAATTCACCAGTCAAAAGAAATAGACTGACAGAATGGATTAAAAAGGAAAATGCAACAATATGCTGTATACAAGAAACACACCTGGCTCAAAAAGAAACTCATAGACTAAAAGTAAAAGGATGGAAAACAGTTCTCCATGCCACAGGAACCCAGAAGAAAGCAGGCGTAGCAATCTTATTTGCAGACAAAGTAGATTTCAAGCCAAAACTAATTAAGAGAGGCAAAGATGGTCACTATATCCTTGTGAAGGGAACAATCCAAGAGGAAGAGATGACAATCCTAAATATATATGCACCAAATACGAATGCCACCAACTATACAAAACAAATATTAATAGTCATGAAAAACCAAATAAACACTAACACAATTGTAGTGGGGGACCTCAATACCTCACTATCACAAATAGACAGATCATCTAGACCAAAAGTTAACAAGGAAATTCTAGAACTGAACCAAGCTACTGAAGAAATGGATTTAATAGATGTTTACAGAGTGTTCCACCCCAAAAAATTAGAATACACATTCATTTCAGCTGCACATGGGTCATTCTCCAGAATAGACCACATGCTAGCTCATAGGATATATCTAAGTAAATGTAAAAGAATTGAAGTTACCCCCTGTATATTATCAGACCACAGTGCAATAAAATTGGAGATCAATAACATAAGAAACCACAAAACCCCAACAAACACATGGAAACTGAATAATACCCTCTTGAACAACCAATGGGTCACAGAAGTAATTAAAGAAGAAATTAAACAGTTTCTACAAGTACATGAAAATGCCAGTACAACATACACGAATCTGTGGGACACAATGAAAGCAGTTCTTCGTGGGAAATTCGTAGCAGTGAATGCCCATATTAGGAAAACAGAAAAAACTCAGACAAATAACCTAATACAGAAACTCAAGCTCCTAGAAAAAGAAGACCATAATGAATCCAAAGCTTGTACAAGAGAGGAAATAAAGATCAGGGCAGAAATCAATGCAATGGAGACTAAGAGAATAATACAAAAAATCAATGAATCAAAGAGTTGGTTTTTTGAAAGAATAAATAAAATTGATAAACCTTTAGCCAACCTTATCAAAAAAAGGAAAGAAAAGGCACAAATACATGCAATTAAGAATGAAAAAGGTGAAGTCACAACAGATCCAACAGAAATCCAGTGGATCATCAATACCTACTTTGAGAACCTCTACTCCAATAAAATGGAAAACACAGAAGAAATGGACAGATTCCTAGATACATACAAACTGCCAAAGTTAAATGAAGAAGATGTAGAAATTCTAAACACCCCAATTACAATGAGTGAAATTGAAAATGTAATAAAATATTTATCAACAAAGAAAAGCCCAGAACCAGATGGCTTCACTGCTGAATTTTACAAGACATTTAAAGAAGAACTAATGCCATTATTCTTTAAACTCATCAAGGAAATTTAAAGGGAAGCAATACTTCCAAATTCATTTCCTTGATTCCAAAACCAGGGAAAGACCCAACCCAAAAAGAGAAGTGGACCTGACCTTCATCATTAGCTATAACTGAATTTAGCTGAACTTTGAGGATGTTGCTTCCTTTGAAATGCTATCAGGAAAAGACTTCCCATCCCTTTTCACCCTTAAACTCCACCTACCAGCTCCTGCAGCTGGAATTTACAAACTCCTAGCTCTTCATTCACTTTGTGGGGGTGGGTACCCGGGATCAAACTCAGGACCTTGCGCTTGCAAGGCAGGTGGTGGCACTACTGAGCTAAATCCCTGGCCCTCTTCATTCACTTTTTAAAAATCTTTTCTTGTTTGTTGAAACAATGCAAAATCAGAACCCAAAACTAATTTTTATTATCAGACTACCTCATTGATCCTCCTTGTCACTATCAGTAGAGATGTACCCAGGAATATATGGTACTATAACTGCACCACTGTCTGCTTTTCTATTGTTATTTTTGTTCTTACTCCAAGCAATTTTCAATTCCAGTAGGGAGGATTTACTTAGTACTTTCCCCTGGTAGTTTTGTTGTCTCTTCAAAAGCAATGATCTTTTTTTTTCTTCTATTTCTCAACCATGGACTCCATTCATTTAACAGAATTTTTCTTTTTACCATCTTTGATTTTGCATTTCTGAAATTCAATTTGGGGTAATAACTTATATTCTTGCATCTCTTATCCTTGTTTTCTTTCAGGTATTGCTGCTCTTTCAAACTTCCAAAACTTCTAGAACTTCAAGTCTGTTGATTCTATCAAATTTGCTCTCTTTTAAACTTTCCTTACTGCTACTTGCTCATGGAAAATTTGTACAAGAACAGTGCTCCTATAAAAGATTCACATAATAAAAATTCATGAATCTATTATCTGATTTAATATATAAAACTCCCTCCTGATCTTTCTATCTCCATTGCCTTAGGGGTACCACAATACTGAATGTCTTTCATGTTTAAATTGCCTTGTTAAGGGCTAGGGATTTAGCTCAGTGGTTCTGCCACTTGCCTTGCAAGTGCAAGGACCCGAGTTTGATCCCTGGTACCAAAAAATTAATTAATTAATTAATTGCCTCGTTAAAATCACTTTTATGCATATATTTTTACTTTTAATTCATATCCATGGATCTCTAAAATATATAGAGAATTGTTTAACATGCTTTTGGATTTTATAAGCATTGTATTATACTGTATATATCCCACAAATTGCTTTTCTGATCTAAATTGTTTATGAAATTGCCCTGCATTTTTACGTGGACTCTAGTTCCACCATTTTTGTTTGTTGTACATTATCTCAGAGGATAAACATGTGGCAAATTAGTCATCCATTTGTCTACTGATGGATATTAGGTTGTTTGTTGTTACTGTAGAAATTTTATTTTTCTATAACAAACAGTGCCAACCATATAGGTTTCTCCTTTAATTTGCAATGAATTCTTTTTTACAATGAATAGATTTTATTGGATAAAATGTTTTCATCTATGTTCATAAGCAAAAAGATACATGCTTTTCCTTTTCCTTGTGTATGCCCTTTCCTTGTATTTGTATCAGAAGAGTGGACAGTTCATTGTCATAGAGTACATTAGAATGTTATTTCTAACATTCACACCCTGTAAGAGTTTGTATGTAGTGGAGTTATTCATAATATGAATTTTTGCTAGATACTACCAATAAAAATCTCAGTATGAACTGTTTTTAGGGTAGATTTTTAATTGCTTATTTAAAATCTTTAATAATTATGGACCTTTTAAGATTTCTATATTTTTAACTTGTAGTTAGCTTTTTAAAGTCATGTTTTTCTAAAAATATTTTTTTACTTCCTTTCAGTTTTCTTAAAAAAAAATTGAATCTGTTTTAGCATTTTTTAAAATCTCTCCTCTATCTATAGCTTACATTGGACAGCATCTCTGTTACTTTGAAGATGATTTCTTCATTTCCTTGATATTTTTTCTTCTGTTGAGCTTAATACGCTTTTTAACTTGTCCAGTTTTTAGTTTCATTATAATATATTTACCTTCTAAGTAACTATTTTTTCCTTTTTGCAAATCTATCTGGTTTATTGTTAGTATTGGATTTTTTCTAATGTTTTTGATTCACTTTATTTCTTTAAACCTTTCAATCCTATTTCTTTAATGACAGTTGAAACATAAAAGAAAAGAAAATGTGAAATCAGCTTTCATTATCTGAAAGCCTGAGGAGTCTGACTCTTTTATGATTTTCCTTTCTTTAGCTCAGTTGTGGCGGCTTATTTTCTTTTCCGTTTGTCATATTGTATATTGTGGTCTTGCTTGGTTGGAAATTCCATGCTGTCTGATCTGAGGACACAAATCTATTTTTTCTTTAGCAGGCACCAGCATCCTGGTTGTTGTGGACAAGGACCACTTCTTCATTTGGTGTCTACTGCCCCCAGGAAGACAGATTTAAGTCCCAACCTTTGTGAATAGGATTATGATTAAAATCTACACAGAATTTTTCTTTTTTGTAACCCAGAATCTTAGTCAAGATTGACAAGTTTTATTTTCATCTTGCTTCCTGGAAAGCAAATATTTTCTAAATCACACTGCAAAGCAAGCTGAAATATGTGTCTCAATATCATAAACTTGTGGCCCTTAAAAACCACATCTCAGTTTTTAAGACCAGGGGAACTTCTGCAGCTTTCCCTCCCTCTGTTTTCAGATTCCTCTTTGCTTTGGAACTCTAAGAATTCCTTTTACTTTTTGTGAACCTCACCATATAAATAAGAGGATGTTTGTTTTACATTATGAGGCATTTCAAGGTTTTTTTAATTTAAAAGTGGGATTTTTTTAAATTAAAAAAGTATCATGTTCTTAATAGAACATCATAGTATCAAAACTAGGGTTACCCTTTTTTCACCAGTTTTGCCCAGAATTTTATGCCCTGTACTCACCTTATCTTTTTTATCAAAGAAATTCTCTATTCTATCTTATTTAACCTCTCTTGTGCATTTGATGAATTTGGCAACTTACCTATTTTTTTCCTGCATTGGATTTTGAGTCATCACAGCTTAGCTTTCTCTTTACCCTACTTGATCCTTATTTTCAATTTGCATTATTTGCAGGAATTTCTTCCTCTGCTGCAGGAGCTGTTTCTCAGGTCCCTTCTTCCCACCCTAAGTGACTGCACCTGTGCTTTGTCTGCTGTACACAGACTGCTTCCAAATTCATACAGAGTCTCTGTCCTCTCCTTTCAGGTTTAGCTCAGTATCTCCCTTTGGATGCTGTGTCTGAAAAATCTCCCTCTCCTTAAAAATCCAGATCCTAATCTTTGGAATTTGTGAATGTCGTCTTATTTGAAAAAAGGAGTTTTTGTGTAAAGATTAAAGGAAAGATTTTCTGGGAAGGGGGAGATTATTTTGGATTATCCAGGTAGATGATAAGTGCAGTAATATATGTCATTATAAGAGATGGTAGAAAATATACACATTGGCAAAAGAGAAGATACAGAGGAGAAGAGAAGGCAGTGTGACTATAGAGGCAAATAATGCTAGAAGCTGGAGGAATGGATTCCTCTTGAGCTTCCAAAGAAAGTGTGACTCTGTTGTTACCTGGAATTCAGCCCAGTGAAATTGATTTTTCTATTTCTCTCCTCTAGGACCATGAGAGAATACATTTCTGTCATTACAAGCCTTCGTATTTGTGATAACTTGCTACTACACCCATGGTCAACAAATGCAGATGTCTAATAGGCATCTAAGCACACTAAAGCAGAACTTCTGAATTTCTTCTCCAACCCTGCCCTAACTTCTCCTCTTGTCATACCTGTTCCCAAATAAATTAGGTGATATTCTTAACATCTGTTTTCTTTCCTCTATTTATCAAATTCAATAATGCCCTCAGTTGATGTTTCCTTTGAAATTTAATCCCAGTGCTTTCTTTTTCTCTTCCCAACACCTTTTTTTCAAGCCACCATATTCTCTGACCTCATTTATCACAGCAGTGTCTTGTAAGATTGACAGATTTCCATATCTTCCAGCAGTCCATTCTCTCCATCAGCACCAGAGTGATCTCTAAACAATGTAAATCAAAGTCTCCCTTCCTTGAAACACTTCAACGGTTTTGTTTGCCATCAGTTTAAAAGTGACTCTTTATGAGAACATACACAACCTGCTCCCTGTCTCTCTACCAAGTCCCTGCCCTTCACTGCAATTTGTCCTTCCAACACACTAAGTTTTCCTAGTCTCAGCTTTGGTACTTCACCATCCTTAGAATTCAGCTGCAATAATTTTCATGTTACTATCTTCTCATTATCCAGATTAAATATCAGCCCGGCAGTACACTCTGTACATCTATTCTATGTCTTTATGTCTAATTTAATCTCTACAGTGTTTCCCACCAAGTAAGACCTAGCTGGAAAATAAACTTCAGCTGAAGTTAGTAATTGGTCATTACCATGGTGATGGCCACGGTCATGCAAAAAATTACACATCATTACCTCTTTTTTTTTACACATCATTGCCTCTTGCTCATTGGCTACTCTATAATGGCAAGGAAGGCTGACTGGAAGTGGCATTTTTCATCTGTAGTTAGGTCTTATTTCTGGGGGAACATGGTAGTTCTGCCATCCATATCCTTGTCTGCTGTCTGTCTATCTGTCTATCTATCTATCTACTATATCAATCATCTATCAATCATATCTGTATCTGTAGGTCTGCTGTTCAATAAAACCTTTGTTAATAATAGAAGTGCTCTTCTGTGCTATCCAATATGGCAGCACTAACTCTATGTAGCTATAGCATTTGAAATACGTAGTAAGACTAAGGAACCTAACTTGTTAATATTTAATTTTAATCAATTTAAATTTAAAACTACTGTAATGAGTAATTTCTGCATGTCAGATTTTGAGCTAAGCAATTCACTTAAATTGTTACCTATGCACACTATAATTCAATGAGTTATGATTGTTGTCTCTATTTATAGATGAAGAAAATAAGGTTTAGATTGATTCAATAATTTGGAACTCAATCCCAAAGTCTACTTCAGTCTTAGGCTGTTACTTACCACTATTCTGCAATATTACTTATATCTATCCATAGAAAATCTTTAAATTGAAAGAGTTTAGATTAATGATCTTCTATTTCTTTAGTGTTAATAATTTGTGACTATATAACTTGGAGCTTATTATTTTATAAGGGGTCAACAAACTACAGCTCACACCCAAATCCATCTTGCTTCTCATTTAAAAAATTTTTTAATTTAATGCAATACAGAAAATATAAAAACACTTTTCTTACTTCTATGAAAAAATAAAACAGAATTTCAAAACAAAACAGTTATAAATTATAGTTATAATGGTTAATATACTGCATATCATGAAAAAAGAAGGGCCAAAATGTTACTTAAAGTACAAGTCATAGACCAAAAAAGATTCTTACAAAGAAGAAACAAACAAATAAAAGAACAAAACTTTCTGGTTTTTTTAGTTCTTTTATTGGTACATTTTAGGTATACAATTCATTTACATTTATCATTGGGTGTTTGTATATGATATCTCTTGGTTCTTATTTTTTTCCCCATTACCTGTGCACTCTTCACCCCCTCCACCCTTCCCTATTTACATAGATTTCATTTCCATTTTTTTTCTTTTCTTATAGTTTTTCCTTTCCCTCTTTTCCTTTCCCCTTACCCTCCATTCACTCCTTCATCTTTGGAAATTTTTTCCTATTTCAAGTTATCAATTATTCATTTTAATCATTTTAACCCTTATTTACACTATCAGTTTCTCACACTAGTGAAACTATTTGGTATTTACATATGTGTATCCTATTTATTTCACTTAAGAGTATGGCCTCAATATGCATCCATTTAGCTATAAATAACTCTAGTTTTTTGTTCTTTATCACTGAGTAGTACTCTATTTTATTAAAATAAATACATTTTCTTTATCCAGTTTCCAGTTGATGGGCACTTGGGCTTCTTTCAAGCTTTAGCTATTACAAACTGTGCTGCTATGAACATAGGTGCACATATATCGCTGTGGTATGATTCTTTGAATTCTTTTGGGAAGATACCCAGCAGGGGAATAGCTGGGTCAAATGGGACCTCTAGTCCTAGTTCTTTGAGGTATCTTTATACTGACTTCCACAGTGGTTGCACCAGTCTGCACTCCCACCAGCAATGGGGAAGGGTTCCTTTCTCCCCACACCCCCGCCAGCATTTTTTACTTGTTGATTTCTTGATAGCAGCCATTCTTTCTGGGATAAGGTGGAATCTCAGCGTTGTTTTCATCTGCATCTCTCAAATGACAAGTGATGTTGAACATTTTTCATATATTTGTTTGCTGCTTTTACTTCTTTGTCTGAGAAATGCCTATTCATTTCAGATGCCCATTTTTGATTTGGGTCTTTGAATTTGGGGGTCTGATTTTTTTCAATTCTTTATATATTCTAGATAGTAGTCCTTTGTCTGAGGTACAGCTGCTAAAGTTTTTTTCCCATATTGTAGGTTGTCTCTTAGCTCTGTTGGTGGTTTCTTTTGCAGTGCAGAAGCTTTTTAATGAGATGAGATCCCAGTTGTTGATTCTTTTTGCTAGTTCCCGTGCTGCTGAGGTTTTGTTCATGAAGTCTTTTCCTATGCCAATGTCTTCAAAAGTTCTACCTAACTTATCTTCCAGCAAGTTTAGTGCTTCTGTCTTAATATTTATATCTTTAATACACTTCAATAGTAGTTTAGTGCATGGTGATAGGTATGGGTCTAGTTTCCATCTTTGACAGGTTGAAATCCAGTTTTTCCAGCACCATTTATTAATAATCTATCTTTCCTCCAATGAGGGTGGTTGGCTCCTTTGTCAAAGATGAGGTGGCTGAGCATGTGTGGGGTTGTTTCTGCATCTTTTAATGTATTCCCCTGATCCTCAGGTCTGTTCCTTTGCCAGTACCATGCTGATTTTATCACAGTAGCTTTGTAGTATAGTTTCAAGTTGGGGATTGTGATACCCTCAACCATGTCTCTGTTGCTTAGAATTGCTTTAGCTATTCTAGGTCTCTTATGGTTCCAAATGCATTTTTGGATTGTTTTCTCCAGTTCCGTGAAGTATATTGTTGGAATTTCAATTGCCATTGCACTGAATCTATATAGAAGTTTTGGAAGTATGGCCATTTTCACTATATTGGTTCTTCCTACCCAGGAGCAAGGGATGTCTTTCCATTTTCTTGTATCCTCTTCGATCTCTTTTTTCAGAGTACTGTAGTTTTCTGTGTAGAGGTCTTTTGCTTCCTTTGTTAGATTGATTCCTAGATATTTCATTTTTTTTGGATGCTATTTTAAAGGAATTGTTTCCCTAATTTCTCGCTCAGTGAGTCTGTTACTTGTGTACAAGAAGGCTGTTGTTTTTTGAGTGTTGACTTTGTATCCAGCTACTTTACTGAATCTGTAAATTAAGTCTGGAAGTCTTTTGGTGGAGTTTTCTGGGTCTTCTATGTAAAGTATCATATCATCAGCAAATAATGACAGTTTAACTTCTTTTTCTACCTTTATTCCTTTTATTTCTTTCTCTTTTCTAATTGCTGTGGGTAATGTTTCCAGAACTATATTGAAAAGGAGTGGTGATAGTGGGCATCTTTGTCTTGTTCCTAATTTTACCATGAAAGTTTTCAGTTTTTGACCATTTAGTATGATGTTGGCTGTTGGTTTTTCATAGATAGCCTTAATCAGGTTAAGATAAAGACATTTTATTCTAATTTTCTGTAGGGTTTTTATCATGAATGGGTGCTGGATTTTGTCGAATGTTTTTTCTGTATCTATTGAGATGATCCTGTGGTTTTTGTCCTTGACTCTGTTAATATGGTGTATTACATTTATTGATTTATGAATGTTGAAACATCCTTGCATCCCTGGGATAAATCCGACTTGGTCAGGGTGTATAATCTTCTTGATGACCCTCTGTATTCTGTTTGCCAGTATTTTTTTGAGGAGTTTTGCATCTATGTTCATTAGGGAGATTGCAGTTACAGAGAGCATAAAGCAAGTACAGTGTCTTAGTTATTTTCTCATCACTGAGGCCCTTGCAGTACCTGACACCTTCAGTTTAAAGGAGGAAAGGTTTGTTTTGGACCCCAATTTGGAGGGTTTTAGTCCATAGTTGGTTGACTTCAAGGCAAGGCAGCATGGCAAAGGGGAAGCAGAAAGAGTGAAGAGAGCAACAAAGACAAGATCAACCCTTGCCGGCCACACCCCTGTGACCCACCCCATGACCAGGTCTCCCCTTTCCAAAGTCTGCTATAAACTTATCAATGGACTCATCCACTTATGATTATCATGCCCCCTTAATTCAGTCAGCTCCTGAGTCCTGCCTAAGACATGAGGCTTTGAGGGAACCCTCATATATAGACCGGTTTGAGAAAGTGGGGTGGAATGGAAATTGGGTCAAGTTAGATAATATTCTCAATAGTACAGATTCTGAGATGAGGGAGAGTGATTTGGGAATCTTAGGCTTCTCACAGTCACTGTAGGGCATGACAGGAATAGCTGTGCTGAGTCTTACAGGAAGGGAGGTGACCGGGTTAAGTTAAACTCATGGTATTTAGATACGGAGTCTAAGCTGTATCAACTCACAATCCTATGTTTTCTTCCTTCTTTACCTCAGCTTTATTGATTCATTCTTCAACCTGTACCTCCACTAAGATCAATTCACTCTCTTTGTCTTTGGACAGTGATTCAACTATCTCTTCAAAGTGTCCTTTTCCCCCATGAAATTGTGAAGCTGTTCTAGACCTTGGCTTTTCTTTTGTAACTCTGGGAGCACCTAGCAAAATGCTAGATGCGCAGTGGATATTCAATACACATTTGATTGACCAAGCTGTACATTTCCTTTGATTTCCTTTGTCTAGGTCATAAACTAGTATGCAGATACTCTGGATATGGCTACAAATTGGGATGCAATCTGAGCTTTTTTTTTTTTTTGGTACTGGGCATCGAACTTGGGACCTTGCGCTTGCAAAGCAGGTGCCGGAACCACTGAGCTAAATCCCTGGCCCAATCTGTGCTTTTATTAGAAGCTTTTCCACATTTAAAAGAAAATCTTGACTTACAAAGAGTCTGCCTTTACTCCTGTTCCTCCCCACCTTGTTGCGATCTGAGATTTATAAAAACATAAGTGGTTGCCATGGAGACAATTGCTGAGCACTAGAGCAGGCCTTTAAAAATAACAGCAAGAACTACCATAGCAGTCAATGGCAAAATTCTTCATTAATCTTTCTGTTTTTAATGCTAAGAAAAAGAGTAAAATACAAAAAAATCATTGGGTGCTGTCTACTTACTCTTTGCTACAGGGCAGATAATTATCTGGTATGGGAGACACTACCATTTGTTAAGGTATAGAAATAATTTCTCCAAGTAATACCCCATGGGCCCAGCTATCCACCTCCTGTCCCAATACTTTCCAGAGCTTCTCATAATCCAGAAAATAAAGTTTAATACCTTCATGGTCACACAGGGCTCAGCAATATGGTTGTACTAAGTGTAACAGCTGTTAAACATGGGGAGTCTACCAACTGTCAATATAGTGAACATTATTTCTGATTACAGAAAGTCTCCCACTTATGAACATTTGAGTGGTGATGAACAGACCTGGCATTACAAACATTCGAAGATGGGAACACATTGTGGAAGTAGCTCATGTATCTGTCGGACATTGTCACAGTTGTGCTGCTGGGTGCTTACTGTACAGGGCAATAGTGCACAGCAGTACAGTGCTCAGTCAGAGCCCAGGATGTCCGGAATCAAGAGGAAAAGCAGTGGTGATGTGGAAGGGACTGCTAGGAAGTGCAAAGCTATATACTTTGTGTGTTTGTGTCAAAGATGTATAAGAGTTACTGCGTCAGACTTAGGAAGGAACCCAATTTACATACGTTCTCCCAGAATGGAACTTGTTCATAAATGAAAGATTTACTGTACATTTCTCAAAGGCTGCAAACTAGGCATCATTTGTGAAGCCCTTCCAGGAAGTTACGTTCCTCTAAAATTACGGCACAGACTTAAAACTTCAATGGCTTCTTGTAATAATCCACACTGATAGCCTCTTGAAAAACTGGAGGTCCTAGTGCACTGGGCTTTCTTTCTGTAAACCAACACCACAAAGCCCCAGCTGTACCCTCTGGACCAAACACTGCATGTACTCTCTGTCCACAGGCTCCTCTACTTCTTATTCTTCACCGAAAGGACTGCAGCTTTTACACTACCAGTCTTACCCTTGTGGAAATTTAGGATTCTGTGCCATGTGCTACAAGTCACATTGCTGGCAGCTGTGCTCAGTCCTAGACTTAAGGGAGCTTTGTCCTGACACCAGCTTAGTATGGCTCCTCCCTGCTCTACCTCCTGACTCTTCCATATGCTTCAAGCGGGTAATAGCAGCTCAAGTCCCTTCACTTCTAATTCAACATGGCACGTCAAGCCTTTGCAGACCAGAAAACCTTACCGATAGTTCCTGTGTTCTTGAACTTTCTCAGAAAATGACCTTGAATTGAGGAGTAGCATACACATTAGTCTTGATAGTCACTAAAATTAAAGACAGGAATGAAATTTTAACCTTTGCTAGATACATTTGTCTAGTAAGTGAAAATAAAAATCACATCTTCTGCAAGGAAAAAAAAACTTCTGCTGCCAATTATGCTGCTATTTCTGGGAAGGAAGTGCTCCAGGAGGCCAGGCCCAGAGATTCTACCCACTCAGCTGCTATTTCCTCCCTGCATGGTGACTACCACCTGCCCATGGTGAATTCTCAGCTATACCTAACGACAAACGAGAGGGAATGTTCTAACACTACATGTAACCAGAATGCTTGGTTCAGTTTTCTCTTGCTGCATAACACAACACTCAAAACCGAGTTGCTTAAAATAAACTGCTTTTCACTTATTCATGCAACCGTGGCTCAGAAACTTGCTAGGGTTATTTATGCCACTGTAGTCACCTGGCAACTCAACAGTGGCCCTTCTCATGCCTCTTGAAATTGGTGTGGGATACAGGCAGAGTAGCCAGTTCTCTGTTCTGTCCCTGATCTGGGCTTTTTAGCATGGTGATTTCATGGCAGCATTCCAAGAGGAAACAGTAGAAGATTCAGTCTTACAATGTCAGTTCCACCACATTCTCATGGCCAAAGCAAGTCACAAGGGCAGCCTGGACTCAAGGTGTGGGGAAACAAACTACAACTCAATGGGAGAAGCAATGGAGTGATAGAGCTAGATGGATGCACACAGGGACAAGTGATGTCACCATCCTCCATACAAACAATGTTCCACACTCCTGAGGCTAGAAAGGACAGAGGGATGGCCTCCACTGTACCATGAGAAAGGAATTCTTGCAGAAAAACCTTAAAAATGTACTAGAAGTCACATCCAAAAGTCTCAAGTGAGATGTAGAATATAAAGATGAGAAGGCTAGAGAGAAATTCTCACTTGAAATTCATCAGGAAGCTAAGAGTATTAAGAGGGAAAGAAAAGTTTACCCTTCTGGGAGTCTCAGTCATTTTCTTGTCCCTGGGACACAACAGCAACATCTACAGCTTTAAGGAGGTGAGGGTTATTTTGGTTCACGTTTTTAGTTCATGGCTGCAAGGAAGGGCAGGATGGCAGAGGGGCATAGTGGACAGAAGCTGCTCATATCACAGTGTCCAGGAAGCAGAGAGTGGAGGGAGGATCCAGGGAGGGAGAAATATCTGTCCAGGTAAGGCCCTGAGTGACTTGCCTCTTCCAACCAGATCCCATCCCTCACACCAAGCCAGTTATAGCACCTCCACAATCCAATCATCTTCCACAGGTGGAACATCAGTTAGAAACCATAACTAGAAGGAGAAAAAATAGTGGGAGCTAAAGAGCCACAGAGGAGAATGCCCCATGGGAGGATCTGTTTCTGGAAATAGTGCTTGACCAGCCGTCCCAGCATGGCCAGAGCATGTTCCTGCTCTCCTTCAACTGTCAGAGGCTGGGCCAAGTTTTCCAGTACCCTCCTCTTATCACTATGATGCCTTTCAGTCATCTCCTCCCAGTTGCTCTTCTCGTGCACCTTGTATATTGCACCTGTTTGCTTTAGATCAGTGGTGGTGAACCTATTTCACATGTGCTATTGTGTTTTTTTTTTAAAACAAAATATGTCAATGTATGAGTTGTTTTTTCTAAACTAAAACTTCACTATTCAGATTTAATTGCAGTGTTGGCACTTTGCAATAACTAAGTGGGTTTGGGGTCAAAGTTTAGCACTTGGTCTCTAAAAGGTTCGCCATCATTGCTTTAGATTCTTTAAAAAATATTTTCTTTTTTATGAATAAGTGAATTATGCTCATGTTGCAAAATTCAAAAATGTACAGAAGCTTCATGGACAGGAAACAGGGTGACCACAGAACTAGGCTTTTGAGGAGCACTGTGCTAGTTTCTAGAATTGGGTTCTGCATCTGCCCTGCCACAGAAAAGTTAGAAAAAATTTAGCTCCCAACTATCAGTAGCAGTAAATCAATTTCAATTGTCAAGTGAGAAGTTTAGGCCTGTACACTTGACTAAAATAATGAAGAACCAGGACAGCCTTACAAGCAGTTAGTGTTGTCAACATCACCGAAGTTATACAAAGCGAATACCAAATGCTGCTCATTCAAAGACACGGCGATGACATATTAATTTTTTCAGCACTTACACAACTTGTCACACCCATAAAGGTAAGGGGCTTGGAAATAGAAATTGAAAGCCGGATGTGACTTGTGTCTCTCAGTGATCCAGGTGTCAGTGAGGAAGATGGAAGAAGAGAGGGGCCCTAGGGAGGTGAATGGTCAGCACTAGGAAGGAAGGGAGGAGGAACGAAGGGCGGTAGTGAGAGAGGCCACAAAAGGGGAGACATGGGAAGCATAATTACAGATGGTACATGGTTGAGTATGTTTGAGTGTGGTCCTGTAGCATAGGCAGAACTGTGTACTTGGGCCAGGAAAGCTTTACCAGCAACGTCTTCCACACTGCATACTGGAAGAGGCCCAATTAGGTCCTGAACACTGGCATCTATCAATGTGGCAACAAGGAAGGTAATTCTGCCTTCCAGATTGTGCATAAGTTCATTCCACAAGCAGACAGACCTACCTGAAGCCGGACTGTCCAGCCCTTCTTTGCTCTGCTAAAACTTCAATAACCTCTTTCCGTGTATCAAATGCCATCTTGCCTAAAAGATCATTTGCGCATTTCTGGCTCTTCAAAGATATTCTGTAATAAGGAATATTTGTGCCTGTTGCAGTCGTATTTAGATGTCCTGTTAAAGCCGCATGCAATCATAGGCTGGACCTTTGCAAGACAATTGAACTATAGGGGCTTACAGCTGCCTTGCTGTTAGGAGGCTGGGTCTGGTTGGAAGAAGCGGGTCACTATGAATGTGACCTGGGAATGTCCATCTCCCTCCTCACTCCTCCCTTGACTCTCAGCTTCCCTCTCTTCTTGCTGTGAGCGGCTCTCCTCCACCATGCCCCTCTGCCAGGCTGTCCTGCCTTGGATCCAGCAGACTATGGACTGAAACCTCCACGTACTACCAGCCTAAACATCTCTTTTCTCCTTTACGTTGTGGGTGTTGGATATTTTGTCCCAACAACTAGGAAAGTGACTATGACAGTACCTAAAATGATAGATTTTACCCATTTCATAGAAAAATCTCTAAGTCACCAAGACCGATAGGAAATAGATGAATCTTCCAATTCACTGCTGAAAACAATTTTTCCTGTAGCTACTGCACCCATGCAAGCCTAGACATTGATATTTTTAAACAAAACTATTTTCACCAATATAACATTAATTCTCCAACCTGAAGTTGGAGTCCATTTTCTGTTGTCAGAAGAAAATTATTTTGTCCCTTCTATTGAATCTCCTAAGTAGGCCACTCTGAATGTAAATCCCTCAGGGGCAATTAGGTGAGATTAATGGGTCAGGAGAAGAAAAATGGTGATTGTGTTCATATACTACACAAAATTTTTATGATTCTACCACAAAAGATTGTAAACTGAACACCTTGAATGCCTTCCCATTAGGATGGATAAAGGGAAAGACATAGAGAACAATGACTGTCTTTTACACATAAAGAGGCTGCCTAGATTCTCGAAAATGCTGATTTGGTACCTTAAAAGTACCAGACCACGTGTCTTCATAAATTATTATTCCATTTCATATGATCTCATTTCCCAGAAAAGAGGCATGCACAATATTTGTAAAAATATAATTTCAATTTATGGGTAAAAAAGTTATGAAATTAACCATAGGAAAATAAGAAAAATATATATCTGTTTTTATGTAATATGTCCAAAAAGGAAAACTTCATATGACTATATGACTGCCTCCCTCATCTGTGTGTGTGTGTGTGTGTGTGAGAGAGAGAGAGAGAGAGAGGAAAAAAAAAAGAAGAGGAAGGGTAGAGGGCTAAGTTTCTTGTTTGCAGGACAGAGACGGAAACATACCAGCTGACCATGGAGTACAAGAACACGACTGCCAGGGTCCCTTGTGAGAGTCTTGGTGGTGAATGATCACCAAGGCAAACGAGGCAAGTCCTAGAGCCAGATACCTTGTAATCATGGACTCAAATCAAATCCTCTCTAATGGAATGTAAATTATACCCTTCTTTATTTCATACTGCTGAGTCACAGCGGCCTTGCATTTTGAAAAGTTTTAGTTCACAGTTACTCAACAGTAAGCAACTTCCTCTTATAAAAAAAAAAAATTATATGAGGGAGGGTAGGATGGAGGAAGCTAGCTTGTTCCCGACTTTCACACCCTCATTCATAAGCCTGCATCTGAAGCAAGGTATAGTGATGAACACATTCCGATGAGTCATTCCCACTGTGGAGTACCACAGAGTGCAAATCCACTTATAACCACATCGCTGACATCTCTGAGAACCTGCAGTTACTTGGAGACTAGTGGACAGTAATGGGGAGAGAGCAATAATAAGCCTCCTTTGTTCATTCCTTCCAGGGAGACTGTTGACATTGCTTTAAAGAAAGTCTAGGTGTCTGTCAGGGAGGAGATAAAACTATATACAAGAGAACTGCTCTGAACAGGTCATTAATCAGTATCAATACTGCCACTCAAATCCACCAGATGGTTCCTACCTTATTTACTCAAACTATGTATGTTATTTTCTCTGACACCTGCAACTTCCTTACCAAGCCTGCAAAGACAAGCAGAAAAATGAAGCTGTCCTGAAACCTAGGAAGGAAAGGCACTGCATTTGTCTCTGTTATTTCAGTGGCAAAACCACCTACCACCTGTCATATACGAATCGCTGTTAACTAAAGAACCTCCTTTTTGCAACAATAGCTTGGAATCAGTGTCAAAAGTTAAACCAACTTGATGGGAGGAATGTAATTTAAAGACTTGTTTTGAGAAACCAGATTTCCAGATTCGTGTCTATTTACAGAGCATATGTTTCTGGCTTTTACAAGAACGCCAAACTCAGCACGTGCATGGCTCACTTTTCGGATTTAGTTTTTATAGGAAAAGTTGGTTGCTGCTGGCAGTCAGCAATGTTATGACATCAGTCAAGAGAAGTTTATGGATTGTCTACTACATGTAAGGTAATGAAAGGCTGATTCTGTATCCATTTAGAGCAGAAGATTTCAAAATGAAAAGCCCTGGGTGAGATGATGTTTGCATATCCACTCCATGTGCCAGAAAAAATATGCTATCAAAACCTATTGTCATAAGTAAAGAAGACAAAAAAAAAAAATCAATGCAAAATGCATGCAACACCGCTATCACTCAAATAAGTGTGTGCTTTAAAAAGTATGTGATATGAAACAAGCTCTAGGCCATGAGTCAGGGCTGGGTAACACTCCCAACCTAGTCAGCAACACATTTCAGGGCTTGGGCAAATTTCTCCATGACTTTGACTTTAGTTTCCTCAGGTGCAAAGCAGTCTCTTAGCACAGGTTCATTTGTTAAGTTTATCCCAGTGTTGACATTCTATGATTTTGTGATTTTACTTGAGTCATTTTTTCTATTGACACTGAATTTCTTCCAGCAGAAAACTGTTATTAATCATCACAATTAACAAAATGCACATTTTGCCTTTTGTCGTAAATATACATTTCTAAATTCTAAAACCAAATTATATTACATAATCACCATGAAACATCTACTGGTATTGTGCACAAATGCTACTTTTATCAAGAGTCAGTATCTAACAATAATCAAAAATTCTGAGTATTGAATTCTTTATGAAGAATTCATCAATCTCTAAAGATTATTCATTTTTGTTTTGCCATGATTAACTCACTTTGTGTCTTATTGTCATAATTAGTTCTAATTCCTTTATTCTTCCCTGATTGAATAATTTTTAAATATCATTTGGGGAAAACATTAAAGACACATATTTTTATAATATAAGAAAAGGCTAAGTTAGATGCCATTAATAATTATTTCCTAGAATATGAAACAACAGACTGTGATGAGTAATTTTGCATTTCTACGAGAGAGAGAGATGAACTAGAATAGGAAGGAAGGTTGTAATTACCAAAAGAAATTCTAATGCTTATTGCTTTCTAGAATTTGTTACTAAAAATGGGCATACCTCTTGTTTTGGATATATTTGAGAAGATGGGAAATATATCTGGGTCGTTGTGATGAAGGGTCACTTGAAAATAAGACAGGAAATTGAGTTTCTTTCTATTCCTATTTGAGAGATAGGACAACACCAACATTAACCACCTCTGTTTTAAATTTTCCAATATCATGACTCCCTACTTCCAAATGATTTGGGTTAATAAACAACCCAGAACACCTTCGTACCTGTTTACTTCTGCAAAAGGTGGGTCTCTATTCCTGAGTTTGTGTCTTAAATAAGAAGGTTCAATATAGTTTCCATGAAGCTATATCTAAGCTCAACCATGTGAACCATGTAAACGTGCCCTGAGGAAATCTGGAGCAGAGCTATTTCGGCTTTAGCATTTCCATGGAAAAGGTTCTGAAACATCTTGGTCCCTTCTTTGAGGTTTCCTAAGTGTGAAAGGAAAGGTAGTACTGTTATTCATGATCATGAGATGAGCTAAAATAGAACCTTAGAAGAATCAAACAGGGAATTAATGATAATAACCATACTTTGTCAAGCTTTACATATTCTCCCAGATAATCCTCATAACAAATCCAAAGCTATATCATCAAACAAATTCACTTGCCTAGCTCTCCACAGCTTGTAGATGGATGAGGAAGAATTTGGATCCAGATCAATTTTTTACGTCTGAAAGCGTTAAGGAAACAATACCTTCAAATAGATGATGCCTGGTTTGGGGGTTTTTACCTGCAGGTTTCAGTCACATTCATTTATCTAACACTGTTAATCTGTGATCAATAACTGCTAGAATGTCAGAGTAGTAAAAGCTATGGATTTGTTAATAAATGCTATTGGTCAAATCACTGACAGGAAAAAATTGATTGGAGATGGGGATATGGCTCAACACATGTTTAACACGTGTAACATATTTAACACATGTTCAACACATGTAACATATTTAACACACGTTCAACACGTGCAACATGTTTAACACATTTAACACATGTAAACACGTTTAACACCTGTAACACATGTTTACCATATGCAACATATTTGGCACAGGTTTAACATGTGTAACATATTTAACACTCGTTTGACATGTGTAACGTATTTAACACATGTTTAACAGATGTAACATATTTGACACATGTTTAATATCTGTTATACCCTGGGTTCAAGGCCCAATAACATATGTACACATTCATGCACACACGTATACATACACACACATGCTGAAAAAGAAGAAATCAGTTGGATCCTTATCTGTTGGATGAATTCATAATGCTCCAAGATTTTAAAACAAAGAAAATGAAATTTAAAAGTACTTAAAGAAATATAAAAAAAATTTAGTAATTTTAAAAGCAGAAAAGGCCTAAAAATGACACTAAAGTCTGAAGACACAATAGAAAATTATGATAAATTAGACTACTCTAAAAATACATTTAACATGACAAAATCTCTGTAAGTAATGTTAAAAAATACATCCACCTGGAAAAGAGATTTTCAGTGTATTATAATCAAAGTTTTTCTAAAATATAAAAATGTCTACAAATTAATGTATGAACACCCTATGACAATGCAGCAGGAAAAAGGACAGTTAATACTGAAAGGGCAATTTACATTTTAAAAATGAAAAAGTACTCTTAAATGTAAGAAAGGTACTTGACTTTACTTATAATAAGAGAAAGAAAATGAAAACAGAATAAAGACAACACATTTTATATATTAGATTGGGACAATTTTAAAGTCTTATTTAAAACTTACGAATACACCACGCTGAATAGGGGGTGTTAGAACATTTTCCAAATTTTCGGCAGACTGATATGATTTCCATATAGGGCAATTTGGCAACACCGAGCAGAATTTTAAATGCACGTACTCTCTCATCCAGCATTTTTCACAGGGTCTATCATTCTGATATAATCCCATTTGCATGAAAAATTCTATGTACAACATTATTCACTTTTGAATATTCATTTTTTACGTTTTTGTAATAGAAAAAGATTGGATTTGATTTGCGTCTATTAAAAAAGGACTAGTTAACTAAATTATGATTCATTCATAATGTAGTATTGACTTTTGTATCTTCAGAATTTTAAATAAATGAGGATAAAGGAGCTTAAGAGTTCATACTTCTGTGGTACATGTTTCTAACATTACCTCTTTCTCTTTCTCTTCCTTCATCCCCTACAAACAAACCCTATTGCGTTAGTGCTGGGCTTTATAAAGTAACATAGTTGCAAAACATCTTGGGATATGAAATAGCACCCAATTCTCTTGGACTTCTCTCTCCCCGGCCCCGTCTCTGCTAGACCCTGTTCCTCCAGGAAAGGCTCTTTCCGCAAGGTTTGGATTTGCACTCGATGCAGCTTGGGGAGATGGGGAGGAGATGGAACAAGGAAGGCAACTGGAGGGAAGAGTTAGGTGGATCGAAAAAGATCAGTGCAGGAAAAAGTGGAAAGTACGAGAAAAGTAAATAGCAAAAAGTAGACACTTAGGAAGTCTTCCCACGAGCTAGCATTAATTTCATGGTCCCTAAACTCCAAGATCGGACCACTTGGGTCTCAGCTTCACTGAACTTAAACCATATTATGATTCAGAGCTGAAAACAGCCACAAGTGTGGTTTGCTGTTTGAATGGCCTGATAATCACCATTCAACAGACACATTAAAAAAAAAAAACTTAAGCCAGGTGTTGTGGTGCATGCCTGTAATCTCAGCACTGGGGAAGCTGAGTCAGGAGGGTTGCCTCAAGTGTGAGGCCAGCCTGAACTACATAATGAGACCCTGTTAAAAAAAAAAAAACTTAAGGGGATTAAAATCCTCCTATAGATAAGTTTTCCTTTTATTATATCATTTACAATAAAGAGACATCACGTGGTTTATTTGCTGGCAATGAGTCATAAAAACAGGTATCTGTTTTCTTTTTTTCTAAAGAATATCCCAGAGGTACCAATGCCCTGTGTCCCCAGAGCTCCCAAAGAACAGCTATGCTTACCATAGGATATAAGTGCAGGGCTGTCACCATGGGCACAGGGCTGGTTTAAGTAACACCTAGCTGACAAGGAGCCACGGGGGAAGGAGCAAGAAAAGGAAAGGAAGATTCCTGCTGGAGGCCGGGAAGGCTTCCTTGTACTCTTCTCCCACATCTGTAGGCCCTTTCATCCACATCTCTGCTTCCTCTAACTACATTTTTTCCCTTCAGTGTATCTCAGAAGTGTTTAGTGTAGGTGTTCATGTGAGACATATTTTGCATTGCTAGGACTGGCTTATCATATACAGCCCTCCATCTCTTAGTGATGAGGATATGTTCTGAACGATGCGTAACTAATGTGTTTTGTCACTGTGTGTTTTGTCACTGTGTGAACTGTGTGAACCAAGCTGGCTTTGAAGTCAGCAGGTGTTATAATCTTATGGGATCGATGCTGTACACCTTGTCTGTTGCTGACTGAAATGTCATTATGCAGTGCACGGCTGCATTTGTAAGAGAGAAGACTACACAATTCTAGGGGAGGTGATTAATGTGTCAGATTGTCTTTGTCACATTTTTAAATTTCCATTTCATTTCCATGTGAAATCCTGACCACGTATTTTCATCTGTTATGGTTTGTTTTTCACATAGCTCATAACTTACACACACACACATGCACACACACACGCACACACATGCACGTGTGCACACAAAAGCTTGGGTTGGAGTAACATTTAGTAACATCATCCCTTTCTCCTGAGATTTGCTGGGGACTTTGTTGGATTCCTTGGGTTTCCGGTGTTATCATTTGTTCCTTCAATGGCAGTAATGGTGGGAAATAGTCACCAGCAAGGATGCTGATCCCCTAGTCAGAATGATTTGGGATCTGAGGAGAGAGTAGCTTAGAAATTTGATTTAAAACTCTAGAAATTATTTTTGCAACAATAAATGTTGTCTGTCATTCAGGTAACTGAGAAGAAGCAGAATTCCCTACAGAATACAGAGACTGCTGTGAAACACATAACAAATAAGAAATCTTTTCTTAGATTTTTTATTATTATATATAGGAGTACAAAGAACAAAGACATCTAAAAAATGATATGTTCTGGATGTCTTTCAATGCTTATTTCCAGCTATATTCCCTCACTCATCAAGTCAATCGCCCCAGCCAGATGCTATAAATACTATTTATAATAGGAAGGTAGCATCAAATTTATCTTACATATGTACTTTCAAAAGCTGGTGGCAATTTTTCTGTATTTATAAGTCTACAAATATTTCTTGTTCATTGCCATCATTAATTCATCAAATCGCTTATAAATTAATGAGCGTAAGTCCATTATTCTATTTACACAGAACTGTGTTTTGTTTCATAAACTATCACATTAAAGCTCTCCCCTGTCTTCACTGTACTTAGCTGAATTGGGGTGAATAACTGAGCTGATGAACTCCTTTTTCCTTTTTTCCACTGCAGCCCCAAGCCAAGAGCCCCATCAGTGCCATCACCTCTGATCCAAGGGAGAGGAGACCGCCCTGGCTTGGGCACTCTCTGAGAGAGAAACTATAGTTCCTCCACAGGCCAGAGCAACAGGAAGCTGGTTCTGGACTTGTGACCAGAAAGGCAGTCCTGCAGCTCTGAGCTACAGCAGTCCAGCATCCTCTTGCCCGAAAGGTACCTAACAAACACATAACTCTTAGTCCTTCTCCTTGGAATGATTTCTCCATTGCACTGGGATTTTCAACATTGTAACTGAATTAGTGTCCTTGTAGCCCTTGCATCTCAGATTATGACTTCAGCCTGAAGTCATGCTAAGCCCAATATTTACACAGACAGGTAACAAGTGGCTAGATTTCAGGTGTGACACAGCAAAGGAGAGGAGTGTGTACAACTGGCAGATAACTGTAAAGAGATGAGAGTCACAATCTATCTTGGTTCTATTTCTATTGTGATGAAAAATTAGAGCAACTAAAGCCATGATTCTTCTTCTCATTTTATTCATCTGATAGCTCTTTCACATTGTCCATCATTTCCAATTGTGCTTTCCACTCTGGAATTTGGGAATCACATTGGGTGATAAAGGGTAAGGCACAGGTACCTTCGTATAGCAATCGTATGATTAAAATTGGGATAATGCTTAAGTGAAATTTTGTTGCTATAAATGCATGAATGCATGAATGAATAATCAGGCCATGATGTCTAAATTTAAGGATAAACAACCTGCTAAAATTTGGTCGGGAGACTAACTGGAGCCATAATCAATCTCTGCTTAATTTGGCTTCAAATGAGTAATGATTAGAGCAAGGTTATGTTACTTCAAGTACAGGTCACTCCTTAAAGTTATGATTTTGAGTAACTAAAAGCAGTCTTGTCACTACACTTTAAAGGGTAAGACTGCTGTCCCCAAAATTAATATGAGAGTAAAAATGTTCTGGACTTTGAAATTCAGTTTGTAAACAAAATGAACAGGTAAGAGGGAAGCCACATGGCTTCTGACTCTCCACGAGTTAGTACATCAGGGCAGCAGTTAGGTGCCACCAGAGACTATGGGTGTCATTGGATCTTGGATAGCTTGACGTGTGAAATCCCCATGTAGTGTTAACTGTGGGAGTGATACAGAGGTGACTGTGACACTTCTCCAAATGTGATCAAGTGATAATCACAGAAGGATTCATTAGATTCTTTCAAGAAGGTTAAAAGCAATGATCCACTTAGATTACCTCAGGTATTATAAGGAATCACAGGTAAGTAAAAGAGACAAAAGCATGGTTTACAGACCTGGAAGGCCACTCTGGGTGTAAGAGAAGCATTTGAGGTGCGATGCAGCAGATTCTCATGAGAATTATGCTTCCATTGCCTAGTCCCTGTATTTGCCACTTTCCTCATTGTTGGGACAGAACACTCTGATACTCACAATTTAAAGGACGAGAGGCTTCTCTGTTCATCCCTTGTGCCAAGGGACAGAGTGAAGGGAGGAGCCTCAAGGGAGATGCATCCTCCCAGGTTGCACACCCTGTGCCCCGCTCTTCCCACCAGGCTCAGCCTCCTAACAGCACATTCAGCTGCTGAACTCAATACGGGATGGATCCACTGATGTGTATAGTGCTGCTGCCATGATCGAATCACCTTCTATTCTAGATCCATCCTAGATCTAAACCATAACAATCCTATAAGCTTTGCTATTACCATGAATCTAGAATTCTGCTTTTCTGCTTCTTTTTTTCCTACCATTGTTGACTCAGTTTGGTGTACCTTTGACCTGGTTTCTTATTTAACGAACTCATGACATCCTGCTCCTCAGATTCCTTCTTCTGCTTTCTTGTGAAGTACTGTTTGCTTCCATTGACCTCAGTCGAACTCCTTCTCTGTGTGTCTCCTCTGAATGCACCACATGAGCGGGTCTAACTAGGCTGGCAAAGTTAATGGTGCACAGCATTCTCTTGGATAAGAGTCTCATTTCAAGCCACTTTGTAGGCATCTGGCCAGTATAGAAATCTCTGCCTTTGAGTTGCAGGCCCATTCCTCCTTGTCCTAATCAGCTGTAGCCAAGGTAGTGGAAATGTGTGGTACAAGAACATTCCAGGATGTAAGGAATATCTCAGAAGGGAGTTACAGGCCCTGTGATGACTAGAGGCTCTCCTTCATATCTTATTTGGCACACAGGAAATCAGGGTTGGAACTTACAAAGTTAAATCCAATGCATTTGTATTGTGCTGTATAAATAGATGCATTCTGTGCCGGTGGAAAAAAAAATTCTAATAGCAGGAACATTTCATTCACTGCCCAAACAAGCAAGGTCAGTAGTCAGTCCATCTGAAAGTGCATTTATTATAGAAATGTGCTATTTTCATCAAGCCATATATTAATCCTTTTTGATCTGAGCCACTGCATACCAAACAACCTTTAGATAAAGCCAACTTGATATAGTCTGCCTTCAGGGCGAGGATATATGGCTTTGCCAACATGTATTTACTGGTCAACCTGACAGGCGCTCAAAACTATCATTATAAATGAGTATTAAGGAATATACTTGCTAATATGAATCCACTCCTAAAATTGAAGGACTCACAGAAATTAAAGTTTTGCTCCTGCAATATTGAGGATCAGCCCCTGAAATGCATCCAAGGTAAATTTTATGCTACAGGGCTGTAGCTTGGGGTTTAAAGCATTCCTCATGCTCTCTCCTCTGTACCACCATGAATAATGAGCCTTATATTTGAAACTTGAAGACAAAATACTTCATTGTCAAGTAAATCTCATTGGGATTCACTCAGTAATTAATAAGCATCAGTCAAATTTACCCAGAGTACTGTCCATTATATTGCACACTCGATTCTCAAAATATTTCCCAAACTGAGCTTTAGAAGACAATTAAAAGGAAGAAAAGAAGTGTTTCAGATATGTACTAAGAACAACCCCAAATTGAGATAAGTGTACTATTATCTGAGGATTTCAGTAGGCTCAAACATGGCTGCCCAGGATGATCAGTAGTCAGTCCTTACTTCCACTTCCCTGCTCTTCATGGGACCAGTCCACTTCCATTACTTACACTTCTCATACACACTGAGTTTCAGTGAGCGTCATGCACATGGTTGAAGACCATTTTCCATTTTTCTGTGATATTGAAAGCTTCAGAGCTTTGGTCCCATTCCAGTCCATGTGAGTGACATGCTGAGTTTTGCAGTGCAGAACCTGCATGACCACAGGCATGGGTGTCCATTTGTATCTGATTACAGTGAATCTTCAGACCTAAATTTGTCATAGTGAGTGAAGAGTGAAGATGAGATGCTGACGGGGTTAGTTGGAGAAGCAATACCCAACTTGGATATATGAAAATATTTTTCTGAAATGTGGCCATTACCAAATAGTTGGTAATTAAGTTATTAAAATAACTTAATACTCAGTGTAATTCCTGTGTTGCAGAAGTTTTAAATTTTAGACCAACCAATGCATTACTGAATACAATAAATCGAGTATAGAATCCGATGACAGAAAGCTTGATATTTTGAGAACTATCTATCATTAGTTTGGAAATAAAAGACAAATGTAGACGTGGGAAGGATGTGGTGTGTGGTCCAGTGTACCTGTGAAAACTCCCAACCGGGATGTTTCTAACTCATAAACTTACTGTATATGCTTTCTTCCAACAAATCTTTTTGATATTTATGCTTTTTCTTTGAAGTGAGAAGTTATGATTTTGATGGATGCAGACCTACCTGGAATTGAACACTTAGGTACTTAAGAGTTAATAAATTCCTGAGGCAGTCCTCTTGTCCTTCCTTTACTCTCCTTACTTATCTCTCTGAGCTGGTGTGAGCAACTTAATGCTTTTACACACCCATGCATGTGAAGCTTTATGATTTCTTTTTTCCTTCTATGTGATTTGTACACAGTCTAAGTTTAAACTAGTGCCGTCTCTTCACTTTGTCTTTTGAGTTCTTAGAAAGTGTGAAAGAACTATAATGAAAGACAATTAGGGAACAAATGTCTCCAATGTATAGATATTGATTAGGACCAGTCCAGTTAATGATAAAATGTTTAATGTTCAGACTTAGTAAAAATCAGAGGTGGAGGGACTTGCTTACATCATTCTTCAAGGTTCTGAAAGAAGCAAATTGCATAAAGAGGAAATATTGCTTTGTGCTTAGGGCCAAGGCTTGAGAAATGAGCATTAAATACGAGAAATTGCTTGAGGTTGGTTGGGTTTCACAGTGGTCAATAATTTTAGAAAGCACACTACATCTTCCTTCTCTGGAAATTGGCTTCTGTGAACCTCCAAGTGGTGTGTGTGTGTGTGTGTGCGTGTGCACACGCACATGTGTGTGTGGGGAGAGTTGGGTGGAGGGTAGGATACACTTAAATTTGGACAGACTAGTTGTATGGAAAAAAAGTTCAATTTCCTTTTATCAGAAAAAGTCATTTTGAATAGAAATTGATTTGGGGGGTGGTTATGAGATCCTTTTAGCATAGAAGCATCAATTCTCCACCTCATTAATTTCTGATTCAAAATTCTTCATTGTTTAAACATCGCTGTTTGTCTCCTGTTCAGAGTCCCTGATTTGGAAAGAATCCTGACACATTCATTAACCACTGAAGCACCCAAGGCCCTGGCTGCATTATCTTATTAAATGAGTGGTTGTTTTTATGATCCATCATAAAAGAGCACAAGATCTACTACCTGTCATCAAACAGCCACACTGCTCTGAGAAAACAAATCCTGTAGGATGACCTCAAATTTTGCTTTTGCCAAATGGGGAATGTTTATGACAATTTTTAAGACTTCTGCAAAGATGCAACACAACCAACTGTTTCTACTCTAAAATAACATTAGGGTGAGAAGGGGGCCGGGGATTTAGCTCAGTGGTTCCGCCGCCTGCCTCGCAAGTGGAGGGTCCCAAGTTCGATCCCCAGTACCAAAAAAAAGAGCACACAGACATTATGGTGAGAAGAATCTGTGTGGTACAATGGTCTGCATCACATGCTTCAGCACAGGACAAGCTTTGATATGCCTCGAGGCACTTAAGGCATTTGAGAACCAAAAGACGTCACAGGGACGCACTGAATGTGGCTTTCACTTGCTTGGCTTGACTGCTCCCCCTTCCTCCACTGCTTTCCTGCCAGTACAATCTCTACTGCCACCAAAATGCTCTTCTTTAGATTATTGCTAATTATAACCACTAGATGTTTCCCTCCTGGCTACAGATGAAGGCCAAACGTTTTAGCATTGCAGTATCACCTGTGTTCTGATTTCTCTCTGGACGACAACCTCTACCTACTCCTGCTGGCACCAAATCCTCTCCTCATTTCTGCAGAGAGAAGCATAGACTGTCCCTTCTACCTACTGATAGTACGCACAGCTTTTCTTTATCCCTTAAGGCAAATTCTGCCAGGATCCCTTCTCAGGCCTCTTATCCTCTTGGAAATTTATTGTTGTGGCCATCACGCCTTGCTGGGTCCAAAGGGAATGCATATCTGGGAAAGTAGATATGTTGGGCTTTATAAAATGATACCCCAAAATATACCATATGTCCTTTCTGCTTTAGTCCGCCTGCTCCTAGTTTCTCAGACCCAAATATCAAACCAACAGAATGGAAAGAGAAACTACTACTACACCTGCATTTATTAGAAGTGGGTATTTGAGATAAAGGTAATTGCCTTTAGGTTGTAGTTCCTTAACAAATACATTCACTTTCTTCAATTGGATGCTCATTTGGGTAATTTAGAGATGTTGATGGGAGCGGTAGGCCTTACTACAGCTCTTTAAACTGCCGTTGCCATCCTATAAATTACACGTTTGGTCACATCTTCCATTTGACAGGAATCTCAGCCCTTTTAGGCAGATGATTTTCATTTCTGTATCCCTCTGCATTGCTAAGAAAATGCTTGCTGAATTATCTTAGTCAATTGGAATAAACATCCTTTGAATATTTTGGGTGAATGAAGACAACATTTTTGAGAATGCAATGAGGGTAACTAATAAGTGAACCAATCTTTAGGATTTATAAGGAACTTGACACATTAGTTTCAATTTATCCACACAATAACTCCATGAACACAAACAAGACATGTCAGAAATGTGTCATTAAAGAAATGTAAGAGACCACTAACCTTTGCTTTACCTCCTTTCCCTGACTCTGGTTTCATCCAGGCAAATATGTCACAACCAAGACCTGATATATGGCCAGAAGCCACGAAATTTCACGAAATGACTTTAAAGTGGGTGGGAGGTGTTGAGAATTGATCCCAGAGCCTTCAAACTAAGTTACATCCCCAGACTTTTTTATTTTTTTGAAACAGGATCTTTCTAAATTGCCCAGGCTGGCCTCCAACATGCAATCCTGCCTCAGCTACAAAGTGCTTTTCACTCTAATACATTTGCCAGGATCAAAGACCTAGCCCAGTAGATTAAAATTTCGAATACTAAGACTTTGTCAGTATCTTAATATCACTCCTCCAGGAAGCTTTCCCTAAATTCAAACTCATAGATTAGATACCATTTCCAGAACGCCCCACAGGATCTGTGTTTAACTCAAGCACTTAATGCTCCCTATTGCTAATATTTGTGTCTGTCTTCCTTATCAGATTATTGACTTCTCCAGGCAAAACTGGTCCTATCCATTTATCTCTATCTCTCTAAAAGTAGAGGGTTGTGGGAGAGGGGAGGAAACATTATTTCCCTCTACCCTTCTACATTCTCTGGCTCATCTACAAACGGATTTGACATAAAACAGATTAACAGGAGATTAACAAATTTAATTACTTATGTATGGGAGACCCACAACAATGTAAGTCTCAGAGAAATCATTAAAAGATACCATCCCAAGCTGTGGAAAGATACAGGAGTCTGGGACTTCTGAAGGGAAGTGCAGACAAATTGCGGGAAGGTCAGGGGAGGAAATGTATGGTGAATAAAGGTTGCCTGGTTATGCAACTAAAAGTCAGGTGATACAAGTTGTCTTAGAGCAGCTGTCTTCTCAAAATGTCCTTCATAAATATAAACTTCTCCTTTCCAGGAGCTTCATTTATTTTGAGAGGTTGTATGTGGGGGTGTTGAAGAACATTTTCTGTGTTAGCAGGTTTTCAGTTTCTCATAGCTCAAAATAATCAATATGCCAGGGTGGAATATTTTGAACTCTTCAGTGTCAATATATGTTTAAGAAATAATGAGTGAAAGTGCATATTCAGTGTGGAGATGCTTAATCTTGTTAAAAACAATGTCACAAGATTCTGAAATCTAGAAACACATTGTCAATTTAATAGTTTCACATTCAAAAGTGAGACTGTCACGTCACAATACTTCCACTCCTTTGGTTATGCTATGTGTTACCTGATGTGGCATGTCCAAGGTGACCTCTGGCCACTGCTTGGTGTGTCCTGTGATCGACCAGTTCTCTACTTTCAGAGCTGACCAAACTCCTGCCTCCTGAACACATCAAAGTCCTGTTGAATCTTACAGCTCTGGACTCATCCTACTACCTCAAGATGGCTTCATATTTCTCTGTGATCCATTATGTGCTGATTTACAATTTAACTCTCTGAGGAGATGTTTATAACATTTATCAATATGGTTGCATATTGTTGTTTGTTTAGTCCCCTGACTAGAAAGTACTTCACTATATGAATATATCACTATTTGTCTATCCACTGCTTTTAGTGGACATAGGGACAATTTCCAGTTTGTGATTGTTATGACTAGGACTACTGTGAACACTAGTATGTTGGGGTGAATAGCTATATACATTTCTATTGTGTAATTGCTTTGTTGTGAGCTATATTCAACTTGTATAGATATTGCCAGATTTCCAAAGTGACTGCACCAGTACGCACTCCTAAAGCTATTGATGAGTTATCCTTTCCAAGTACGTATAGATAGATAGATAGATAGATAGTGTGATTAAAATTCATTAGAATATCCTCACCATTACCAATCAATGCTCATTCAGCAAAGATTTGTTAAGAGTGCATCATATGACAGGCACTGTGGTAGGGACTGGAAATGTGGCAAAAACTGGGCATTAAAGCATCTCTGCTCTCATGAAGCTTATAGTATAGCAGAGGACAGATACTTCATACCAATAACTACTGAAAATTTAATCAATCGCAATTACAATAACTATGATAACAGAGAAGTATGGAATGAAGAAGAGAAATAACTGAAGAAAATATAGCCTCACTGGGGAAGGAGGTCAAGTTTAGGGACTTCCCTAAGAGAAGCAAGAGGAAGAGATACTCTAATTAGACCACCAATTCATAACACACTGAAACAGCAGGTTAATTAAGTCCTTATTATATGCAAGAATTTTATGAGATAAGGAAACTTTGGGTTTTAGTTCCCTTACCTCTAAATCCTGATGCTACACATCAAATAATTTTAGAAATGGAAACAAAAATTCATGGCAGAATGAATAAAACTAAGTTATGGTCTGACTGTCGGTGTTTCTGAATTCATATATGAAAATCCTAACCTCCCCGGTGATGGTATTAAGAGGTGGTGCTTTGGCGAGATGATGTAACAGATGAGGGTGAAGCTCTTGCAAATGGGATTACTCCCTTTATTAAGGATGCCTATGAGATCCGAAACTCAGCAGGGCAAGCAATATCAAATCTTAAATTTCTGGAATAATCTTTCTTGACTCCATGCCCTTCCTTCTGGGTAAACTGGAAGCAGCCCCACCTCAATAGCTTTGCTAGACTCACCCTAGGCAGCAGCTCTCAGTGGATAAAGTCTCAGGCCTGCAGTGTTCCAGGGCTGTCACTGCACACTGGTCACCCTACTGTTCTGGGAACTTGGGGTGCCCGAGTCTCATAGCTTCACTAGACACGACCCTAGTTGGAACTTCCTTGGCGGCTCCATTACTGCATCAGATTTTTGCCCAACCCTGAAGTTGTCCTTGACATCTTTTGAGACCTTGGTGGAGGCTGCCATGCTCGATGCACAGCTCATCTACTCTGTTCCTCAGTAGAATATTTGCCATGAAGGTATCACCAAGATTTACAGTTTGTACTTTCCCAAGCAGACTCCAACCAACATCTAAGCCCATGAGAGAAATGGATGGCGTGGTGAGGACACCTCTGCCACAATTTCCATGGCGGGCACTTGAGTGGTACAAGACAGCAAGATCTTGTGGCTGGGTGCCTCGGTTTCCTCTCTGGAAACCTTGCCCTTAATGCTTTATCTTGGGCCGATGATGGGAGAGCCAGCCTCAGAGATCTCTGAAATGCCTAGGAGTCATTCTCCTAATGTCTTGATGAATGGTACCTGGCTTCCTTCTGCCCCTACTAGTCTCCTTATCACACAGTCCCTTGGCAGCTGCCTTCGTGTTCTCTCCCAAACATGCCTTTTTTTCTTTACATGGCCAGGCTGAGAGTACTATATTCCAAATCTTTATGTTCTGCTTTCCTTTTAATTATAATTTCTATCTTTAAATTATTTCTCTCTTCTTGTGTTTTATTATATGCAGTTAAAAGAAGCCATGCAGCACTTTGAGTGCTTTGCTGCTTAAATGATTCTTCTGCCAAATGCCTAGTTCATCACTGTTAAGTTTTGTCATCCATAAAGTCATAGGACATTAACATAGTTTTGTCAAGTTCTTTATCACTCGGATCGGGGATGGCCTTTCCTCCAGGGTCTAATACTTTATTCCTTATTTCCATGTGAAGCCTCATCAGAATGGCTTTTATTGTCCATATTCCTACCAACATTCTGATCATGATAATTTCAGTTCCAGGTTCTCCACAATTTTCTCTCTCTCTCTTTTTTTTTTTTTTGGAGCCCTTGACAGAATCACCCTTAATGCTCCAGTTACAGCAATTTAGGATTTTGCAATCCTGTTCTTTCAAATTCTTTTAGCCTTTACTCACAACCCAGTTCCAAAGTTATTTCTACATTTTCATTTGTACTTGTTATAGCATCTAATACATTTCTTAGAACCAATATTTGGTCTTTGCCCATTTTTACTGCTTTAATAAAAATTTATTGGCTTACAGTTCTGGAGGTTGGAAAATCCAATATCAAATTGCTAACATCTCTACTAAGAACCTTCTTACTGCATCATTCAGTGGCAGAAGGCAAGAGGGTGAGAGAGATGGAGACAGGGAGCTCATGTATGTTTATACTAAACCATGCACATTTAAACTATGTATTTATACTCATGCACATTTGTACTAAATCGATAAACACAGCCACGAGGGTGGAACCCTAACAGCCTAATCACCTATTAAAGGTCCCATTTCTCAGTAATGTTAAAATGGAAATTAAATTTCAACACGAGTTTTGGATAAAATAAAGACTTAAATCATAGTTGTTATTTTGGCGCTTCCACCACGTGAAGGCACAGAAAAGGTGGTAATTTTGGGGGGGTATGTTACATTTAATTTTATTTATTTTTATTAGTACATGCTTGCTGTACATAATATTTTTTACCATTAAGTTTATTGGTACATTTTAGGTATAAAATACAGTTACATTCATCATTGGGATCTTGTACCATTACATGAGTCTCTTGGTTCTTATTTTTTTCCCCTTCCCCTGCCCTCCCTTCACCCCCTCCACCCTTCCCTATTTGTAAAGACCTTGTTTCCATTTTTTTCCTCTTTTCATATTTTTTCCTTTCCCTTTTTTCCCTTCCCCTACCCCTCCCAATTCCCCTGCTCTTTTAGACCTTTTCTTCCTGTTACACAATATCAGTTATACATTTTATAAATTACAATATTAAGATCTAGGAGACATTACCACAGATTTTACAGAATTTAAAAGGTTATAGAAAGCATATTACAAAAATCTTTTTTGAAATAAATTTGACAACTTCTAAGAAGTACCTTGGAAGACAAATTAATGAAACTAACTCTGGAGGAAATATAAAATTTGAATAGCACCTATTAAAGAAAGTATATTCCTAGCTTGCAAAACCTACCTATATGACAACAGCAGGCTCATAAACATTTTAACTGATAAATTATATCAAACAATTAAAGCAAAAAAAAGAAGGAACACTTCTCCCCTCATTTTAGGAACTCAACATTGTGCTAATCCTAAAACTGGATAAAGATAATAGAAGAAAAAAGTATGAACATAGATAGAAATTTGTTTAACAAAACAAACTATTGGGAGTCAGATCTGGCAGGATATAGAAAGTGGTTTTTGGAATCCCATTTTTCAATTTTTTTCTTTTATACATCATGTTTTTTGTATCCTAGGTAGTTCTTGCCTACCCTGAATTCATAAATATTTTCCCTTATAATTTCTTCTAAAAGTATTATACTTTTAGGCTTTCTTATTTAGGTTCATAGATCCCTTCAAGTTATTTTCATGTATGGAAAAAAAGGGTTGAGGTTAACTTTTTATATATGGATACCAGGTGTTCTAGTGCCATTTGCTGCAAACACTATCTCTTCCTCGGCTCTTGAATTGAGTTTATATTCTATAAAATGCTAATGTTAAATAATCTTTCAAAACTCAGTGGACCATATATGTGTGGTTCTATTTCTAGATTCTCTGTTTTATTCCAATGATCTATATGTCTTTCCTTACACCAACACTGCCTTGATTACTGTAGCTTTAGAAGAAGTCTTAAAATTAGGTACTAAATGTCTTCCAACACTGTTTTTGTTTTTAACTTTTCTAGGTCCTTTGCACTCCTACATAACTTTTAAATTTCAATATCCAATTCTTCATTTATAGCAAGTACATATAGACCTGAATTTTTTTTTTTTTTTGGTACCGGGGTTCGAACTTCGGACCTTGCGCTTGTGCAGCAGGTGGTGAAACTACTGAGCTAAATCCCCGGCCAGACCTGAATTTTTATATATAGCTTGTGTTTTCTAATCCTGCTAAATTCAAATACAAGTTCTAGGGGCTCCTAGAGATTTCTTAGTATTTTCTCTGTAGATGATCATGTCATCTATATATAAAGATTTTGTTTCTACCTTGCCAATCCTATCCTAGTTGTGTCATTTTATTGCCAGACTATTTTGGTGGGGACTAGGTTTCAAAGTTTAATGGACAGATAAAGAGTAAGCATATCTGCCCTTGTTCCCCATCTTAAGGAGAAAGCATTGTATCTTCTCCATTCATATAAGGCGTTCTCGCTGGAAGTATGGCGTACATGTCTTTAATCTGTTGAGAAGTTTCTGTTCTACTTCTAGGCTCCTGATAGCTTTTCCCATGAACAGTTGTAGAATTTAGTCCAATACTTTTTCTCCAACTAGTGACAGATCATATGGCTTTTTCCTTTCCTCTGTTAAAATGATGACTTTTGGGGGTGGATCTTCCAATGCTGAACCAACACTGCCATCCCTATGAAAAGGTGGTATTTTTTAAACCAAAAGTGATTCTTCATATGACATTGGATCTTCTGGTATCTTCATCTTGTACTTCCTAGCTTCCACAACTGTAAGAAATAAATTTCTGTTGTTTATAAGCTACATAGCTGATGGTATTTTCTTGTAGCATCCTACCAAGAATAAAACAGAAAATTGGTACCAGGAGTGGGGTGCTGATGTAAAAATAGATCTAAAAATGTGGAGGCTTTGGAACTGGGTAGTGGGAATAAGCTGGAAGAGAATAGAGGCACACATATCACCACAAGCCCATATTACCACAAGAGGATGGCTATTATTTGAATGAGATCCTCCCCACTACCAAAAACAAAAAACTCATATTAAGCTTAATTACAAAACATAACAATATTGAAAGGTGGTGGGACTTTTGAGAAGTAGTCTATTAGGAGGTGATTAGGTAATGATGGGACCTCAGGAAGGGATTAATGCTAGTCTTGCAAAGTGGGTTGGGCTTTGCAAGAGTGAATTAGCTCCTGTGGGAGTCTGCTGTGAAAAGTGAGCTCAGTCTCTCCCCACTCTCCTGCTTCCTCTCTCACTATATGCCCTCTCACTTTTGTACACACACCTGCCTTTGGATATTATCTAGTATGAAACCTTCATCAGAGCTGAGCAGATGCTGGGACCATGCTCTAAAAACTCCAGAGCTGTCAGCTCTATTTATAAAATGTCAGCCTTGGGTATTTTGTTTCAGAAACATAAAATGGTGTAAGACACAGGCAGTTAACAGTAATTCGGATGCAGGCTCAGGAGGGGGAGAGTTGTAGAGAAAGCCATACTTCTTAGACAATTCTTTAGTAGTTATAAAAAGACTGTTGATAGAAATATTAATAGTAAAGAGCATTCTGATGAGGCCTCAGATGGAAATAGAAGCATGCTATAGGATACTGAAAGAAATACCATCATAGTTACAAAATGGCATAGATCTTGGCTAAATAGAGTTCTGTTCTAGTGTTTTGTGAAAGGTAGAAATTGTGAACAATGTAATCGTATATTTAACTGAAGAAATTCCTAAGCAAAATGTTGAAGTTGCTGTTTGGATTCCTTTGAGTATCTGTACTAAAATTCAAGGAGAAAAAAATGACAAATGGAATTGTTAATCAAAGGGGAAGAATTTAACTTTTTAGAAAGCTCTCAGTGTATCTATATTGGATAAATTGAGAAATATAATGGAGAAGAAGCAAGGGTGTGGCCAGTGAGTCTTCAATAAGATTAGTATGAATGAGACATCTCAGTAGAAGCCAGGAGGCATTCACCAAGACAATGAAAGAGTTACATTTACAATTTTGGGAGGGGTCATCAGGGTTGCTCTTCCCATCATAGACCCAAAGTACAAAGCACAAAGGGCCCAATAATTTCAAGCTTCTAGGATCCATCTTCTGGCACATGCTATTTGCCACCATAGGTGTGACTCCAGTAGAGCCAGGGGTGAGGATGGTGATTGCCACTCCAGAGAGGACAAATGGCAACTGTGAGCAGCCTCCATACAGTGCCACTTCTGCCTGTTCAGAGACTACACAAATCATGGCGGGGGCATGGCTTCATCCACCTGGAACTTGAGTATAAAGCCATCTCCAAGACTTCAGACAAGTAAAGATACTGGTGTGCAATTCTAGCCTTTTGGAATGGACATATGATGTCGTACAGAACCCCCATGGATGGACAGCTGCCTGAAGCCATGGGAGCAGGGCCACCTGGTGTATTCATAAGGTAGAATCACCCCAGCATGTCTGAAAGGCAAGGCCTCTTCTCTGGTGAATCTGGATGGAGAAATATCAAGCAGAAAAGATTATTTATGGGCTTTTAATATTTAATGTTGTTTGCTGTACTAGTTTCAGACTTACTGGGGACATCTTGCCCCTTTGTTCTTTCTTATTTCTCCCTCTTGGAATAGGAATATCTATCTGATGCCTATCTCCCCACTGTATTTTGGAAGCACACAATTTGATGTCATAGATCTACAGCTGGAGAACAATTTGCCTCAGGATAAATTTTATCTTGAGACTCACCCATATCTGATTTAGATGATATTTCTGTGTAATTTTGGAAACTTTATAGGTGACATTGGAATGAATTAACAATTTTTGAGACTACTGAGACAGAATGTCATAAAGGACATGAATTGTTGGAGTCAGGAGCAGAATGCCATGGCTGCACATTTGAGTCTAACCAAAATCCATAGGTTGAAATTTTAACCCACAAGGTGATACAGTAGAAGGTGGGGCTTTTAGCAGGTGATTAGGTCATGAGTGGGATTAATATTCTTATAAAAGTGGCCTGAGAAATACCTGTTTTTCCTTGTACCATGTGAAGACAACAGTAAGAAGGCAGCATGTATGAAACTTTATGGGACCTGCTGCAGATACCAAGTCTGCCAGTTTATTGGTCTTAGACTCTTCAACCTCCAGATCTGTGAGAAATACATTTCTATCATTGATAAAGCTACTCAGTTTATTTTATGTTTTTGCAGCAACCCAAACACACAGAAAGCTAAGGTATTTGTGTAGTTATCGTCCCATTACTGTGACAAAATACTGAGAAATTCAACTTTTCAAGAGAAAAGATTTAGTTTTTCCAGTGGGTTCAGAGCTTTCACTCTATAGACAGCTGGCTTTGATTTTTTGGCAAGGCAGAAGGATGAGCGTGTGTTGAAGCAGAGCTACTCACTTCATGGAATAGGGAAGCAAAGACAGAGAGAGAAGGACTGGGGTCCCAGTATTACCTTCAAGGGAACCTTCTCTGTTAGGATTTGGATCTTAAATGTCCCCCCAAGATCCAAATGCTAAAGGCTTGGTTGCCAGCTTGAGTGCTCCTGAGAGGGGTGGATCTTTAACAAGCGTGGCCTAGTGGAAGTTAAGTCACTGGTGGCTTCAAATGCCCTTGAAGGGAAGGGACTCTGGTCCTTTCTCTTTGGTCTCTTTTATTTTGGCCACCATGAGGTGAGCAGCTTTGTTTTACCATGTTCTGCTCCCACTGTGCTGGTCTGCCTTGACAGGCCCAAAGTAATGGCCTAAGCAGCCATAGACTGATATCTCTGTAAGCATGACCACAAATGAATAGCTCTTGTTTAGAAGTTGACTTGCTTAGATATTTTGGCCCAGTGATTAAACTGACTTACACACCTCTGTGACCTAATTTCCTTCTACCAGACTTATCCTCCTAAAGGTTCCACCACCTTGGAGAAGTGCCACAGGCTGATGACCAGGCTTTCTAACAGGTGAGGCTTTGGGGAACCCTTCAGATCCAAATCACAGCACCATTTATTTTAAAATGTTGGTTTTATCCCAGAATATCAAAAAGGGAATAATATTAGAAAATTGACTAATGTAGTTAACAACTTTAAAAGTGTAAAGAAGAAAAACAAATGATACTCCCAATAAAATTCACGATATAACCACTAAGCAAATTAAGAGCAATTTTCCTAACATATTAAAGGTTTTAAAATACCATAGGAAAAACGTAATTTTTTGAAATGCATAAGAATATATACAAGTACAAATACTAATAGAATAATAATTTAGTAAGATTGTTGAATGCAAAATAAATATTTAAAGAACTATTGTATCATCAGCTGAGCAAAATCAGAAGGCAATTTAATTAAAATATAGAATTTAAATAACATTTAAAAATAAAGTTTCTAAAATAAATTTAATAAAGTGACATACAAATCAATAAGAAAATAACATGGAAATACTGACTCAGAGGCATTAATCAAAGAAACTTCTATATAGAAATAAACATACAAAAAGATGCTCAGTTCTCATTACTAAGCAGTGAAATGTATGAAAATTACCGAAATCCATTTTTGCTAACAGATTTGCAAAATATATGTTTTCAAGCATATAATACATTTATATTTGTCTGTTAGTATATAATCATTTCAGAAAACAATTTAGCATTTTCTGATAAAGTTCATTTTGTGTTCTGAATGTAACTCAACCATTTTACTCTTGATTTCATGCCCTAGAGACACACTTGGACATGGAAAAACATCTATCTATAGCAGAATGGAAAAAATGTGGAACAGTCTCATGTGAAGGATTACTCCATATCAGGGAAAATGAATGCATTTCAACTGTCCTTGACAACATAGATAAATATCAGGAACATAATACTGAACAAAAAGAAATAATTGAAGATAACTATATACTGTATGAGTCCATTCATATAGAAATTTGAAACTAGTACAAACAAATACTGGATTATTTAAGTATAGACCCCTGTTTGGTACTCTATAGAGTAAAGCAAGGAAATGATAAACACAAAATTCAGAATTAGTACCAATTAGGAGAGGAAGAAAAGGGACAAGATTTGAGGAGGGTACGCAGGAAACTTGAAAGGTAAACAGCAAGTCTTTAAAATGCATGGTGGGTAACCAGGTAGGTCTGATATTCTCTGGTATAAACTATAAAGCTGGACTAGTACTTTCTTAACTACTTGTAACCAACTGCTTCCCCCAGATCTCTGATTGCCCTCCCTTAACCACTTGAATTGTCCCAACCTTGGGGTAGTAATTCATTTACCTGTGTCTTAATTACTGATGTATGTAGACCAACTCTGTCACTATTTGTGTTCTATTTTTTTCCCTTGTTTTATATTCTTTTGTCACTCTTCACCTGTCCTCTTGAGTATTTATTATTATTATTGTTCCAGTTCATATTATTTTTTATCTTTTAAGTATTCATTCTTGAATTTTTTGTTAGTTACTGTGAAGATAAAAACATGTTTCCTTAATTCCCCATGGCTTTCTCATATTGATAATGAGCCACCACTCAAACTCTGAGGAAGATAACTTGCAAGTTTGACTACATTTATACCATTCCAATTTTGTCCTATGGTTGATGCATATTTTGCCTCTACATGGATTATGTTGTTGTGTTAAATGGTATTTTAAAGCCACCCATAGTTTTCCTCATTCTGCTATTCTTCGTTTCTCTGGCAGTTTACTTCTCTGGCAGTGTTTCCATCTGTGATCCTTTTCCTCCACCCTGAAAGCTTTTCTTTAATATTCCTTGTAGCACAGATCTTTCAGCAGTGAATTAGCCCAGCTTTTGTTTCCTAAAAGTCTTCATTTATCTTCATTTTAAAAAGGTATCTTCACTTGTTATAGAATTTTCAGTTGGAAGTGTTTTTTTAAATTGTCACATGATTGCACATATTTGTGCAGTACAGTGTGGTAGTTTGATACTACTTGTATTTACAGTGTGTATAAATTTATACAATGTGTAATAATTTAACAGTATAATTAGCATTTCCATCTCCTTAAATATTTATTATTTCTTTATGTTGGCAATCTTTGAACTCCTATATTTTACTTCTTTATGAAACATAAATTTTTATAAGCTATAGTCACCCTGCTGTGCTATAGAACACTAGAATTCATGCCTCCTATCAGACTGTGTTTCAGTGGTCATTATGGTTGGAAGATTTCTTTTTCAAAATTTTTCTTTTTAAAATTGGATTTCTTTCAAAATTTCAAAATTTTCAAAATTTCAATGACGTCTATTCAAGTCAGCCCTAAGATTTACTATTAATTCTTTGAATTTAATATTTCTTTTTCTTCTAGTTCTGCTTAATATTTTATCAGTTATTATATTTTGTTATATACTTTGATTATTTTATCAGACTCCATATCTTTGGTGAAATTTCCTCAAGTTCCACCTTTTTTCAAATCTCAGCTTCATGTTTTTTCTTCAGTATATATTCCTTACAATTTATGTGTATAAATCTTTCATTAGCTAAAATCATTAAGTTTCTAGCAATCTTTTATAAATTTAGAGGTAAAATTCCTCATTTCTTCTTTACCACTCATTCTAAATCCAACTTTTTGTTCTCTTCTTCCTAATACTCTTTGTTTTGACTTGTGTGGGAGGTGTTCATAACATAAAGAAACTTAAAGTTGTCCCTAATTAGACGGATGTCATTATAGCACACATGCCTCACGGACTCATCCGTCTCTAATTCCCTTTCTGCCTTTGCTCATTAATTCCTTAACTTTGAAGTCATCCTCCTAGCCTACTGCTGAGATTGTAGTGGAAAGGTAAAATAGAGTGTTAAACACATTAAGATTCCATAAAAAGCACAGCAGAGGCAGCCTGATACTTAGGAAAGGTATATTTCCAGGTAAAAAGTCAACAAGTATTGCAGATCAGCTGTTTGCAACAGGCATATCTTCTTGATTTGGAAAGCTGATGGGTACCCTTACATTCAAAACAAAATTTTCTTCTGCTGTCTGTCATCATCCAATCAGTATCAAGTGGACACTGATCACCTACTAAGTACTGATTGCAAGGTGTCCACTTGATATCTTTTATAAATATCCAAGAGCATTTAACATGGATGGAAGCTTGTATACTACTTCAAAACATTAATCATTAAATGTGGCTAAGTACTTGCTATTTGTAGTAGCAATGAAAGCCCATGGATGTGATTGCATCATAAGTACTAGTAAAGAAGAGAGATGTATTTCCAACTGCACCAGGAAAAGCTGTTGAGAATGTGTAAATGGCCTCTTATTATGTACCATTGTTCTCAATGTTCAAGCTATTTACTCGATGTAATTTTATCGGCAGTGCAAAAGAGCTTAAATTAGTAGGTGTGAATAATTAAGAATAGCTGATGACCTCTATAACGTAATATTGTGAAGTTGGATTAAAATCTTAGTATGGAATATTTTCCCCTCAATTAGTGAAGACCTGAGGCCCCACTCCATCACGAGGCTATGTCATGGAGAATGCGTGACTTCTAGGGCCACTAGGGCCTGGTCAAAAGGACTGAAGAACTGGGAGATGTTTCAAGGACTAAAATGACTTCTTTCAGTTTTCACTGGTTAGAACCCACTCCTGGGGCCAAATCGCCTATAAAGGTGGTAAGATATGTAGAAGAATTATATTATAAGTTTTTGAAATGTTTTGTTCTCCTGATGCCTCAGCATCCCTATAAACAGGCTATGAGACCCCAGGGAGAGATGTGGACTCATCAGTGTGATGAGGCTTATCTCTGCCACAACCTTCCCCTCTTTCCTTACCTGACCATGACCTAGTGACATTCAAGACACGACAGAAGCTCCTTGCATCTTTTGTCTGTGAAAATCCACCCTGACCCACAATGCAGGCGCTTGCCCATGGAGCACATCTCATTTATTCTCTTTGCAGCTCACCTCCCTTCCTATTTCCAGGGCCTATGAATATAATAAATCCCTTAATTTCATATGCTGCTCCTCTCCCAGTGTAATTTCCATGGTCATGTTGCTGTGGTTCTTAAATACCCACTCCCCCAGTTACAATACAGATCCACATAGGTATTTGTGACAACTGACTGTTTCTAACTAAGGAAGGAGAGGATAATCTACTTGCTGCCACGTGTATTGTTTGGGCTATATAGTGTCAAAGTTATTGTTTGGACTGGATGTGTAACTCACAATATTAAGTGGCAATAGAAATAGAAATATATTATTTTTTTTATATTTCAATTTACTTAGGTCCCAGAACTCAGATATTTGAACACCTGATCAAAATTTATTCTGGCTGAGTGTGGTGATGCATGCCTATAATCTCGGCACTCTGGGAGACTGAGGCAGGAGGATCACAAGTTCGAGCCCAACTTGGCCAACTTAGTGACTTAGTAAGACACTTCACAGAAAGAAAAAAAAATAGGATTTGGGATGTAGTTCTGTGTGAAGGTCCTGGGTTTAATTCTCAGTGTGAAAAAACAATAACAAGTTGTGCGAAACGTGCCAAATCAGCCTGGGCCCGGCAGCAATCCACTGGACACCCCCCTCCCCCTGTACAGCCACCTGGTTCCACACTACAAAGACGCAGAGGACACCAGACCACCAGACCACTGTACTGGGTAAGTTGGAGTCATCTTCACCTCCCATCAGGACTGGGACTATCTTCAGGGGAAGGGCAGCTGGAACCTGCAATACAACTCTGCAGAGTTCAACCCTACAGGAGGACAGGGAGCTCAACTTGGGACCTGCAGCCAGAAATCTGCCTGAATCTCATGGGTCTGCAACTAGCTTGCTGAGACTCATTGACTTATATCTGCACACTGCAACCCATGTTGTCTGTTGTGGCATCAGAGACATACCCTGAAAGAAGCCCTTCATCTTCATGGTTATTTTTTATTCCCCAAATTAGTTTCATTATTTTGGTTTTTTTCTCTTTTCTTTTCTTTTGCTCCTCTTATCTTTAATTTTTTTCCCCTACTCTTTGCAAATATTTGTTTTTCTCTCCTTTTTTTCTTTTCTTTTTTTCTTTCTTTTCTCTTTCCTTTCTCTCTTACACTCACTCTCTTGCTCTCCCACATTGTTCATCTTCCCTTTTGGTCCCTGTTTTGGTCCTCATTCAGAGTTCTTCTTTATTTTCCTAGTATTCTCTTTTTCCTTCCCACCTGTGTCCTCTGGCCACAATGCTAACCTTCCCCTATCCTTCTTCCCATCTGTCCCTCCCTCCCCAACCCCTTCTAACTCCCCATCCCAAAGGGTAAAGTTGTTATATTGAAGAGTTTATTCACTATATGTTGGGTTGGTCCTCAATCTTGATTTAAGTCACACAGCTAAAGGTGATACATTAGTAACTACCACAAAATGTCATTTTCAAAGATGTACTTGATGCAGTGGTGTTGCTAATTGTATCACTTGGGCTAAGGTGTTGTTATTGATCTAGTCAATGAACCTTCCTAGTATAAGGAAAATGAGATAGCCTTAGAGTCATTAGAGACTCAAAACTTAAAGAACAGCTATATCTGGAAGGCACCTCTGAGAAGTAATCATTCCATAAGGGTTCTAATTACAAGCAACAAAGATACCTACAATAAGCAATTTCAAACTATCAACCCAGGAGTTAAACCAAAGACAGTACCAAAAACAAAAATGAGAAGACATTTAAACAAGGCACAAACTCAGACTTCCACCCCACCAAGGGTAAATCCTGGGGGAAATGAGGTGCAAAAGTCTGATAATTAACCGCCTGGACACCCTGAACTGATAGCACAGGAAGTAACAAAACAGATGAATGAGGCTCTAGAAAAATTCAAAGCAGAAATAATCTCCCAGATAAATACAGACATGGTGAGCAGAATGAAAGACATGATTAGAGGATCTAGAACAGAAACAGATAAAAAAATAGATGAGCTCAGAAACATGCTGGAAGCCATGAATACCCAGCAAAAGAAAGAAATGGAAACCATGATCACCCAACATAAGAAAGAAATGGAATCCATGAAACAGATTCAAACAGATATTCAGGAGATCAAAAACTCCACTGAAAGTATCCACAGCAGAATAAGGGAATCTGAAGATAGAATATCAGATATAGAAGACAAGATTGCGGTTAGAGACCATGAAGATAGAGATTTCTTAAAAATAGTAAGAGACCACGAGAAATCAATCCAACAACTGCTAGATGATGCAAAGAAGAATAACATGAGACTGATAGGAGTCCATGAAAAAACAGGAGAAAGCACAATTGACATAAAAAAACTGTTCACAGAACTAATAGTGGAAAACTTCCCAGACAGAGGTAGAGAATTGGACATACAGATAAGTGAGGCATATAGAACTCCAACTAGCCATGATCAAAAAAAAATCTACATCTAGACATATAATAGTCAAGATCCCAGAAACCCAACAGAAAAACAAAATCTTACAAGCAGTTAGAGAAAAGAAACAAATCACCTACAAAGAAAGCCCATCAGAATCACAGCAGGCTTCTCAACACAAACCCTCAAATCAAGGAGAGCCTGGAGTGAAGGATTTCAAGCTCTAAAAGAAAATAACTTCCAACCTAGACTGTTGTATCCTGCAAAATTATCTTTCAAAATCAATGGGGAAATTAGATACTTCCATGACAAAGAACGCCTGAGAAATTTCATGAACACCAAACCAGCACTACAAGCGATTCTAAACAATATCCTAGGAAAAAGCAATGAAGGTCACAACTCTATGAGGCCCAACAGAGGAAAGCCACCAGGCAAGGTAAGACACTAAAGGGAAAGGGGGAAAAAGTAAGAACTAAAAGAGCCAACAAAAGTACAACACCATGACAAGGATAAATCCATATCTATCAATTAAAACCATCAATGTTAATGGCCTCAATTCACCAATCAAAAGAAATAGACTGACAGAATGGATTAAAAAGGAAAATGCAACAATATGCTGTATACAAGAAACACACCTGGCTCAAAAAGAAACTCATAGACTGAAAGTAAAAGGATGGAAAACAGTTCATGCCACAGGAACCCAGAAGAAGGCAGGGGTAGCAATCTTATTTGCAGACAAAGTAGATTTCAAGCCAAAACTAATTAAGAGAGACAAAGATGGTCACTATATCCTTGTGAAGGGAACAATCCAAGAGGAAGAGATGACAATCCTAAATATATATGCACCAAATACAAATGCCCCGAATTATACAAAACAAATATTAATAGATATGAAAAAACAAATAAGCACTAACACAATTGTAGTGGGGGACCTCAATATCCCACTATCACAAATCGACAGATCATCTAGACAAAAAGTAAACAAGGAAATTTTAGAACTGAACAAAGCTACTGAAGAAATGGATTTAATAGATGTTTACAGAGTGTTCCACCCCACAAAATCAGAATACACATTCATTTCAGCTGCACACAGGTCATTCTCCAGAATAGACCACATGCTAGCTCATAGGACATATCTAAGTAAATGTAAAAGAATTGAAGTTACCCCCTGTATGTTATCAGACCATAGTGCAATAAAATTGGAGATCAATAACATAAGAAACCACAAACCCCCAACAAACACATGGAAACTGAATAACACCCTCTTGAACAACCAATGGGTCACAGAAATAATTAAAGAAGAAATTAAACAGTTTCTACAAGTACATGAAAATGCCACTACAACATACAGGAATCTATGGGACACAATGAAAGCAGTTCTACATGGGAAATTCATAGTAGTAAATGCCCGTATTAGGAAAACAGAAAAAACTCGGGTAAATAACCTAATGCAGAACCTCAAGCTCCTAGAAAAGGAAGACTATAATGAATCCAAAGCTCATACAAGAGAGGAAATTATAAAGATCAGGGCAGAAATCAATGCAATGGAGACTAAGAGAACAATACAAAAAAATCAATGCATCAAAGAGTTGGTTTTTTGAAAGAATAAATAAAATTGATAAACCTGTAGCCATCCTTATCAAAAAAGGAAAGAAAAGGCACAAATACATGCAATTAAGAATGAAAAAGGTGAAGTCACAACAGATCCAACAGAAATCCAGAGGATCATCAATACCTACTTCAAGAACCTCTACTCCAATAAAGTGGAAAACACAGAAGAAATGGGCAGTTTCCTAGATACACATGAATTGCCAAAGTTAAATGAAAAAGATATAGAAATTCTAAACACCCCAATTACAATGAGTGAAATTTGAAAATGTAATAAAATATTTACCAACAAAGAAAAGCCCAGATCCAGATGGCTTCACTGGTGAATTTTAGAAGACATTTAAAGAGGAACTAATGCCATTATTCTTTAAACTCATCAAAGAAATTGAAAGGATAGCAATACTTCCAAATTCATTCCTGGAAGCAAGTGTTATTTCAATTCAAAAACCAGGGAAAGACCCAACCCAAAAAGAGAACTACAGGCCAATCTCCCTAATGAACATAGATGCAAAACTCCTCAAAAAAATACTGGCAAACAGAATACAGAGGGTCATCAAGAAGATTATACACCCTGACCAAGTCGGATTTATCCCAGGGATGCAAGGATGTTTCAACATTCATAAATCAATAAATGTAATACACCATATTAACAGAGTCAAGGACAAAAACCACAGGATCATCTCAATAGATACAGAAAAAACATTCGACAAAATCCAGCACCCATTCATGATAAAAACCCTACAGAAAATTAGAATAAAATGTCTTTATCTTAACCTGATTAAGGCTATCTATGAAAAACCAACAGCTAACATCATACTAAATGGTCAAAAACTGAAAACTTTCATGGTAAAATTAGGAACAAGACAAGGATGCCCACTATCACCACTCCTTTTCAATATAGTTCTGGAAACATTACCCACAGCAATTAGAAAAGAGAAAGAAATAAAAGGAATAAAGGTAGAAAAAGAAGTTAAACTGTCATTATTTGCTGATGATATGATACTTTACATAGAAGACCCAGAAAACTCCACCAAAAGACTTCTAGACTTAATTTACAGATTCAGTAAAGTAGCTGGATACAAAGTCAACACTCAAAAAACAACAGCCTTCTTGTACACAAATAACAGACTCACTGAGCGAGAAATTAGGGAAACAATTCCTTTAAAATAGCATCCAAAAAAATGAAATATCTAGGAATCAATCTAACAAAGGAAGCAAAAGACCTTTACACAGAAAACTACAGCACTCTGAAAAAAGAGATCGAAGAGGATACAAGAAAATGGAAAGACATCCCTTGCTCCTGAGTAGGAAGAACCAATATAGTGAAAATGGCCATACTTCCAAAACTTCTATATAGATTCAGTGCAATGGCAATTGAAATTCCAACAATATACTTCACAGAACTGGAGAAAACAATCCAAAAATTCATTTAGAACCATAAGAGACCTAGAATAGCTAAAGCAATTCTAAGCAACAGAGACATGGCTGGGGGTATCACAATCCCCAACTTGAAACTGTGCTACAAAGCTACTGTGATAAAATCAGCATGGTACTGGCAAAGGAACAGACCTGAGGATCAGTGGAATAGATTAGAATATGCAGAAACAACTCCAGACATGCTCAGCCACCTCATCTTTGACAAAGGACCCAACCACCATCATTGGCGGAAAGATAGACTATTTAATAAATGGTGTTGGAAAAACTGGATTTCAACCTGCCAAAGATTGAAACTAGACCCATACCTATCACTATCCACTAAACTAAAATTGAAGTGGATTAAATATATAAATATTAAGACAGAAGCACTAAACTTGCTGGAAGATAAGTTAGGTAGAACTCTTGAAGACGTTGGCATAGGAAAAGACTTCATGAACAAAACCTCAGTAGCACAGGAACTAGCACAAAGAATCAACAACTGGGATATCATCTTATTAAAAAGCTTCTGCACTGCAAAAGAAACCACCAACAGAGCTAACAGACAACCTACAATATGGGAAAAAAAAATTTAGCAGCTGTACCTCAGATAAAGGACTACTATCTAGAATATATAAAAAACTGAAAAAAATCAGACACCCCCCCCCCAAATTCAAAGACCCAATTCAAAAATGGGCATCTGAAATGAACAGACATTTCTCAGACAAGGAAGTAAAAGCAGCAAACAAATATATGGAAAAATGTTCAACATCACTGGTCACCGGAGAGATGCAGATGCAAACAACACTGAGATTTCACCTCACCCCAGAAAGAATGGCTGGTATCAAGAAATCAACAAATAAAAAATGCTGGCGGGGGTGTGGGGAGAAAGGAACCCTTCTGCATTGCTGGTGGGAGTGCAGACTGGCGCAACCACTGTGAAAGTCAGTATGGAGATACCTCAAAGAGCTAGGTCTAGAGGTCCCATTTGACCCAGCTATTCCCCTGCTGAGTATCTTCCAAAAAAATTATACATATGTGATATATATGCACCCATGTTCATAGTAGCACGGTTTGTAATAGCTAAAGCTTGGAAGCAGCCCAAGTGCCCATCAATTGGAAACTAGATAAAGAAAATGTGGTTTTTTAAAATAAAATGGAGTACTATTCAGCCATAAAGAATGAAAAACTAGAGTCATTTATAGCTAAATGGATGCATATCGAGGCCATCCTCTTAAGTGAAATAAATAGGACACACATGTGCAAATACCGAATAGTTTCACTAGTGTGAGAAACTGATAGTGTAAACAAGGTTAAAATGATTAAAATGAATAATTGATATTTTGAAATGGAAAAAAATGTCCAAAGATGAAGGAGTGAAGGGAGGGGAATGGGAAAGGTGAAGAGGGAAAGGAAAAACTATGAGAAAAAAAAAAAAGGAAATGAAATCTATGTAAATAGGGAAGGGCGGAGGGGGTGAAGGGTGCACAGGTGATGGGGGAAAAAAATATAAGAACCAAGATGTATCATGTACAGATACAAACATCCAATGATAAATGTAAACGAATTGTATACCTAAAATGTACCAATAAAAGAACTAAAAGAATAAAAAAAAAATAACAGCAACAACAACAACAAACTTATTCTGGATGTTTCCATGAAAGTGCTTTTGGATAAGATTAGCATGTTAAATCAGTGGATTTTGAGTAAAGCAGGTCACTCTCCAAATATGAATGAGATTTGATCAATCATTTGAACATCTATTTTCCTAAGCAAAAGATTTTGAATTTCCTAAGTCTTCATGATTGCATAAGCCAATTCCTTAAAACATATCTCTATCTAATACAGGTAGATCGGTATTTATACATAAATACAAACACACATCCTATCCTTTTTGCTTCTCTGGAGAATCCTAATATAAAAGGTTATTACATTTTTTAAAGCAAACAGTTTTCCTTCACTTATTTAATAAGCATTCACTGTAGAACTATAATAGTCATCCAACATTACTATACAATGAAATAAAAATCAGGGTAAATTAGTCAAAATTTCATTAGGATCATGACGTCTAAGGTAAAAGAGAAAGACGTTGTAGAATGATTATTCAACTTGTAATTTTTGTAATCTGCCTCTCCAAATTGCTGCTTTTTTTGCATTTGTTAGCAAAAGTAACCAAATCATTTAAACACTCTTTCAAGGGCTTCATTTTCTTTTTAAAATAGGAATTGTACTCTTTGTATCTGAGGGCCAAATGGACAGCTGTCAAATTAGTGTAAAAGCATAAATATGGGAAGGTGTAATGATTTTGTTTTAATGTGCTGAGAAAAATCATTCTGCTTGAAAGCAAAGCAATTTATTTTTCTTCTGGAGCTGAGATCACAAAGCTAGTTCAACCCTAAGGCCTTTGATTTCCCTACATCTGGTGATGTTCTCCAAAGTCTTTTTCCAAAAGTTCTTTCAAAAGATTTTATTCTTTTGGATTTCTTTTGCTATTTCTCCATTGTTGTCCCCCACCCTCGTAAAATACCTGCCTCTACTGCTGCCCAGGGATGTATTCCTGATGCCTCAGTTGAGTCTGATGTCCCCAAGAAAATGACCAGCTCTGGGATCTGAATCCTCCCAACTCTCTTTCTGCTGTACTTTACTGATATTTCAATGTGTTCCAGCTTTTGTAACAGAACACCATAGATTAAGGAGTCTAAACAACAGCAACTTACTCCTCACAGTTCCAGAGGCTGTGATTGGGGGCCCATATGGCCGGGTTCCATGAGAGTTGTTTTCCTGATTTGCAGATGGCTGTTCTTACTGTGTCCTCTCAGAGAAAGAGAGGAGAGCTCTTCTTATTTTTTTTAATCCCTTTCATGCAGGGTTCACCCTTGTGAACTAATCACTTGCCAAAGGCCCAACTGCTTAATACCACCATGTAAGAGATTAAAGCTTTCACTTAAGAATTTTGGGATGGCATGAACATTCAGTCCATAGCAAATTGTGCCTGTCCTGTGGTGCATAATTTTTACTTCTAAAGCTTTAACTACTGCAGTAGATAAACTAAGATGCATCAGTGGGTTGACTTATTGCTTTATTTTTACCGCAAGAAACACAAAACCAAGAGAATGGTAACCTTGTGGAGAAAGTTTCTTCTCACATAAAATGAGGTGACAAAGAGGACAAACATCAGACTTCTTGTTTGATGGAAGGACAAGAGGAATGTGAACATTGTTCCTATGACAAAAGATGGGTATGTCACTAAAGCTATGTACTATAGATAATTTCACAAGACAAACTTTCTACAACTCTTCCTTTGTATAATAGGACTTCTCTATTTAAACAATTTTAATATCCTTAAAACCGAGATTGTACTGGTTATGTAACACTGCATAAAGGAAGCAGGTTGAAATTTTATCAAATACATTTTCACATGTAATGAGCTTATCATATGGTCCTCTCCTTTATTTCATCATTATGCTAAATTATGTCAAGTGATTTCTTAATGTTAGCAAAACTTTCATTCTGGGAATAAACCCAATTTTTATGATATATTATCCTTTTTACATATTCCTGGATTTGATTTGCTAATATTTTGTTTAGGATTTTTGCATTTGCAATTATTTTTTCTTGTCTTGTAAGTTTGGGTACCTAGTTGGTGCACTCTAATAAATAGAGTTGAGAAACAGTTCTTTGTTTTTTATTCTCTAGAAGAGTTCATATACAATTTGTGTTATTTCTTACTGAAGATTTTGTAGAATTCATTGCTAAAGCCATCTGAGAACTTTGTTGAATGGTTTTTAATCACATATCATTATGGTTTAAATCTAGACTGTTCCTCCAGAGCCTCATGTGTTCAGAGTTGAGGATTTTAGAAGGTAATTAGATCATGGGCTCCAGTACTCAGCAATAGATTAATCTGCTGATGAATCCATAGCTGAATGTGTTGTTAGGAGGTGGAGCCTTGTTAGTGGCAGGTCAGTAGGGTTGTGACCTGGAAGGGTACCTCTCCCTGCCAACATCCTCTTGGCTCTCTGCTTCTTGGTCACCATGACGTGAGCAGCTTTCTTCCATCAAACCCTTTTTGCCATGTCCTTCCAGCCTTGGAGTTGGCCAAATCTAGGCTGAATTCATTAATACCACAGGCGAAAATAAATCTAGCCTTCTTTAAGTTACACATATTTGGGCATTTTGTCCCAGCAAGAAGAAAGTGACTAAGACATATATTTATTGCCATTAAATATTTATTTATTAATGCTTTACAATATGCCTTATTTTCTTTAGGGAATTTTTAAATTTAAAATTCAAAATTTATTAGCATAAGGATGTTTATACTTTATTATTCTTTTAATACATAAATATCTACAATGCTTCCTTTTTCATCTCTGGTTTTATAATTCTTTCCTTTTTTGGTCTTCATTTTTTGACTGCCTTAACCCCTTTGCTTTAGAGTTAGTTGAGACAGTTGAAATTTATCTCAAGATCCCAGCTCTTTATCTTCAGAGCCTCAATATCTTAGTTTTATTAAAATACCTCAAGGGGAAATTTTCTACAAAACTCCAAGCTTTCTTCAGTTCATTACTCTTGTTTGTAGAATCTTGCTACATCAAATCATGGCCAAAGTACTCAAACAGGTGTGTGCATATGGGGGATATTCTTTACTTTTGCTAAGCTATCTCTGAATAACATGATAATCAATACATTTATTTATAAATATGACACTTCAGTGCTCACAAGTTCAAACTGCAATATGAGCCTCATTTCCAAGGATTGGAATTCTCATTTTATTATTAAAATCTAAATTTATATTGCTTATTTGAAAACCTTCTTGCTCTGCCTTCTCATGTTGAATTTACAGATATAAAATTCTAAATATTTTTATATGAACAGCTACTAAGTAGCACTTTTACTAGTGTAGTAGATTCATTTAACTTATATACTGGATCTTATATTAAAAATAATATCTGATTTAAATCATTCTAGTCTTAGGAGAAAAAGACTTGCAGCAAGTATGCAGCTTGTTATATAGATCTTAGTAAATCTTGCCTTTTTGATAGTTTTAAATTTGTATTAGATCACAAAATGGTAGCTGGTGAAACAAAAGGGAAAAATGCCAAAATAGACTATCAAAACAGGGAAAACTGAATTGGAAAATAATTTTATATACAAATGATTAAATGGAGGAAAAATATAAACATATGTGAGCTTTTAATTAGATGTTGGTTTCTTTCCATACTGCAAATTTATAACCATTTATTTATTTGGGAAACTGAAAATACTTAACATAAAGCATATTTTAGAAATACAGAGAAAGATTTAAGTATGTAGAGTTTGACTTTAATTTCTGCCCAAGTACCACCAAATCTAGAGGAATAGGAGAAAGGCCGTAAACTCAGCCAACCAACTCATTCCAAAGGAGATACCAAGACCAGATACATAACTGCTTCCTCCAGGCCAGTGATGTTGGCTTTCAGCTACCATAGCTGATGCAGAACAAAAAGGGAAACAGACTATGGTGGGGTGGCTGCATCCAGAAGTTGGATCCAAGACATATTCAGATGGAACTTGAATGTTAGTAGTGTTGGCAGTTAGCATTGAACTTCTGAATGGCTATTTTAATTTTAGCTTCATCTCCAAGGGCCAGGGCTTCTTCTAAAGTGGCCGCAGACTGTTTTGCCTTCTGTTTGCCTAAAGATACAATGAAGCATACTATTTTAAAGTTGGCTAGATCCTCTGGCTCTGGCTCCCTGAAGACTGTCTCTCTATTTTTCTTCCAGGCAAGCCGGGGAACCAGGATGAAATGCAACAAACAAACAAATAAGAAAGACCGAGTTTTCCTGATTCAATCGGCCTATTTCTTTTACTCAAGAGTCTGTGTGGAAGTGATAGATAATTATTCTTCCAAACAGTTGCTTTTCACTTCCATGATGCAGTGCAGCTGGGACTAGACCGCCCCGTCAAAAATTCCATTTTTCAGCAGAACCACATCCTCATAAATGATGTGATGGCACTTGTTTTCTACAATGGCTTATAAGCAGAACGAGTCACTTCTCACCTCTAGGTGGGTAGGAAGCAGGTGGGCGTGTCCTGTCCTCTCTCTTATCCTGTCTGTTTGTTCAATGTTCGTGCCCAGGAAGATCTCAGAAACCACTTTTAGATAGCAGAATCTCCTCAGTTAAGGTTTCTAGATAAGTATCCCAAACGAAGTGTCTTTCCTCAACAAATAGGACGTCACACACTAGACTTTGTAAAGTGAGAGAAAAAATTGTATTACGTTGGTGAGAGTGTTTTTAAAAGACAATTGTCTCAATACCTAGTAGTACCCTAACAATAGTGCTTTCATCTCAGTCATACACATATACACACAAATACATGCACTCACACATGGAAATATACTTAAGCAACTTACCTCGAAGGTCCCCTAGACCACCTGCATAAATCAGGAAAATCCAATCAGAAGTCAGATATACTCTACAGAGATTTGACCTCACACAGCTTTGGGAGCTAAGCACTCCTAGCAGGGCTGTAGTCTTTGCATGCATGTGATGCTAGGGCTTGAAGTCCATGGGACAGGCCAGAACCCGTAGGCACAGCTGGAATGCACAAAGACAGACTGGAATCAGCTTCAGTTTTCAATGCTTCACCTTGAAGATACAATACAGGACATCTTTCATTGTGGAGACAAATATACACGTAGCATATGAGTTGGAGAAACTGAAAAAGGATCCAGTGGCAAGTGATAAAGCTCCAGTTTTGTTTGCTCTCCCACACCAAGGAGGAAGACAGCAGGTGAGCAGCAGTGTTTGTAAGCCTTCATCCAAGGACCTTGGCCCAGCCTTCTAGCATTAGAAAGGAGCATCACTACTGATTAGCATCTACTCTCTAAATCTTACATGAAAATGCGTGGCATGAATCACTATCAGAAATAGGAAATGTTGTGCACGTAGTTCATCCCAGCCAAGTTGACACATGACAAAGCCATTACATAGTTCACTGGTTAAATAACCAGCCAATTGCTGATATTTAAGAGGTTACTACTCAGTTATTCAACACATAGGCCAGTTATTAGCCAATATTCAGGAAATACCTGGAGATAAAAATATTTAAAAATATAGTTTAAAACTTTAAGAACTCACCATAAAGTGAACGAAACAAATGTACAAATAAAAAATTATGTCAGTGCAGTGCCGTTGCTATTCACTGGGCATTGTATAAAGACATGGGAACAGTGCAGAATATTGCGCTAGTGATTACACTTGACTACCTTGCCTACATCTATATGTGTAAACATCCAGGAAAACACCACATTTCCTTCATTCCAACAACTTCCAATCTGCTTTTAGCAGTCAGCTGGATCCCCTACTGTCTTCTAAAGGCATTAGACGAAGAGTCACAACTATAGAAAAAAGCAGTAAACCTTACCTTATCGCCAGATGCTGGAGTTGAAGCTAAAATTGGTCACTAGATGAAAGCAAAGCCCATTGTGCTATTTCAAATTAATATGGTATATGGGTGAGGCAAACAAAAAAGAACAAAGATTGTAGACACTGTGCAAAGTCATTTTTCACTTACTATTTACTTTACCAAGAGAATTTCATGGTAATATAGGAAGTCTATGGCTGCCAAGAAATGGAATCAATTGGCCCTTCTGACACTGACTGCTATAACTCTGTGTAGGTCCATTAACAAGGTGCAGCTCACATAAGGTGCTGTCAAACTCTTCAAGGAATTTCATCAACATTACTTAATTAATCAACATACAGCAAGAAAATTAAAAGACTATCATTATATCCCTCACTTTTCAAGTGATAAAACTGAGGGCACAGACACATGTATTCAAAGTCAGGAACCATTTATGACAAAGCGAGAGAGAAAGGTGACATCTCGGACTCTTCTTGAGTTCACACTGCCAGTCCCAGTTCACCTGACAAGAACTGAGGAATTATGTGGCTCACAATACTAAGGTTTTATTTGGATTTAGTTGCTATGTCCTCCACCGCTCCCCCACCTTAGATAGGACTAGCTGTGTTGATTCCAATTTCTTTAAACAATCTGCAACAGTATTTCCTGTAGACTCAGGTAAAACAGGTGCAAATTTGTGGATTCCAAAGTGAATGAAGCATAAAGTGGCCCAGACCTTTGAAATCTGAACTCTTCAATTCACTGCAGTGATTTTGATTGTGATTCTGGAATTTTTTTTTAATTCAAAAATACTGAAGACCAGTGTTGAAACTAAATTGTTTTGTTAAGTGTTTAGTAGTGCACACAGAAGTAGAATGGGCTTACTTTAGTATCCAAACTGGGATTTGTTTTGTTTTGAGACATATTCTCACTTTGTGGTTCATGCTGGCTATGAACTGACTATGTATCCCAGGCTGGCCTCGAACTCCCAGCAATCCGCCTGTCCCAGCCTCCCAAATCCTGGCGTTACAGGTGTGCACCACCACACCCAGCTCCAAACTAGGAGGTTTTGAAAGTGAAGAGCATCCTATTACTCATCATTCCAGAAATTAAGTGGAAACCAGCACTGTGTGACAAATGTAGACAAGTTGGCCTGCATCTCATGCACACCCGGTGATCTTTCAGTGTGTCCTTTTGTTAGCAAATGTGTGGCAACATTTGCTCCCTGAGTCTACATCTTCATCACTCATTGTTATTTTGTCTTTGAATGTTCGTTACGCCTCACATGAGACATTTAGTATATTCATTTTCCAGGGCTGTAGTGATTTGAACAATGAAACTTAATGAAACAATGAACTTAAGTGGCTTTGAACCATGAAAATGTAGTCTCTGGTAGCTCTGGAGGCTAGGTGTCTCTACTCAAGGGCTTTTCTCTCTAAAGGGTGTAGAGGAGCATTTGTTGTGTGCCGTTCTCTTTGCCTCTGGTGTTGATGGCCATGCTTGGCTTTCGTGGCTTGTAAAACTCTAAGGACAGAGCTCTTCCCATGTGCCTGTGTCTCTTCTCTTATAAGGAAGCTGGTCATTTTGGATCAGGATCCACTGTAATTATCCTACCCTAACTCAATCATATCTGCAAAGACTACGTCTAAATAAGTTCATATTCACAGATAGCTGGGGTTAAGAACTTCAGTACATCTTTTCAAGATCCACAAGGTAACTCATTAGAGATAACAACAGAATTGAAGAGCATACAGTCAGAATGAAACAATTTGTATTCCTCAGGTTACAGTAATGGCTCTGTTGTCTCTGGAGGGTATTTTCAGCTCCTACTGTTGTCACTTCTTTTTTTTTTTAATTGTCACTTCTTGAACAAATAGAGATGTGGAGGAATCAAAATCAGGTTACTGAAAGGGATTCTGAAGAACTACAGAGCATCAAGGAAATTATTTCACGAGACCTAAATTCATCATGGAATAAATAGTCTTAGGGAATACAATATTCTTCCTTTATGGCATGTCTTTTTAAAAAATTATTATTCCTTTTATTTCTTTCTCTTAGTTGATTGACGTGGCTAATGGTTCCAGAACTATATTGAACAGGAGTGGTGATAGTGGACATCCTTATCTTGTTCCTGATTTAGTGTGAAGGATTTCAGTTTTTGACCATTTAGGATGATATTGGCTGTTGATTTTTCATAGATGGCTTTTATCAGTTTGAGGTAGAGACCATCTATTCCAATTTTTTGCATAGTTTTTATCATAAATGCATTTTTGATTTTGTCAAATACTTTTTCTGCATCTATTGAGATGATCATATGGTTTTTGTCTTTGACTCTATTGATATAGTATATTACATTGATTGATTTGCGTATGTTGAACCATCCCTTCATCCCTGGGATAAATCCCACTTGGTCAGGGTGTATGATCTTCTTGATGATCTTCTGCATTCTATTTACCAGTATCTTATTAAGGATTTTTGCATCTATGTTCATTAGTGAGATTGGCCTATAGTTCTCCTTTTTCAATTGGGTCTTTCTCTGCTTTGGGGATCAAGGTGATACTTGCTTCCAGGAATGAATTTGGGAGTATTGCTTCCCTTTCAATTTCATTGAAGAGTTTAAACAATAGTGACAGTAGTTCCTCTCTAAATGTCTTATAGAATTCAGCAGTGAAGCCATCAGAACATGGGCTTTTCATAGTTGGCAAGTTTTTAATTACATTTTCAATTTCATTGATTGATATTGGGTTGTTTAGAATTTTTAGGTATTCTTCATTCAACTTTGGTAATTCACACATATCTAGGAATCTATCCATTTCTTCTGTGTTTTCCACCTTATTGGCACATAGGTTCTCAAAGTAGATATTGATGATCCTCTGGATTTCTGCTGGGTCCATTGTAATTTCATCCTTTTCATTCCTAACTGCATGGATTTGAGACTTTTCTTTCCTTTTTTCTGATAAAGTTGGCTAAGGGTTTGTCAATTTTGTTTATTTTTTTGAAGAACCCACTCTTGGTTTCATTGATTTTTTTTTTTTGTATAGTTCTTTTAGTCTCCATTGCATTGATTTCTGCTCGGATCTTTATAATTTCCTCCCTTGTATGAGCTTTGGGTTTGTCCTGCTCTTCTTCTTCTAGAAGCTTGAGGTTCAGCTTCAGGTTGTTTATTTGGGCTCACTCTGTTTTCCTAATGTGAGTATTCACTGCTATGAATTTCCCTTATAAGACTGCTTTCATTGTGTCCCATAGATTCCAATATGTTGTATTGTCATTCTCATTTAAATATAGGAATGGTCTGATTTGTTCTTTAATTTCCTCTGTGACCCATTGGTTATTCAGAAGTATGTTGTTCAATTTCCATGTGTTTATGAAATTTTTGCGGTTTCTTTTGCTATTGATCTCCAATTTCATCACACTGTGGTCTTATAATATACAGGGGATAATTTCAATTCCTTTGCACTTACTTAAACATGTTCTATTTTGGAGAATGATCAGTGTGCAGTTGAAAAGAATGTGTACTCTGATTTTGTGGGTTGGAACACTCTGTAAACAACTGTTAAGTGCATTTGTTCAAGAGTTTGATTGAGTTCTAGTACTTCATTGCTTACTTTTTGTCTAGTTGTGCTATCTATTTGTGACAGTGGAGTATTGAAGTCCCCCACTACTATTATATTAGTTCTTATATGATTTTTCATGTCCGTTAGTATTTGTTTTATATAGTTGGGCACACTAGTGTTTGGTGAATAGATATTTATGATTGTCATCTCTTCCTCTTGGATTGTTCCCTTTACAAGGATTTATTGTCCCTCTTTGTCTCTCTTAATCAGTGTTGGTTTGAAATCCACTTGATCTGCAAAGAGGATAGCTACTTCTCCTTTTCTTTGGGGTTCCTGTTGCATGGAGTATTGTTTTCCACCCTTTAACTTTCAGTCTATGAGTTTCTTTTTGAGTTAAGTGTGTTTTTTCGATCCCCGGTACCAAAAAAACAAAATAATAAAATAAAATGAATTAAGTGTGTTTCTTGTATGCAGCGTATTGTTGGATCTTGTTTCTTGGCCCATTCTGCCAGTCTATTTCTTTTGATTGGTGAGTTGAGACCATTAACATTGATGATTATAACTGATACATATTGACTTACCATTGTCATGACTTTTTCTTTTTGTTAGATTCTCCCCCCCCCGCTTCCACAATGGATTCATTGTGCTAGGCTTCCTGGGGTTGTGATCCTCATTGTCTTTTCCTAGGATTTTGTCTAAAATTTTTTGGAGTGCTGGTTTGGTATTCATGAAGTTCCTAAGGTGCTCTTTGTCATGAAAGTATCTTATTTCTCCACCCATTTTGAAAGATAGTTTTGCAGGGTACATCAATCTGGGTTGGAGGCTGTTTTCCTTTAGGGCTTGCAATACATCACTCCAAGCTCTTCTTGCCTTGATGGTTTGTGTTGAGAGGTCTGCTGTGATTCTGATGGGCTTTCCTTTGTATGTGATTTGCTTCTTTTCTCTAACTGCTTGTAGAATTTTGTTCTTCTGTTGGGTTTCTGGAATCTTAGCAATAATTTGCCTATGTGTACATTTTTTTTTTTTTGATCAAGGCTAGTTGGAGTCCTTTATGCCTCACTTATCTGTATGTCAAGTTCTTTTCCCCTGCTTGGGAAATTTTCTGCCATCACTTCGGTGAACAGGTTTTTTTTTATGTCATCTGCACTCTCTCCTATTTCTTCATTGACTCCAATCAGTCTTATGTTATTTTTCTTTGCATCGTCTAGCAGCTTCTGGATGATTTCTCATGGTCCCTTACAACTTGAAAGAAATTTTTCTTTTCCTGGTCACTAATTGCAATCTTATCTTCTATATCTGAAATTCTGTCCTCACATTGGTTCATTCTGCTGTGTAGACTTTCAATGGAGTTTTTAATCTCCTGGAAATCTGTTTGCATCTGTTTTATGGATTCCATTTGTTTCCTATGTTGGGATTCCATCATGTTCCCCAGATCTTCTATTTTTTTTATGTGTCCTCTCTAGATTTATTAATCATATCTTGTACTAGGAGCACAATTTCTGCTGTTATGTGAGAAATTATTTCTGATTTCATTTTTTCCAGATCCTCTTTTTTTTGTTAGTTCAGGGAGTCCAGGTTGTTGAGTATCAGAGTGTTCCATCTCATTTCCCTTTGGGGTTGCTGTAAGTGATCTGGAAGTCTGGTTCTGAGGCTTGTTTTCATGTCTTCTCATTTTGATAGAGGTGGGAGCATTGGTACTGCTAGGGCATGGCTCACTTCCTCTGTGCTCAGAGCAGTGGTAGGTTGGCCCATAAGTCTCCTACTCTGCACTGGGAGCTGTGGCACATCGACCTGGAAGCCTCCTCTGTTATGGCATGTCTTTTAATGGAAGAGTCCTCTCACAGTGAGTAAAGTCTTTGTAAATTCAGGCAATAAAACTTTTCCTATATTTCTTGGTTACTATGTTAGGAAAAATGCCTGTCTGTTTTCAAATAGCTCTTGTGGATCAAATCCATGGTGTTTGTGAGTCCCAGTCAATAACGCAGAAGGAACAAGTGGCTTGTGCACCTCTCATTCACTGTGCACAGCTACCTATATTCACTGATATTGTTGATAAATTATTCACGTTATTTCTTTCTGAAAGCAACAGTGATGTTTAGTGTTTATCAGAATCATTTATCCTTGGCATATTCTTTTTTCTTCCAACACTTGAAAAAATCATTATCATGTATTCCTGACATATGCTTAGCAGCTCTTTGCTATCATATCAGGGTTACATTCCCTAATATAAATTAATTATTAGCTGCTGCAAAACATATGGTATGATATATAATCAGAGATGGATCATTATATAAAAAAGTAATTGAAACTAATTGGCAAGAAAATATTCATACCTTTAGGCAATGTGTTTATGTTTACAGTGTATTTCAAGCCTTATTATTTAAGCTTATTTCATTAAGATGGTTTGGATTTTATTCCTGTAATTCATAGAATAGTGTGAAGTAAGCAAGTTAGCCAGAAACCCCCCAATAGCCTGTGCCTGAACTTTACCTTTTCCTCGTGGACTGCTTGTTCAAAGTGATAAGTTAACCAGCACATAGCTTACCTTGTGGTTAAGAACAAAGGACAGGACATGTCTTGTCTTGTAGTTAAGAACAAAAGACAGGACATGTTATACTGTAGCCTTAACCATAAAGAGGAATTTCCTGCTGCATCCCCAAAATTGGATTTGAATCTAATGTGCAATCTGCTTCTGTAGCCCTGTGCTTGCTCAAAGATGAGACCATGATAGACCATTGTGTGGTTTTTCCCTTTAAAAACTATGCTTCCCTACTTGAGCAGTACCAAAGAAGATGGGAGCACAAGCTCATCCTTGGTCACTGGCTAATTAAAAGGACACCTTTAATTTGGACATTTTTGTGGCATGGTCTTTTTCACTGCAACAGCTATAACATAGTGCATTTCAAGACCATTTGTTTTAATTCACTAAGAAGGGCATATAGAGCCCTTTCTTCCAAATGCCATTATAAAAATACCTGGGAAATAACTGTCGAATTATCATACTTTAGTGGGAGGAACCAGTTACATCACAATTATTTTCTACTATTTTTCAATTCTCATTAAAATATAATCCTCTTTGTGGTCTAGAAGTTATGCACTGAATTTCTAAGGATTTGTTTATTTAATGCAAATGAGAACTGCATATATTTAAATTATGCATATCTTCAACATTAGTGGTCATTGTGTCTGCTGTGAATTGGGAGGATTATATTTTATTTCACATTTTATGTGTCTCTGTGCAGATATCCAAGAGATGGATTAAGAATACTTTACATTATGGATAGGGTATATATTTTAATTATTTTAAGTTTGAAAAGGGGGAATTAGGAGAAATCATGCTGGGACACCTATTCTAAGCTCAGGGGGTTAAATTTAATTAATCCAAAAAAATATTAACAGCCAATATTCACTGTGGCAGACAGTATCCTCAGCATGTTATCAGTACTATCATATCAGGTCCCTATAGTAACTTCCTGAAGTAGATATTACAATTGCCCTGCTTTTAGAGATAACAGTAGCAAATCCAGGATATATATATATATATATATATATATATATATATATATATATATATTTGTACTGGGGATTGAACTCAGGACCTTGCTCTTGCAAGGCAGGCAGCAGCATCACTAAGCTAAATCCCCAGAACCCTTCCAGAATTTATTTTTTAATTCTTTTATTGGTACATTGTAGGTATACAACACAATTACATTTCTCATTGGGAATTGTACCTTTACATAATGCATATTGGTTTTTATTTTTTCCCCATTCCTAGCCCTCCCTTCACACCCTCCACCCTTCCCTATTTACAAAGACTTTATTTCCATTTCTCATCATTTTTCCATTCCCTTCTTTCCTTTCCCCTGCCCCTCCCACTACCCCTACCCCTTTGGACCTTTTCTTCCTATTTTGCATTATTGATTATTCATTCTAATCATTGGTACATTTTAGGTATACAATATAATGACATTCATCATTGGAAATTTGCACCTTTACATAGTCTCTCTTGGTTCTTATTTTTCACCCTTGCCCAGCCCTCCCTTCAACCCTTCCATTCCTCCCTATTTACAAAGATTTTATTCCTATTTTTCCATTTTCTCATATTGATCCCATTCCCTTCTATCCTTTCCCCTAGCCCTCCCACTTCCTTCTCCTTTGTCCCTTTTCTTCCTATTTCACATTACCTATTATACATTTTAGTCCTTATTTACACTTTCAGTTTCTCACACCAGAGAAACTATTCAGTATTTATACATGTGTGTCCTATTTATTCCTTCCAGGATATTTTTGAAGAAATACTTACTTGTATTTTGTCTATAAAATTGGGGGAGAGAAATAATGTTATATAAATTTACCAATTTAGAAAAAGATGAGTGAATCCAAATTATATTTATGGCAAGATTCAAGAAGGTAACGTCACGTGTTCTCTAAATTTTAAGGTATACAATTTGCAGTGTTAATAAGGCTGTGGACCATATTTTTTCATGTAAAGCACTTTTCATGGCAGCATATTTTTAATCTTTTTGTATTTAAATATTTTTAAAATTTTCATTAGCAAAACCAGTATTTGAACCCAAGTAGTATAACTCTCGACCATATCATCTTGAAGCTACTCTGAACTGAGCTAAGATTCACAGAGAAACTGGGTATGTAGCTTAGTAGTAGGGCACTCCTAGGTTCAATCTCCCAGTACCACTAAATAAATAAATAAATAGATAAATAAATAAATAGTTAATTTAAAATATTATTTTCTTGAACATTACAAGGGTGAAAGAATAGAGAAATGCTGGAAAATACCATGTAGATACCACTTCTTTGTGGAATACTTAGTGTGTAAAGCATGACAATAAATACTTTGTGGGTCTTGAAAAGATGCATCTATCCAGCTATCTGCAAATATGACCTTATTTAGAGATAGTCTTTGCAGATATGATTGAGTTAGTGTAGGATAATTACAGTGGATCCTGATCCAAAATGACCAGCTTCCTTATAAGAGAAGAGACACAGGCACATGGGAAGAGCTCTGTCCTTGGAGTTTTACAAGCCACAAAAGCCAAGCATGGCCATCAATGCCAGAGGCAAAGAGAACCGCACACAACAAATGCTCCTCTACACCCTTTAGAGAGAAAAGCCCTTGAGTAGAGACACCTAGCCTCCAGAGCTACCAGAGACTACATTTTCATGGTTCAAAGCCACTTAAGTTCATTGTTTCATTAAGTTTCATTGTTCAAATCACTGCAGCCCTGGAAAATGAATATACTAAATGTCTCATGTGAGGCGTAATGAACATTCAAAGACAAAATAACAATGAGTGATGAAGATGTGGACTCAGGGAGCAAATGTTGCCACACATTTGCTAACAAAAGGACACACTGAAAGATCACCGGATGTGCAGAAGGAGACAATAAATATCACTGTCTCCCAGTTGGGAAGCATTATCTCAATTTTTAGATAAAAACGGAAAAACTAAGGTTTAGAGAAGCAAAACCATATGGATAACTACCACAGCTATCCTCACAGTTTCAGGATTAAAACTCAGGTTTCTCTTTCTCCAAACTGTATACTCTTCACTGATGAGCCATACTACCTTAGATGGTAAGGACCTAATTGCATCTTTCTGATCATTGGAGTCATAATTCATTTACAAGCCTGCACTTGCTGTTTGACTGATGTGATTGATGTGATGAATGCAGTGAGAATCTGCCATTGACAATCAGAGAAAATGGTTTTTCTGTGCACTGCCACATGAGTGGTAGTCTCCTGTTCTTCAGGCCTGAGGCTCCATGGAGGTCTCGTTACGCTCTGTATGTATGGCCATCCTGGCCAAAGGGAGTCAGAAAACACCCAAATGTACTACAAAATCACTTTAGTTTATCTTTCTTTCAGGAATTAATCCAGTTCCTCCTGGGTTTAAAGAATGAAGACAAAGACCACAGCATCCAAGAAATGAAACATTTATTAAGACTGGGAAAGCTGTTTTTAAGTACGTCAGGTTTGAGTTTTTGTCACCCTAGAAAATAAGCTGTAAATCAGTGCTTAGGTTTCTCTTTTAAAATTCCTTGCACGCTATTAAAACTGGGCCTTTTATAAGTTATGAAGTGATAGCCTGAGTGATTTTGGAAAGTGGAGTCCTGGGAGTTCTGTGTACAAATGCTACTTGCTGAATGTCTGTGCTAGCAGAGGATTGATACACACTTAAAATAAACCATTCCTCACCTCCTGTTTACATCTTTTATTTCTCTGTTCTTGTTTGTGACAATAAAAACCTATAGTGTAGTCTAGGAATCTAATTACCTGAAGTTATGCATATCTTTGGACTTCTCAAGTGCCTTGTTTGTCCACAGATTTGCTGATCAGTGATATGGTACACCTGTTTGTGTTCCTCCCCAAATTCCTGTGTTGAAACTCTAACCTCCAGAGGATAATATCAGGAGGTGGTGCTTTGGGAGTTGATAAGGTCATGAGGGTGGAGCCCTTATGAATGGTATTAGTGCCCTTATAAAAAAGCATCCCAGGGAAGTGGCCTGCTTTTTCCACTCTGTGAAGACAGCAAGAAGTCCGCATCTGTGGTGAAATGTAAATCAAGAAATGAGCCCTTAAAGACACCCAATCTATCTACAACTAGAGTATGGACTTTCTAGCCCCTGGGACTAGGAGAAATAAATTATTGTGGTTTGTAAGCCACCTAGTGTATGGTATTTTGTTACCACAGTGAGAACAAAGACAATAGAGAATCTTAGCCAGCACATTATTGCTAAACACACTGGCAGAGTCACTACATCACAACAGCTTAGTACATGTCACAGGCATTCGTTTTCCTCCTGAAATCTAGAGAGCAATGGAAATACTCCAGTGGGCACAGAGAAGCACCATCTGCTCTTCCAGGATGAACTTCTTGCAGAGCACAGGAGAAACATCAACAAACAACCTCCTGCTATCGGTGTCTTTAAAGTTACTGTCACCTGCAGAGCTCCTTACCTGAGACCACAGCTTCTCTGGAGCTGCCACATCCTGTGACTGATGACATGAAGGTCTAAAAGCCTGGTCATTTCCACTCAACACAGAAAGGCTCTGACAGAAAATGTTTACTCAAAGAATGTGTGGACAGCACCTGAGTTGAACCTCTCCACTTCCTTTCATAGGTGTCATGGTTCAAACTCAGCTTGCTCTTTCTCTGAAATATGAACACTTCACTGATGAAACTTGCTACTACCCTTACCTTCAGTGGAGTAGACCAAGGAGCAGTAGTTTTCTAGCAATTGTGATACATAATGACAGCTACGATTTGATGATCTGGAGCCATGAATATTAAGAAATAACCAGGTTTGTATTTGGGCTGTAAGAGAATTTGCAGACATAAAACTCAACCAATCAATAAATTAACATGATCCAAATTTCCATCTCAAAATGCATGATAAACACCAACGAGTTTTTGAGCACTTAGTATGTATTAGATTTATTTACATTGCCTTACTTCCTTCTACTAATGATCTTATAAATTGGATCCTATTATTGCTCCATTTTTCAAGGGAGGAAAGAAATGTGAAAGTCACAGATTTAGGAATTGAGTCTAGGATGGACAACTACAAAGCCTGAGTATTTAACGACTAATGCTATCACCTATATTCAAGCCATATTTGGTGTTTGCAGGTGACTTGGTACACAGGGTATATCTAGAGGGCTAAAAATATGAAGAAAGATAATAAGAAAAATGGGACAAAATTCAAGAAGAAAAACATTACTCGAGAGGTTAATGTTAAATAAGCAAAAGTCCCAGGATAAAGAAGATCCACTGGAGACCTGTAGGGAAGAACATAGTTAGGATTTCTGTATATCAAAACTAAGAGGATAAAGCAACTGGCTCTCAGCAGCTCTAAGAGGCTGCTTAGGAAAGGCATTAAACTAGAAATTGACTGGGACCAAGGGAGAGCCAGGTTGACCTGTAGGTGAAAGAAGATGGTTGGAGACAAAACTGGAACATTGGAATTATGCTATGAAGGGCCGATAATTATCCACTGATATATAATACTTTATAAGCCCCAAGATTTCCCCATGCTTTTTGGCTGTTGGTGGAATGAGCTGGGATACCACTGAGTTTCCAAAAGAGGAGCTCAGCTTTTGCAGCTGAAATACTAGAATAGGGTCAATTAGGACCCATAGTCTAGAGTCAAGAAAACCAATCCAGCATGGAAACGAGTGTCACAAAAATCAGTTTAACATCTGAGAATAGAAGGATGGAGATTTTGGGAGATGAGACCTGAAAGTAGAAACTGAAGGTAGGAATAGAGTCAGATGAATGAAACCAAAGTCAGGGCACAAAAAATAAGAGTTAGACCGGAGAATCCAGAGCCAGAGAAGAAGTTCCTCAACCTTGGAAGACGTTGCTAACACAGGGACAGATTTTTACCTTGATATCCCTTTCCTGCTGGCCTTTAGTGGCAGGCATTAGAGCAATGGTTCTAAAGCTTCAGGCTGTAGCAGGATCCCTGAGGAATGTGGAAAACATGTAAGAGGCCAAGGCCTCCTTCAAGGAGCCTGAGTCTCCATGTGCTTTATCAGCTCCCAAGATAATTTGTGTTTTTAAAATTTTTATTAGTTTATATTTATAGTATATAATGTTTACATTACTTGTGTGGAGTTGGTACATGTATACAACACATTTTAATTTTTTTTATCCCCTGTCCCTCCCCTCCATCCTACACCTCTCCAACTCTTCATCCTCTTCCTCTTTGAGAAAGACATATCTACCTACTTCCTATTATTTATCTTTTATTTTGCTCTTTATTTATAATTTGGGTTTCTCATATAGGAAAAGCTATGCAGTGCTTAAGCTTGCATTTTTAATTTATTTTGCTTGAAATATTATGGTCTCAAGGTACATTCATTTTCTTACAAATGACTCAAGTTTATCCTTCTTTATGGCATAGTAGTACTCTACTGTGTAGAAGAACCACATTTTCTTTACCCATTCATCTGCTAATGGACATATAGTCTGCTTCCAAGTTTTAGCTATTATGAGTTGTACTGCTATACACATGGACATGCCTGTATCACTGTAATACAATATCTTTAAAATTTTCAGGAAGATACCTAGAAGAGCAATAATTGAGTTAAATGGAATTTCTAGTGTTTTTTTTCATACACAATATAATGACATTCATCAGTGGAAATTTGCACCTTTACATAATCTCTCTTGGTTCTTATTTTTTCCCCATTCCCCTGCCCTCCCTTCAACCCCTCCATCCCTCCCTATTTACAAAGACTTTGTTTCCATTTTTTCATTTTCTCATATTAATTCTATTACCTAGTTTCTAGTTTTAGTTTTTTTAGAAGTCTCCATACTGATTTCCATAGTGGTTGTACTAGTTCACATTCCACCAGCAATGTAGAAGCATTTTTTTTTCCTCACAGCCTGGCCAGCATTTGTTATTCTTTGATTTCTCAATGATGGATATTCTATCTGGGTTAAGATGGAATCTTAGTGGTGTTTTATTTGCATTTCCCTAGTATCCAGCAATGTTGACCATTTCTTCATGTACTTATTGCCCACTTGTACTTCTTCTTCTGTAAAATGTCTATTCATTTCACTTGCTCATTGTTTGATTTGGTCTTTTATTTTAGGGGGCCTAATTTTTTCATTTCTTTATACCAGTCTAGATATTAGTCCTCTGTCTGAAGAATAGCTGGCAAAATTTTTTCCCATTCTCTCAGTTTTCTTTTCCACTTTGTTGGTTGTTGTTTTGGCTGTGCTGAAGCTTTTTAATTTGATATGATCACCTTTGTTGGTTCTTGGTACTATTTTCTGTACTATGGGGATTCTGTTCAGAAAGTCCTTGCCTACACCTACAACTTCTTTTATCTTCCAGCAGGTTAAGTATTTCGGTTTTAACATTTAGTTCTGTGATCCGTTTTGATTTTAATATAGTATATGGCGAGAGATAAGGGTCTACACTCAATCTTCTGCATGTAGACAGCCAGTTTTCCCTACACCACTTGCTAAAGAGGCTAGCTTTCTTCCACCATATGCTTGTAGCTCTCTTGCCAAAGACCAAATAGTTACATATGCTTGGGGCGGTTTCTGCATTCCCTCTTCTGTCCCAGTGATCCTCATATCCGCTCCTGTGCCAGTTTCATGCTGTTTTTTACTTCTTTTTTTTTTTTTTAAACAACTGTAGCTTTGTAATGTAACTTCAAGTCTGGGATTGTGATGACTTCTGATGCTCTTTTCGCTCAGTATTGCTTTTGCTATTCTGGGTCTCTTTGGTCCCTTAAGAACTTTAGAATTGTTTTCTCTAGTTCTGCAAAGCATGTACTGATATTTGGTTTGGGATTTCATTAAATCTATATATCAATTTTGAAAGCATGGCCAATTTTATTAAAAATCAATATTTAAGAACTATAGCTATCCTGTGTTTGAAGGAAACCCAGGGGCATACATTCCCAAATGAGACATTGAACCAACTTCACCAGTCACTTATCTTCGGATATCTTGCTATGCAAAAAGAAACAGAAAACCCCAACTTAAATTATAAATAATTGTGGCAAGAAGTGTTCTTGATTGATACACAGCCAAAATACAAAAGGAATCATAGCCAATTACAATATTCCCACTGCCAACAAGAATCAAAATGTTCTAGTTGCTCAAATGAAATTCGACTTCAGTCCTGAGGCCAAAGAGAAACTACTCTCCTAGATTTCTACAAAGGAGACAGTGCCTGCTACAGTGAGCAATACTTTCAACAATATTCCTACAGGAGGCACAAAGAGAATGTTTCATAAATCTCTCCATTGTATGTCAATCCAAAATACCTAAGCACAGTCCAGTAAAATTGATTCTGGGGAATAAGATGCAAATGGCAGGGGATCTAATTTAAACCAAGGCTAAAACTTAGGCTATCTGGATGATGAAGTGCTGCATAAAATGAAAAGTAAAAATTTAAAATAAAATCTAAATTTTGGTTAATTTATTAGCATGAACTTTTATAATTTGGGTTGCCAATATTTTCTGACTTCCAATGTAATTAGGTACATGTAATTTATTCATATTTATCCAATGTTTACCAAGAAGTACATAATTGACTCACTTCCTTTAGCTTCATCATTGAAGTATAAATTAATTTCAATTTCAACTTGTTCCAGTTGTACTTTATTTTTGATTTGCATCCCCAGTTACCTTCTCGGGCTATATACGCTGATGAAGACGGTGCTTTAACAGTGTTTTAACACATTGCTGCCTTTTAAAGAAGAGCAACGGTTACCTCAGAAGATCTTGGAACTGCTCCTGGACAGTCCATGGCGAGTGGCCATGAATGGGGAAATGTCAAGTCCTGCAATGCCCATTCAGGAGAGAGAAGGTGGGTTAGAGGCTGGTCATTAGGACTCACTGAGTCACAAAACCATTGCCTTCCACAGTAATGTGAGTGCTCTGCGCTGACATGGATCGGCGTAATCCATATCAGACTCACAGTTCTCAGAATCTCTGTATCTGCCTACACTAAATACTTGATGTTACCCCGAATACAGGGTGTACTTCCTTGAGATTCTTTGGATCAGCCTCTTTAATTATCCTCCTCTTCACCTCAGATTTTCTCTGGATCAAGGCACATATTTCGCTCTGTTAGTCCTGTCTCAGAGGAAGAATTACTTTGTCTTTATGTAAAATCATTATTACACTTGTTATCTCGGCGCCTTTCATCCTTCCATCCCCTGAAACTTTGCTGCATCAATCTTCCCTATCCCTTCATCCTCGATCCATCATTTTCTTCTTGTTTCTTCTCTTCTGGTTACAAGCATGTTTATATATTTCCCATCCTAAAACAAATCCCTCCTTTGATCCTGCCTCAGCACTAAGCTACTGTCTCATCTCCTCCCTTTAACGGGGAACTTCTAAAAATAATAGGCTTGGCTCAAAGACTTCACTTCATAACAGTCTCTACTCTGTTTACTTTTACTAGTTTACTTTCCACTGCTTTGAAAACAGTTTGCACTATACTGTATCTTGCTTTTTAGAATGACTTCAATAAAGTAATTATCCAAGTCAATTGCTTTTTGCAGTGTTATCTGCCTCTTGACACCATCTGATCCTGCAGATCGCTCTACCTTGGTGTCAATGTCAACATTCTACTTTTCTGGTTCAGACTGTAGCTCCTACATTCCTGACTAATTTTATCAGCTTTCCACTCAGGGAAACTTACTGTTTTCTCACCTTCTGGTACATACACAAATACACAAAAAATACACAAAAAATACACAACTGTGTGCCAAAGCTGCCCACTGAAAAATGATATTATATTCACTTGTCTCCTCAGCTGAAAATGACTAGAGCCACACCTGTCAGGCTAAGATAGTAAAGTAAGGGGTGATCAGGACAGGGAGGTTTAGCTCCCCTTTAAATATAAGGAGCTCAGTCCTCCAACTCCATTCCTGAGCCCCTTTTCGTGTCACTGTTGTGATTGAATTGATCTTAACTTCTTATAGATTACATAAACACCTATTCACATTTATCCCTGATTTCTCATTCAGATGCAGACCAGGATATATTTAATTGCCTATTACAGCGCCTATCCTGACAACCCCTCCATTGCTTCATATCCAAAGCTAAGCTTAGCCCCTGCACCCAAAACACTCAGGCCCTGACACAATGTCTTGTGAAGTAATAGAATAAACGTCTCTTCATTTCATATCTCTCTAGATATACATATATATGTTTCAAAATTATATACCATGTTAATAAACTAATTTTAAAGAATATTTGTATTAGAAAGCTGTGTCAAGTGGTTTGCAATTTTTCAAGCATGGGGAGATTTTACCAGTTGGCTACACTAAGTGATAAGGGCCTAAGGCATTTGGGGTTCATTCCATTATTTATCAAATAAACAATATTCAGACCCCTTAATACCACAATTGTTCCTCACTGATCAAACTATATCATGTTAATTTTTTTTTCAGAATATGTCTCCAGGATTGTCAAAATGATTTCAGGAGTGTCTTGTAACCTTGCAAGTTTTGTAGACATAGCTAAACCTAATCACCATTTCAACCTGCCATGTGGCTATTTGCTTCATTTTCAAGGAATAACCAGAGAGTCATGGGCCTTCTAATTGTGTGTGTGTGTGTGTGTGTGTGTGTGTGTGTGTGTATGAAAGAAAGAGAAAATGGTGGAAGAGCAGGGAAGAAATTTGCTTCTTGTATGTTACCTGCCCCACAATGTACTCCATTATTGCATACAATCTTTAAAAATGGATCTATTGTTTTGTGAAACAAATTTGGGAGTAGAAACAATTTTTCTTTTAGCTATGTAGATGCTCTGCTATCAGACAAGAGATAAACAAACACTTAAACATTAAATAAGAAACATGGGCCAAATTCAGGTCTCACGATTTATTTATCATCCTATGGAAACTTTAAGACTTATTACAGATGTACATATTTATGAAGCTAAATAATGGCATATTATTATTTCTTAACCCACAGGCCTCTTGATTTTATGTGTACAGAAAATTCCAAAAGCAGAGTGATCTGCAGTAAAAATTACTATAATTTTCAGAGGAAACATTTTTCACTTGCATTTGTCTTCTTGTATGATGTGTGAAAGAGAAGGATTCTAGTGTCATTGAGATTTATCTACAGTTATAAAGTTAAAAATGAGTGTAAGACTTAGTTTGGAATTGAACATTACTCAGTTCTTTGCTGTTTGTTTTCTTAAAGAGTTTTGTAACTTGGAGTGGTTTGCTAAGTCACCAATGAAGGCGACAAAAGCCATGTAAAGAATGGAGTCCAAGTTTATGCAGCCGAAATCTGGTCTTGACTCAATGACTCAGGGGTGAGATAAAAGTAGAACTGATTTGTCATACTCACCATCCACAACAGAAGAGCATTTAACATTGTTGAGCTTTTCTGTGTGCCTAGAACTATTCAAAGTACTCTACATGTACATTAATTTATTATTGTCTCAGCCCATCAAGATGGATAATGCTGTTATACCTCTTATTTATAGGAGAAAACTTGGACACAGAAAAGTTTCATCCCTTGCAAATAGTGGAGCCAGATTTTAAATTGAGGCAAAGGATTTCCACACTCAACATTTGCTGTTATGTCTTTTTGCCAAACAAGTAGAAGCATTTTAACTTATTATATTTTACTTACATATATTTAGTTGATCCATTAATTCCCTCTTATTCCCTCTTATTTTTATAATTCTGTATAAAACTTCAGCAATTCTGTGTTCACTACCTGAAAGGTTGAAAGTTTGGGAAGCCAATTTTTTTTTGGTATCGGGGATCGAACTCAGGTCCTTGCACTTGCAAGGCAGGTGGCGGAACCACTGAGCTAAATCCCTGGCCCATCAGGAAGCCAGTATTTTGGGTTTGCTGTAAACTTCCCATTCTGCAAAGCTTTTCAGGGAAAACCTCTCTGATTTCTAGAAATTGCCTCAATTATGTCAATACATAGATCTTTAACTGGAGCAATAATCTTGTAACATGACTCATTCTGCACTCCGGTTTATTCCTGGGATGGGTGCACACAGGCTATTTCAAATAATCCCTGTTTGGGGAATTTGGGAATTGAAATTTTCCAGGGTTCTGCAATCATGACACACAAAACATGGGTGCTTCATGAAAAGTTCACTCCACTCAGGGAGCAGTATAAGGAGAGGAAATATATTCACTGGTGCAAAGGACCGTAATATTGATTATGCTCAAAGTAGGCTGCAAGCAGTACAGGCTGTAAGGAGTTAACCCCACAATTGGCTTGTTTATAGAAGTGAGTCTGGCCTAAGTCTACATGCTGAGGTCAGAGCAACTCACACCCAAATTCCATTCCCACAATTAAGACCTTCTAACTAGAAGGACAATGTACTAATTACAACCATATATTTTGTCTGTTCTGTTCCTAATTACAGAATTCTTTGTCTAATCTTTTACAAGGCTGGTTTACATTAATTTCCATAGAAACCTCACAACTGTGCATTGTTACACATAGTTCTCCCCTTGCACCTAGTTTGCCTTTATCCGGGTTGATTGCCAGTAAAAATCAGTGGCTTAGACTGGCCAGCACCTTTGTCAGTTGCACTGGCATTGGTCATTCTGGCCCCTGCTTTCTGCCTTTCTTAGTTCTGTCTTAGTTTTTTACTCAGGCCTGCATCATACACTGGGCAGGAGACTGGAGCCTACTGCAGAGGTTTCCAGTAATGTTTTGGGAGTCCCCAGTAATTGGGAAAAGCCAAAACAAAAGACAGTAAAAGGTGCTGGAGTTTGAATGTGGACTCCAGGACCAGGTATTTAGCTCAGTGGCACCATGCCTTGCAAATACAAGGTCCTGAGTTCGATCCCAGGAAAACAAAAACAAAAACATAAAAACCTGACTACTGAATGTGTACTCCAAAGTCCGTGTGTTAGAAACTTATTCTCCAGTGCACACTACTGAGATGTGGGATCTTTAAAGGATAATTAGGTCTTTAGGACTCTGCTCACATGAGTGGGTTAATGGTGGAGTGGATTCCTGACAAAGGGATGAGATGGGGCCCCTTCATTTCTGGTGTGCACACATGCATGCTCTCTCACCATGTGATGCTTCTGTCATCTTATGACACAGCACGAAGGCCCTCTCCAAGTGTAGAACCTTGATCTTGGGCTTTACATCTCTAGAACTATGAGCCAAATAGGTTTTTGTTCATGACAAATTTCCCAGTCTCTGATATTCTGTTGTAGTGTAAACCAAGCATGAAGGTTTCTCAAATTTTCTACAAGGACTCCATCCCTTTGTTCTGTGCCCAAAATCTAGACTTTGTGCCCTTTGGTGTCCTTACACACTTTGGTGCCTCTGTGCCCTTTGGGATATCATTTCTCTTTCGCCTCCACCTGGTTCCAGCTGTGCTTCTGTTATTTGGAATCATAATAGTTCTAACCAGTTCAGAGAAATATACCATTGTATTTAGAAAAGATATGTATATTTGCTGTATTTATTGCATCCATTAAATATACTTGGAAAGCAAGTTTTAGATTCCTGCTAAAGCATTTGTCAAACTTTTTCCCAGGTACATCAATCTCTGAAAGTTAACTTTCTGAAGGTAAAAATGAAAAAGAATAGCTTGATTTTACATTAATAGAGCAGAATCATTTATAGTTCTGCTCCCCTGAGGGCAGATGGCAGGGGGTTTTTATGTTTATTATCTAAGGTCATGAAATAAAGCATCTAGCATGTCAGAAGAATGAGCCATGCACAACTTTTCTTTTTGACCTTTTACATTTCTAGCTCCTGGTTTCAAATGTACCTGATGTGGCACCCTTCCAAACAGGATGTGGCCACTTAGCATCCAGAGGCTCTAGGACATTGGATGTGAGCCAGGCTTATATGTGGTCAGAGTAAAAAAAATCTTGAAGATGAGTGAAAGGCTCTGCCCATCTGGAAATCTGTCTCTCAGATGCCTTCCTGAGAAAGTGCTTTAATGAGAAAAAGTGGATAAGAAAACCCCAAACCAGTATATCACTGGCCAACTGTTCTGATCAAACACCAAGGCAGGAGTAGTTAGTGAAAGACATAGAATGGAAACACTATCTCTCAAATGAATAGAATTCACATGGTACATTGACTGGGTGGTAAAAAATTTAAGTCAGAACCAATTATGTGGTGTAAGTATAGCTACTTGGACCACTGTCAAGTTATTATCACAATTCAGGTAGCTGAGATATAGTAATAGTTTTTAATTTGGTGAGAGTATTTACTCTAGAAAAGCTAATGAGTGTCCACAGTTTTGGAGGAAAAAAGATTAGAAAAACTTACCAGGGTAATCTGAATTAGCGTTCAAAAAAAAATCACTCCAGTTATAATTTGGCCAAACAGCAAATGGTTCTCTTAAATATTTGAGAAAAATTGTTTGCTACTTAATTTTATAAATCCTGCCTATCTTTCATGGGGATTCTTGTAGTCATTTCCATAACTGGTAATTGATACAGATTCAGTATTCTACTGAGTACTGGCCATCATGTATAGGAAAAGGAGTAGATCTATGGAATCAGTCATTTTGTTGCAAAACCTATTTGGCCCCTTATTTATTTGGGCCATGAACAGGTAACATAAGATTTATCTTCTCATTCCTGTGACAACACCAAATTTATATCTTCATCACCAAGTCCTTTGATTGAGGTTTCAGAAGTGTCAATGTGTTGAGAAGGCCTAAAATCCCACTGTGCATAGCAAGGGTTCTCCAGGGTTCCTATGGACCAGAGAAAGGGATAAAGGTTTTCATATGTTGAAGGAGTACTGTTGTGATTTAGGTCAAAAATGTTTCCCCAGAAGTCTCATGTGTTAGGAATGTGAATGGGTCATGGAGGCACAATACTCATCCATGGATTTATCCACTAATAAGCTCAGCAGTTAAGGGTACTTTTAGGAGGTGAAGCCCGGTTATAGGTGGGTTACTAGTGGCATGACCTGGAAAGATATATTTATATCCCTGGCTCCTTCTCTGTTTTTCTGCTTCCAGGATTCTGCCATGGATTAAACAGCTTTCTTCTGCCATACGCTTTCACTATGCCATTTCTGCTGAATTAGCCAACCATGGACAGAGTTCTCTGGAAACTGGGAGTCAAAATAAACCTCCTTTGAGTTGTAGATGTCCCGTAGTGTATCTAGTGACTAATACAAATAACAGCAGCACCTTACTCAAATTGAGTCTATAGGAGACAGAGAAACAAAAGCAGCCAGAACCTGGAGGTGAAGGCCAAATTCCCAAGGCTGCAAAGGAGATCTAACAGACTCCAGAAATGGTTTTCAGAGGGTCCATAGACTCGAGGACAGACGGCCCAGCAGGACACACTGAAGAGAATAAAAGACCCCCAAGAGAACCAGCTGCCCACTGGCCCAGCACCTGGTTCACAACAACTGGTTCAAGCCAGACCTATGCACATGCTTAGTGCTCCTCTCTCCAACTGCACTGTGAGACGCCACAAGACATGGGTGTTAAGCCAATGGATGGAGGGAAATGAAAGTAGAAAAAGTGAAAAGTTATCCCAAGCACATTTTCCATTGAAAATTTTCAGAAAAATCAAGAGACCTGTGAGAAATAAGAATAAATTTTATGAAGCAGCAACAGGAGAAACCTCCTTCTCACAGAAGTTTAAATACATCCTAAGTTTTTCTTGTTTCTTCCCTTGGCAGAATAACTGAGAAATTGTTATTTTTCAGGTGATATAATGACAGATCCAACAGATACAGTAGATTCCATGCTCTTGTGCGTGATGAGCAAAGAATTGGACGCATTCATCCAGAAGCAGAAGAAAAACAACTACATCTTTTGAAGATGACGGGGAGAAGTGAGCAGTGTGGTCTGCATGAACAGAAAAATGGGGCCAGGACAACGGGGAAGTCAAAAGCACTACAGGTGCTGTGCTAAATGCTTTGCACATAGTGTCTCACTGTATCTTAATTCTCAGAACAGTTCAGTACTTGTGCCCAGGGTTACAAGCAGTAAAAAAAAAAAAAAAAAAAAAAAAAAAATAGAAGGGGAAGGCTGCTGGGATAATAACCAGTTCAGTCTGATTCAAAGCCTATGTTCTTAACTACTGTGACTTTAACCACTACCACATATCACTGGTACTAATAAACTATGTATTCTTAATTCATAATTTAGTAGAGATTCGATATTTGTTTTCAGTTCTTTGTATGTTACAGATAGAAGTCCTTTATCTGAGGGACTACTGGCTAGAAGTTTTTCCCACTCTGTGGGTTGTCTCTTCACTCTATTGATGATTTCTTGTGCGATGCAAAAGCTTTTTAATAGGATGAAATCCCAGTTGTTGATTCTGTGTATTATTTCTCATGCAGTCTGCGTTTTGTTCATGAAATTTTTGCCTACCCCTATGTCCTCAAGGGTTCTCCCTATTCTTTCATCCAGCAGATTTAGTGTTTCTGTTTTAATATTTAGATCTTTGATCCACTTTGATTTTAGTTTAGTGCATGGTGAAAGATAGGGGTCTAGTTTCAATCTTAAGCATCTGGAAAGCCAGTTTTTCCAGCACCACTTATAAAAGAGGCTATCATTCCAGTAAAGGTGTTTAGCCCCTTTGTCAAAGATAAGCTGAGTGTACTGGGGGTTACTTCTGTATCTTCAAGTCTGTTCTATTGATCTTCAGGTCTGTTCTTTTGCCAGTACCATGCTTTTTTTTTTTTTCTTAAATTCTTTTATTGGTACCTTTTAGGTATACAGTACGTTTACATTTATCATTGGGTGCTTGTTCCTATACATGATGTATCTTGGTTTTAATTTTTTTCCCCATTACCTGTGCGCTCTTCACCCCCTCCACCCTTCCCTATTTACATAGCCTTCTTTTCCATTTTTTTCCTTTTCTCATATTTTTTCTTTTCCCTTCTTTCCTTTCCCCTACCCCTCCCGCTTTTCCTGCTCCCTAGACCTTTTCTTCCTATTACACAATATCAATTATACATTTTGATCCTTATTTACACTTTTAGTTTTTCACACCAGAGAAACTATTTGATATTTACACGTGTGTCCTATTTATTTCATGCAAGAGTATGGCCTCAATATGCATCCATTTAGCTATAAATGTCTGTAGTTTCTTGTTCTTTATGGCTGAGTAGTAACCCATTTTATTAAAAAACCCACATCTTTCTTATCCAGTTACCAGTTGATGGGCACCTGGGCTATTCCCAAGCTGTAGCTATTACAAACTGTGCTACTATAAACATGGGTGCACATATATCACTGTGGTATGATTCTTTCAATTCTTTTGGAAAGATACCCAGTAGGGGAATAGCTTTTTATCACAGTAGCTTTGTAGTATAATTTCAAGTCAGGGATTGTGATGCCCCTTGCTTTGACTTTGTTGCCCAGAATTGCCTTTGCTATTCTGGGTCTCTTCTAATTCCAAGGGAATTTTAGCATTGTTTTCTCTAATTCTGTGAGATATGCTGTTGGAATTTTGATTGAAATTGCATTAAATCTGTATAATAATTTTTTTTGTTAAATTCTTTTATTGATACATTTTAGGTATACAACACAATTACATTTCTCATTGGGAATTGTACCTTTACATAATGCATCTTGGTTCTTATTTTTTCCCCATTCCTAGCCCTCCCTTCACACCTCCACCCTTCCCTAATTACAAAGAATTTATTGCCATTTTTTCCATTTCTCATCATTTTTTTTTCCCTTCTTTCCTTTCCCCTGCCCCTCCCACTACCCCTACCCCTTTGGACCTTTTCTTCCTATTTCGCATTATCGATTATTCATTCTAATCATTGGTACATTTTAGGTATACAATATAATGACATTCATCATTGGAAATTTGCACCTTTACATAGTCTCTCTTGGTTCTTATTTTTCACCCTTGCCCAGCCCTCCATTCAACCCCTCCAGTCTTCCCTATTTACAAAGATTTTGTTCCTATTTTTCCATTTTCTCATATTAATCCCATTCCCTTCTATCCTTTCCCCTAGACCTCCCACTTCCTTCCCCTTTGCCCCTTTTCTTCCTATTTCACATTACCTATTATACATTTTAGTCCTTATATACACTTTCAGTTTCTCACACCAGAGAAACTATTTGGTATTTATACATGTGTGTCCTATTTATTTCACTTAAGAGTATTGCCTCAATGTGCATTCACTTAGCTATGTCTCTAATTTCTCATTTTTTATGGCTGAGTAGTACTCCATTTTATTTAAAAACCTCACATTTTCTTTATCCAGTCTCCAGTTGATGGGTATCTGGGCTGTTTCTAAGTTTTAGCTACCACAAACTGTGCTGCTATGAACATGGGCACACATATATCACTGTGGTATGATTCTTTTAATTCTTTGGGGAAGATCCCCAGCAGTGGAATAGCTGGGTCAAATGGGACTTCCAGTCCTAGTTCTTTGAGGTATCTTCATACTGATTTCCACAGTGGTTGCACCAGTCTACACTCCCACCAGCAGTGGAGCAGTGTTCCTCTTTCCCCACAGCCCCGCCAGCATTTGTTATTGGTTGATTTCATGATAGCAGCCATTCTTTCTGAAGTGAGGTGGAATCTCAGCATTGTGTTCATTTGCATCTCTCAAATGACCAGCAATGTTGAACATTTTTTCATGTATTTATTTGCTATTTCTAATTCTTTGTATGAGAAATGTCTGTTCATTTCAGATGCCCATTTTCAGATTGGGTCTTTAAATTTGGGAGGTCTGACCTTTTTAAATTCTTTATAGATTTGAGATAGTGAACCTTTGTCTGAGGAAGAGCAGGTGAAGATTTTTTCACACATTGTGGGTTGTCTCTTTCCACTGCTGGTGGTTTCTCTTGCTGTGCAGAAGCTTTTTAATAAGAAGAGATCCCACTTGTTGATTGTTTGTGCTAGTTCATGGGTAACTGAGGTTTTGTTCATAAAATCTTTTCCTACACAGATGTCTTCAAGGGTTCTACCTAACCGCTGTTCCAACTGGTTCAGAGATTCTATTTTAATATTTAGATCTTTAATCCATTTTGATTTTAGTTTAGTGCATGGCAAGAGATATAGGTGTAGTTTTAATCCTTGGCAAGTTGAAGCCCAATTTTTCCAGCACCACTTATTAAAGAGGCTATCTTTCCTCCAGTGAGGGTGTTTGGCTCCTTTATTGAAGATGAGATGGTTGAGTCTGTCTGGCATTGTTTCTGCATCTTCTAATCTGTTCCACTGGTCCTCAGGTCTCTTTCTTTGCCAGTACCATGCTGTTTTTTATCACAATAGCTTTGTAGTAGAGTTTCAGGTTGGGGATTGTGATACCCCCTGCCATGTCTCTGTTACCTAGAATTGCTTTTGCTATTCTGGGTCTCTTCTTGTTCCAAATGAATTTTTGGATGGTTTTCTCAAGGTCCATGAAGTATGCTGCTGGGAACTCAACTGGAATTGTATTAAATCTATATAACAGTTTTGGAAGTATGGCCATTTTCACTATATTAATCCTTCCCACCCAGGAGCAGGGGATGTCTGTCCATTTTCTGACATCATCTTCAATCTCTATTTTCAGAGTGTTATAGTTTTCAGAGAATCGGTCTTTGATTTCTTTCGTTAGGTTGATTCCTAGGTATTTCAGTTTTTTGGATGCTATTGTGAAAGGAATTATTTGCCCTATTTCTCTCTCAGTGAGTCTGTCATTGGTGTAGAGGAAAGCTTTTGATTTTTGTGTGTTGACCTTGTAACCAGCTACTTGACTGAATTTGGTTATTAAGTCTAGAAGACTTTTGGTGGAGTTCTTGGGGTCTTCTATATAGAGTATCATGTCATCTGCAAATAATGACAATTTGACTTCTTCATTTCCAATCTTTATTCCTTTTATTTCTTTCTCTTGTCTAATTGCCATGGCTAATATTTCCAGAACTATATTGAACAAGAGTGGTGATAGTGGACATCCTTGTCTTGTTCCTGATTTTAGTGTGAAGGATTTCAGTTTTTGACCATTTAGTATGATATGGGCTGTTGGTTTTTCATAGGTGGCTTTAATCAGGTTGAGGTAGAGACCATCTATTCCAATTTTTTGTAGGGTTTTTATCATAAATGCATGTTGGATTTTGTCAAATGCTTTTTCTGCATCTATGGAAATAATCATATGTTTTTTGTCCTTCGCTCTATTGATACAGTGTATTACATTGATTGATTTTTGTATATTGAACCATCCCTGCATCCCTGAGATGAATCCCACTTGATCAGGGTGTATGATCTTCTTGATGATCTTCTGCATTCTGTTTGCCAGTATCTTATTAAGGATTTTTGCATCTATGTTCATTAGTGAGATTGGCCTATAATTCTCTTTTTCAGTTAGGTCTTTCTCTGCTTTGGGGATCAAGGGGATGCTTGCTTCCAGGAATGAATTTGGGAGTATTGCTTCCCTTTCAATTTCACTGAAGAGTTTAAACAGTAGTGGCAGCAGTTCCTCTCTAAATGTCTTGTAGAATTCAGCAGTGAAGCCATCAGGGCCCGGGCTTTTCTTAGTTGATAAGTTTTTAATTACATTTTCAATTTCATTGGTTGATATTGGGTTGTTCAGAATTTTTAGGTCTTCTTTGTTCAACTTTGGTAATTCATATGTATCTAGGAATCTGTCCATTTCTTCTGTGTTGTCCATCTTATTGGCATATAGGTTCTGGAAGTAGGTATTGATGATCCTCTGGATTTCTGCTGGGTCTGTTATAATTTCACCCTTTTCATTCCTAATTGCATGGATTTGGGCCTTTTCTTTTCTTTTTCTGATAAGGTTGGCTAAGGGTTTGTCAATTTTGTTGATTCTTTTGAAGAACTAACTCCTGGCTTCATTGATTTTTTTGTATCATTCTCTTAGTCTCCATTGCATTGATTTCTGCTCTGATCTTTATAATTTCCTCCCCTGTATGAGCTCTGTGGTTGTCCTGTTCTTCTTTTTCTAGAAGCTGAGGTTCAGCATCAGGTTGTTTAATTGGGCTCGTTCTGTTTTCCTAATATGAGTATTCACTGCTATGAATTTCCCTTGTAAGACTGCTTTCATTATATCCCATAGATTCCCATATGTTGTATTGTCATTGTCATTTAATTGAAGGAACTGTCTGATTTCTTCTTTAATTTCCTCTGTGACCCACTGGTTATTGAGAAGTGTGTTGTTCAATTTTCACGTGTTTATGAAATTATTCAGTTTCTTTTGCTATGGATCTCCAATTTCATCACACTATGGTCTGATAATATACAGGGGATAACTTCAATTCCTTTGCACTTACTTAAACATGTTCTTTGTGTGAGTATGTGGTCTATTTTTGAGAATGACCCATGTGCAGCTGAGAAGAATGTGTATTCTGATTTTGTGGGGTGGAAGACTCTGTAAACATCTGTTAAGTTCATTTGTTCAAGAGTTCGATTGAGTTCTAGTATTTCATTACTTATTTTTTGTCTAGTTGATCTATCTTTTTGTGACAGTGGGGTATTGTGGCCCCCCAGTATTAATGCATATATGACTTTTCATGTCCATTAGTATTTGTCTTATATAGTTGGGCTCACTAGTGTTTGGTGCATAGATATTTATGGTTGTCATCTCTTCCTCTTGGATTCTTCCACTTACAAGGATGTAGTGTCCTTCTTCATCTCTCTTAATCAGTGTTGGTTTGAAATCTACTTGATCTGCAAAGAGGATAGCTACTCCTGCTTTTTTTCGGGTTCCTATTGCATGGAGTATTGTTTTCCACTGTATGAGTTTCCTTTTGAATTAAGTGTGTTTCTTGTATGCAGCATATTGTTGGATTTTGCTTCTTGACCCATTCTGCCCATCTATTTCTTTTGATTGGTGAATTGAGACCATTAACGTTGGTGGTTACAACTGAAACATATTGACTTGTCATTGCCATGACTTTTTCTTTTTGTTGGGTTCTCCCCCTTTACATTTAAGTTCTTGTCATGCCAGATGGGTTCATTCTGCTTTGTTTCCTGGGGTTGTGATCCTCAATGTCTGTTTCTAGGATACTGTGTAAAATTCTTTGGAGTGCTAGTTTGGTATTCACGAAGTTCCTAAGGTGCTCTTTGTCATGAAAGTATCTTATTTCTCCATCCATTTTGAAAGATAGTTTTGCAGGGTACATCAATCTGGGTTGGAGGCTGTTTTCTTTTAGGGCTTGGAATATGTCACTCCAAGCTCTTCTTGCCTTGATGGTTTGTGTTGAGAAGTCTGCTGTGATTCTGATGGGCTTTCCTTTGTATGTGATTTGTTTCTTTTCTGTAACTGCTTGTAGAACTTTGTTCTTCTGTTGAGTTTCTGGAATCTTAACAATTATATGCTTATGTGTAGTTTTTTTGATCAAGGCTATTTGGAGTCCTATATGCCTCACTTATCTGTATGTCAAGTTCTTTTCCTCTGCTTGGGAAGTTTTCCACCATCACCTCTGTGAACAAGTTTTTTATGTCATCTCCACTCTCTCCTGTTTCTTCATTGACTCCAATCAGTCTTATGTTATTCTTCTTTGCATTGTCTAGCAGCTGCTGGATTGATTTCTCATGTGCCCTTATAATTTTGAAGCAATTTTTCTTTTCCTGGTCATTAATTGCAATCTTATCTTCTAGATCTGAAATTCTGTTCTCACATTGGCTCATTCTACTGTGTAGACTTTCAGTGGAGTTTTTAATCTCCTGGAAATCTATTTGCACCTGTTTTATGGTTTCCATTTGTTTCCTATGTTGGGATTCCATCATGTTCCTGAGCTCCTCTCTAGATATATTAATCATGTCTTGCACTAGGAGCACAATTTCTCCTGTTATCTGAGAAATTATTTCTGATTTCATTGTTTCCAGATCCCCTTTTGTTGCCAGTTCAGTGGGTCCAGGTGGTTGAGTATCAGAGTGTTCCATCTCATTTCCCTTTGGGGTTGCCGTAGGTGATCTGGAAGTCTGGTTTTGAGACTTACTTACATGTTTTCTCATTTCATCTGGGGGACGTGCTGTTGGCACCTGCATGGATTGCCTCCTTTGAGCTGGGAGAGGTAGGACAGGGGCCAGGAGCAGAGGTAGGGATGGTGGCCCAAAAGTCCTTTCCTCTGGGCTGGGAGCAGCTGGAGGGCAGCTCAGAAGCCCCTACCTCTGGGCCAGGAGTGGCAGGACTCAGTACCATGGTCTGGTTGTCCGGTGTCCTCTGCATCTTTGTAGTGTGGAACCAGGTGGCTGTACAGTGGACCAGGGGGCAGGGGGGTGTCCAGTGGATTGTTGCTGCAGCGTGGGCTGATTCGGCATGTTCCGCATGACTCACAGCCTTGGTAGGGTGTCATCTGTATAATAATTTTGGAAACTTGGCCGTTTTAACTATAGTGGTTCTTCCTACCCAAGAACCAGGGATATCTTTCCATTTTCTGATATCCTCTTTACTCTCCTTTTTCAGAGTTTTAAATGTAGAGGTCTTTTACTTCCTCTGTTAGATGAATTCCTAAATCCAATCCAAAAGTGGGCATCTGAAATGAATATACAATTCCCAGATGAAGAAATCCAAATGGCAAATAAGTACATGAAAAATGTTCGACACCACTGGTCATTTGAGAGATGCAAATTAAAGCAACATAGATAACATCACACTCCAGAAAGAATGGCTGCTAACAAGAAATCAACCAACAACAAATGCTGGTTGGGGTTGGGGGAAAAAGGAACACTTCTCCACTATTGGTAGGAGTGTAGATTGGTGCAACAGCTGTGGAAATCAGTGTGGAGATTCCTCAAAATACTAAGATTAGAGGTTCCATTTGACCCAGCTATTCTTCTTCTGGATATCTTCCCAAAAGAATTAAAAGCATCATACCACAATGATATATGTATACCCATGTTTATAGCAACACAGTTTGTAACAGCTAAATCTTGGAAACAACCCAAATGTCCATCAACCAACAAATTGATAAAGAAAATGTGGTCTTTCAATACAATAGAGTATTATTCAGTCACAAAGAATGATAAATTTGAGACATTTATAGCTAAATGGATGCGTCTTGAAGCTGTACTCTTAAGTGAAATAAATAGAACACACATGCAAATGTCACATTGTTTCTCTGGTGTAAGAAACTGAACATGTAAATAAGAACAAAAGTGTATAACAGACAATGTGAAATAAGGAAAAATTGCTCTAAAGGAAGGAGGAACAAAGGAGGGGGGAGAGGAAAGGAAGGAAGGAAAATGAAAAAAATTGAAAGAAGGAAAAACTGGAAACAGCTTTTGTAAATAAGGAAGGGGAATAGAAGTTGAAGGGAGGGGAGGGGAATGGGAAAAAAAGGAAGAAATAGTAAAGATTTGAGAGAAAGATAGTTTAGGAAACATCACGTGAATATCTCAGTTTTGTTAGTAAAAATTATCTTTATATTTACATGATTGTGGGTATGACTGCATGAAATATTTTTAAATTATGGATTAAAAATCATGATTGTTCAAACTGGTGGTTTGGGGAGAGTTTCTTCTATTTATTTACTGTTGTTTCTACCATATGTTGCTCTTGTAAAAGAAATAACATTTATTTTTATTAATTAAAAATACTTCTATATAGTTTTATTTTCTTAAATTTAATTATGAAACTGGAATATCTCTAAATTGGTCTCAAAATTTCTATCCCTGAATTTGGCTGAAAGTGGTCAATTCTGGTCTTCTGAGTAGTTAGACTCCTCAAGGTCAATATATTTGTTGATAATGCCCTTAACTCTCAAAAGAAATTCTTCTTTTAGGTTAGGAACAGGAGTTATATCACTATATTAGGCAAAGATACTCAATTATTTCAGAGATCATTAGATAAAATCTATATACCAGCTATGTTCTCATAAAATAATACATTGAAATACAATGAAACTACACAGTCCATCTATAATGCATTCAGGAAAGGCAAGAGTAAAGAATAGAAAAATGAGTGTTGCCATGTTCTGGGGTTATGAAGAGAGAGGCTCATAGGAAGGCAGTAATTCTGTAAGGTAATGAAGTTGTTCTCTAAGGTAGCTAAAAAACTATGTTGTCAAAACTCATAAAACTGTGCACCAAAGAGAGTGAATTTTACAGTGTATGTATATTATGCCCTCACTTTAAAAAGTGAGAAGAAATATAATGTAAACATCAACATTCCCTGTTCAATTTTACATTTTAGTAAAATGAGAAAAATAATATTCAATACACGATGATATTGCTGAAAAAATGTCCTCTTATCTACACCACCACACATTTCTTTCTTTGACTTTTTAACTTTTATCTCAATTACCACTTAAAAATTTACTAAAGAAAAGCATTGTGGTAACATATAGGCAAGACTTCATACCCCCATCTTGGATCAAAGAGTAATTTTATTTTAGTCCTATATTTTATTTTTATTTTTTTCAGGGCCTTGTACATTCTAGGCAAATACTCCACCACTGAGCTGTACTTTCAGTCTTAATTCTGTATCTTCAATAATGCAATCTTTCCATTCTACTAGAAGGAAAATTATAATGGTTAGTTTTATTAGTTTCATTCATGCTGGAGACTCCTGGAGGACTGGTCTTCAATTGTGATTGCCAATGAAATTACCCTGGGAACTTTCATAAAAAGCACTAGATCCTTATCCCACTTTAAGGGATTCAGACACGTTGTTATGGCACAGACTTAGTATGAGGATTTTAAAATCGTCTCAGATTATTTTAAAGTGAACAAAAATTGAGAAGCTTGGCAGGGATTTAGCTCAGTGGTACCACACCTGCCTTGCAAGTGCAAGGTCCTGAGTTTGATCCCCAGTACCAAAAAAAAAAAAAGTTGTGAATCATAATCTAAAGTTTGTAGAATGGTCTTTTAACTAATATTTATTTATTAGTAACTGTTTCATTTATAGTTATTCTTAAATGTATAAATACTTCTTTTTAGTAAATAATATTTATATATCATCACACTGATTTCCTCATCTGATGAACTGATCTGAGATTATGCTAATGATTCAAGAGGACTCAACATACATCTTTTCCAGGTGATGTCTGTGCCCAAACAAAGGTTTTAGTAGCACTGAACTTTGTCATCTAGGCTGGTCAGTTGAGGTGAGAGCTGTAAGGCAGTAGGAGAACTGAATCGTCTAGCTTTTCCAGTTGTCCTTGATTGACCACTATACTCTACTTGTTTGTACATGAGTCACATGAAGATAATCACAAAGTTTGTAATAAGAGAAAACAGAATCAATTTACAAGTGAAAGTAGGGATGAAAAGTGAACAACCAACATTGTTCAAACACACAAGACAAGGGGAAAAGAAAGCTGAACCCATGTTATTTATGAAAATATGTTTTATTCTTGGCATCCAATCTAGAGTCATTGCTGATCTCCTAACAAATCTCCCTAAGGACACATGGGCATCCCATCAAAATAGACAAAAATCTTTTGGAAGGTAGAGTTGGCAGGTATAGGTTGTATACTTTTGATATTTGCTGATTATAGGTCCCTACTATAAAAGGTGAAATTCTGGGCAGGACATCAAAAGGCCTATTTAATGATCCCACTACAGCTTTTTTGGTGAATTCTGTGAAGAAACTATTGTAAGCTTCAGTTTTCACATTCTTTAAATGACCTTAAGTACACACTACATCCTAGGTCAAACTATTTTTAAACGATAGAGTTGTGTCACTGCTATAATGTCGCAGCATTATTACCTAAATGATAAATTCTTATTTCAATTTGCAGAGATTCTCATAAAAGCTGAGGTCTCCCCTAAGACTCTGATGGGTTCTGTTCTCCCATCCCAGGGGTGCATTAGCCCAGGCCAGCTGATTCTTATCAGACAATTTTTAAGGACACTCAGACTGGTGATTCACTATAAAATCAGACTTTTACATTCTGCTATGCTCTTGAAACTTAGTTCTCTGAATTCTCATCTTTTCCCCATTCCTTCTACTTTGAGCACCAGCCCAACTTCTGCCGTGTTTGCATTACCTTGTTCTTTCCATTTCTCTTAAGTTCTAAAGCTTTGAGCCTGCTGCCATGTGGCCACATTGCCTTGAATTCTGTCTGTCCTAGACTGAAGCATCTCAGGCTTCCCAGCCAAGATCCAACCAATCTTCCTTGTCTTTGGGCCGACCTACTGTGTTAGTCAACTTTGCTTCATTACAATAAAATACCAACCAGAGGTGTAAAGCTATAATGAAAAAACAATGTTTAGAGATTCTACTTCTAAAACCAGGTAACTCATTTGTTTGGTTTCTTTTAAGGGTGGCAGATAACTGCATCATGACAGAAGGAACAAACAGCCTCATCTTCAATGGGAGCAGAAAGAAAAAGATAGGTGAGGCAGAGTCACTCCTCTTATAACAATGCTCTTGCAAGAACTGAACGGATCACACAAGAACTACTTCATACTTCCACCAACCCAAGGATATCACACTAACCCCCATATTCCAAAGGTTCCTCCATTTCCCACTAGCACCACAAGGTGGACCAAGCCTTCAATCACAGTGGGCCATTAGGGCCCTGAAACTTACCTTCAAACCATAACACTTACCAAGACTTCCTGTCTTACCCTCTGTACATTAAGTTGGGCTACAGCTCCTTGGTATTTTCTGTGGGCTGGGGCCTGTGCCACGGTCGTTGGAAGGGAGATACTGTCATTTTATATCAGAGGGAAGTGGGCCTGGAGACCAATCCTTGTATACAACATTGACTTGTTTTTGGATGTCTGTAACTCTGAAAAGTCCAAGAGCCTTGGAATACTTCTAACTCAAGCCAGAACAATGGAAAATAAACTATTAAATATGAAATCCAGAACTCTGGTCCCTCTATCATAATGAGGTGAGTCTATTAGTTGTATATACTTAGTCAGAAATAAGGATACCTTTGAGTTATTGCTGGATAGCCATTCAGACTCTCTATATTTGTGTTATTACTGAAGAATAAATAGTCAAACAGACCGCAGGAACTCCTGGCACCAGCTAAACATTTCTAAAGTGTTTTTAATGGTGAATACAGGGTATTTAATTACTTTCTATTGGAAAAATCCTTCATTTGGACTGAATTACCATCATATTTAGGACCAGTAAATTTAGCTTACTCATATCTGTGTTCTCGTGGTCCTTTCAATTATTCACTTATTTCATACATATTTATGGAATGGCTATGGTGTTCCATAAACTATATTGGGGCTAAATAGGCAACAGTGAGAGAAACAGATGTAATTATAATCCTTGTGACTCTTACATCTAGTATAGGATAGAGACAATACTTCACTCAGCTTCCCATTGTTGTAATAAGATAACTGAGATAATTAACTTAAAAAGACATTTTCATTTTTTTCTCATAGTTTCAGAGGTGTCAGTCCATGGTCAGTTGACCATATGCCTTTAGGCCTGTGGTGAGGAAGTACATCATGGTGTAGCACAAGCTGATCACAGCATGGTGGCTGGAAAGTGAAAAGAGAAGAAAGGCAGGAGCCCACATCCCAATAATGCTTTCAAGGATAAGCACCCAATGGCTTAACTTTCTTCCATTAGGCTCCGCTTCCTAAAGGTTTTGCCACCTCCCAATAGTGCAACTGGCTGGAGACCAAACCTTTGACATACTGGCCTTTGAACATTTATTGTGACCACAGCAGAAAATAATAAAAGAATTTTAGATAATTAAGAATGTCTATTAAAAAAATAAGGTAATTCAACAGAGCTAATGGGTCAGAAGCATTGCTACTTTAGATAGGACAGAGACCAGAAAAATAGGAAAAGTCCAGTCATATCATGTAAAATGCTGGGTTGGGGAAAAGTGAACACATCATAGAAGAACAGCAAATATGATAGTATTGCAGCAGCCAAGCATTTAGTGACTTTCAGGAGCAGTAGGATGGACCTGTAATTACCAGAGAACAAGCAGATAGAGTTTAGTATGAGATGATGCCAGGAGGGTAGAAAGGCCAGAATATGTGGGGGGATGTGGGTCATGGGAAAAAGTTTAGATTATATTTCAAAAATTTTGGAATCTGTGAGTGCACTTGTAATGGTTAATTTTAAGTGTCAACTTGACTGGGCCACATGGTGCCCAGATATTTGGTAAATCATTACTCTGTTTCTGTGAGGTGTTTTTGTATGAGATCAACATTTGAATCAATAAACAATAAAGCTGATGGTACCCTACAATGTGAATGAGTTTCATCCAGTCAGTTGAATTCTTAAGAGAAGGAAGAGGCCAACTCTTTCTTCAGATAAAAGAGGATTCTTCTTTCCTATTTACATCTGAATTGGAGTATCAACTATTTTCCTGCCCTCAGACATGAACTAAAACATCGGATGTTCATGGATCTTGATTCTTTTGGTCTTCAGACTAGAACTACACATGGAGTCTCCTGGTTCACAGGCCTACAGACTCACATGGGCACAAAATCATGGGTTCAACTGGGTATCCAGTTCTCCTACTCACTCTGCAGGTCTTGAGACTTGCCAAATTCCACAACTGCATGAGCCAATTCCCACAACAAATCTGTGTATGTGTGTGTGTGTGATTGTGGGTGCGTGAATATGTGTGCATACTAGTATGTGTGTTTCATTGGTTATTTTTCTCTGGATTATACTGACTAATGTGGAAATAAATGTTTGAAGGTGTTTTAAAGCAAAGGGCTAGATAACTCAATTCTATTTTAAGAACATCTCTGATTACATTGTAGAGTAGTAGATAGAGGAGGGTTATGGTAGGCACATTGTTGTTCATAGATATTAATTGGCCCTTCTTGTGAAAGGATAAACCCCCTGTGTATTAGACTCAATCTCAGCTACGTGACTTGCCTTAGCCAACAAAGTATGAAGAGAATAATTTATGTCACATTAGAATGGAAATGCAAAAGGTCACTCTGCAGTTTTACCATTACTCTTTTTCCCTTGGTTTTGAGAGCAGCATGTCCAAAACAGGAGATTCCCCTTAAGTAAAGATCTTTCAATAAAAAAAGATGTCTGGAAAACAACATTGAGATTCCACCTTACCCCAGAAAGAATGGCTGCTATCAAGAAATCAACCAATAACAAATGCTGGTGGGGTTGTGGGGAGAAAGGAACCCTTCTTCATTGTTGGTGAGGGTGCACCTTCCTCTATTTTTATATCTCATTGTTAATTGGTTCTTTTAACAAGAAGAAAGCTATTAAAATATGTATATTTGAATCATGACTAAATTTGCTTCCAATGAATATGCAGAGATTATTCCACTAAATACGATTTAAAGTGAAGACAGAGACCTGCTCTCTGGCTAATGTAAAAAAAAAAAAAATGCCTGGAATAGACCCATACCCAGCACTTAAATTATGCAAACAATAAACTCTTACCAAAGTAAGCTGCTGAGAGATAGGAATTGCTTGTTACTATAGTACATATTGACTGATACGGGGCAGTTGGAAGATTGCTGCATTTGTCCAGGTGAAGAAAACTGGTGAATTAAATAAGAAATAGTAACAGTAAAAGAAAAGAGGACGTATGCACCTGGGTTATGGACATATACCAATTCCCCACAATAGCTGGAGTCCTTATGTATGGCAAACATGTACTAATGAAAAAACTTTCATAAAGTGTACTAGAGAGATTTTGCATGTTGTAATGGTTAATTATATGTACTGACTTGAATAATCGTTGGCTTTAAGCAAAGCAGACTACCCAACATGACAGAGGTATGCAGTCAGTTGAAGGTGTGCAAAGCAAAAATATGAAGCTCCCCTGAGAAGAAAAGTTCCTCTTTGAAGCATGTAACATGAAAATCCTGCCTGAATTTCTAGGCCCCTGACCCTACTGCCACTCCCACATTCATGTGAGTCAATTCCTTAAAATGAGTCTGTCTGTCTGTCTCTGTCTCTCTGCTTCTCTGTCTTCCCCTCCCCTTCTGCCTCCCTCTCCCTCTTCCAAATGTTCCCTGAAGGATCCTGACTCAGAGTAGAGAGGGCTTGCTGGAGTTTAGATATGGGAGAGAGGGGGTAGTGGCTCTGTCTCTTAAGTATCTCCCATGTGCACTACAGAGGATGTGTACAGAACATAGATGCAAAGCCATATATGGTGGCTGAATCTCTAATTCAACACCTATCTCAACATTTTTGTTGGTTTAACTCTTAAACTTTGGTTATAAAAAGTTCTGACAGCCATTGGAATTTCACTGATAAAAATTGAAACAGCAACAAAGTATTATTGATCTTTCCGAGCTTTATGGAAAATAATTCCCTACCGGAACTATGAACAGCCAGGAAGAAAGCCTTGTGGGGTAAAGCACTCCCCTGACCCAGATATTGATTTACCATATTATTTAGTAATGCCCATCAAGAACTGTTCACTAGTGTTTTTGGAATGCTACTTTAAAATGGTAAAAGTGGAAGGAAGCCCCCAAGATGCTTTGCGTTTCAGAGACAGCCTGCAAAACAATTATATCTTTCAGTCTTATGTGCCTCTTCCCCTACACCAGCAGCCAAGCAGGCCAGAAAGCAAAGGAAAGCCAAGACCTGAAAAGATGATTTATAGCCCAGGGTGGTATGGGAATAAGGCATTAAGAATTCTTGGCCGCTCTCCCAAGGAGCTGAGCCTTCATTACAAACACCAGGGCAGAGAGAGGATATAAACCAGCACCCCCCTGCAGCCAGCATGCACAGCACCACAGGTATGCCAGACTAGGAGAGCTCCTGGCTGTCCCAGACAGAAAATAATGGGGCTCTGAACTGTATGCTACTCATTCACCTCTGCCTCTAATTTTCACTTCTGCTATGCTGGAGGTAGGAGACCACACGCATTATCAAGTAGATTAGCTCATTGCAGTCCCTCTGTCACAGGCAAAGGGACAAACACAAACTTTTCCTGAAAGGCTCTCTCCTACAGTCCTCATGCATTGATTAATGACAGAGCAACATTTGGAGAAATGTGTTGCTGGGTGATTTCATCTTTGTGAAAACACCACAGAGTGTACTTACACAGCCCCAGAAGGTACAGGCCCATCGCTCAACTAGTCTCTTCATGCAGTCAAGAGACAAGGTGTGTGAGGATGCTGCCAGCTACCAATCAGGCTATTTTACAATAAATTATGTTTTATAAGTAGAAAGACTGCATTCTAAAATAACAATGAAATGGATAGTAAAGGCCAGGTATGGTGTCTCATACTTGTAATACCTGCCACTAAGGAGGGTGAGGCAGGAGGATTGAAATTTTGAGGCCACCTTGGGCAACTAAGTGATACCATGTCTCAAAATAAAATTGAAAAGGGCTGGAGATATAGCTCATTGGTACAACACCCCTGGGTTCAGCTTGCAGTACAAGAGAAAAAAATTATGGTAAAGTAAATATGTAAAACAGTGACATACTCATTTAATATCATTATCAAATACCGTGGATTGTAAATAATCACACGTACTATACTGTGACAGGCTGCATAGCAGGTTTGGTCTCACCTGGATTGCCACAAACACACAACACATTTAACTGTGACATCAAGGTGACTACCATGCCACTAGGCAATAGGAATTCTTTTTTTTATAAAAAATTTTAATTAATTCATTGGTACATTTTAGGTATACCATGTAATGACATTTATCATTGGAAATTTGTGCCTTTACATAATCCATCTTGGTTATTTTTTCCCCATTCCCCTGTCCTCCCTTCAACCCCTCCATCCCTCCCTATTTACAAAGATTTTGTTTCCCTTTTTTCATTTTCTCATGTTAATTCCAATCTCTTCTTTCCTCCCACTCCCCCTTCCCCTTCCCCTTTGCCCCTTTTCTTCCTATTTCACATTATCTATAACACCTTTTACTCCTTATTTACACTTTCAGTTTGTCACACTAGAGAAACTATTCGGTATTTACATGTGTGTCCTATTTATTTCACTTAAGAGTATCGCCTCAATATGCATCCATTTAGCTATAAATGACTTTAATTTCTCATTTTTGATGGCTAAGTAGTACTCCATTTTATAAAAAAAAAAACACACCACATTTTCTTTATCCAGTCTCCAGTTGATGGGCATTTGGGCTGTTTCCAAGTTTTAGCTATTACAAACTGTGCTGCTATGAACATGGGTACACATATATCACTGTGGTATGATTCTTTCAATTCTTTGGGGAATATCCCCAGCATTAGAATTGTGGGATCATATGGTTCTTCCAGTTCTAGTTCTTTGAGGTATCTCCATACTGATTAATTTCCACAGTGGTGGCACTAATCTACACTCCCACCAGCAGTGGAGCAGGGTTTCTCTTTCCCCACAGCCCCACCAGCATTTGTTATTGGTTGATTTCATGATAGCAGCCATTCTTTCTGAAGTGAGGTGGAATCTCAGCATTGTTTTCGTTTGCATTGCTTTCATGACCAATGATGTTGAACAGTTTTTCATGTGTTTATTTGCTATTTCTACTTCTTTGTCTGAGAAATATCTGTTCATTTCAGATGCCCATTTTTGGATTGGTCTTTAAATTTGGGAGGTCTGATCTTTTTAAGTTTTTTATAGATTTGAGATAGTAGACCTTTGTCTGAGGAAGAGCAGGTGAAGATTTTTTTCCCACATTGTGGGTTGTCTCTTTCCACTGCTGGTGGTTTCTCTTGCTGTGCAGAAGCTTTTTAATAAGAAGAGATCCCACTTGTTGATTGTTTGTGCTAGTTCATGGGTAACTGAGGTTTTGTTCATAAAATCTTTTCCTACACTGATGTCTTCAAGGGTTCTACCTAACCTCTGTTCCAACTGGTTCAGAGTTTCTATTTTAATATTTAGATCTTTAATCCATTTTGATTTTAGTTTAGTGCATGGCAAGAGATATAGGTGTAGTTTTAATCCTTGGCAAGTTGAAGCCCAATTTTTCCAGCACCATTTATTAAAGAGGCTATCTTTCCTCCAGTGAGGGTATTTGGCTCCTTTATCGAAGATAAGATGGCTGAGTGTGTCTGGCGTTGTTTCTGCATCTTCTAATCTGTTCCACTGGTCCTCAGGTCTCTTTCTTTGCCAGTACCATGCTGTTTTTTATCACAATAGCTTTGTAGTAGAGTTTCAGGTTGGGGATTGTGATACCCCCTGCCATGTCTCTGTTACCTAGAATTACTTTTGCTATTCTGGGTCTCTTCTTGTTCCAAATGAATTTTTGGATGGTTTTCTCAAGGTCCATGAAGTATGCTGCTGGGATCTCAATTGGAATTGCATTAAATCTATACAACAGTTTTGGAAGTATGGCCATTTTCACTATATTAATCCTTCCCACCCAGGAGCAGGGGATGTCTGTCCATTTTCTGACATCATCTTCAATCTCTATTTTCAGAGTGTTATAGTTTTCAGAGAATCGGTCTTTGATTTCTTTCGTTAGGTTGATTCCTAGGTATTTCAGTTTTTTGGATGCTATTGTGAAAGGAATTATTTGCCCTATTTCTCTCTCAGTGAGTCTGTCATTTGTGTAGAGGAAAGCTTTTGATTTTTGTGTGTTGACCTTGTAACCAGCTACTTGACTGAATTTGGTTATTAAGTCTAGAAGACTTTTGGTGGAGTTCTTGGGGTCTTCTATATAGAGTATCATGTCATCTGCAAATAATGACAATTTGACTTCTTCATTTCCAATCTTTATTCCTTTTATTTCTTTCTCTTGTCTAATTGCCATGGCTAATATTTCCAGAACTATATTGAACAAGAGTGGTGATAGTGGACATCCTTGTCTTGTTCCTGATTTTAGTGTGAAGGATTTCAGTTTTTGACCGTTTAGTATGATATGGGCTGTTGGTTTTTCATAGGTGGCTTTAATCGGGTTGAGGTAGAGACCATCTATTCCAATTTTTTGTAGGGTTTTTATCATAAATGCATGTTGGATTTTGTCAAATGCTTTTTCTGCATCTATGGAAATAATCATATGTTTTTTGTCCTTCGCTCTATTGATATAGTGTATTACATTGATTGATTTTTGTATATTGAACCATCCCTGCATCCCTGAGATGAATCCCACTTGATCAGGGTGTATGATCTTCTTGATGATCTTCTGCATTCTGTTTGCCAGTATCTTATTAAGGATTTTTGCATCTATGTTCATTAGTGAGATTGGCCTATAATTCTCTTTTTCAGTTAGGTCTTTCTCTGCTTTGGGGATCAAGGGGATGCTTGCTTCCAGGAATGAATTTGGGAGTATTGCTTCCCTTTCAATTTCACTGAAGAGTTTAAACAGTAGTGGCAGCAGTTCCTTTCTAAATGTCTTGTAGAATTCAGCAGTGAAGCCGTCAGGGCCCGGGCTTTTCTTAGTTGATAAGTTTTTAATTACATTTTCAATTTCATTGGTTGATATTGGGTTGTTCAGAATTTTTAGGTCTTCTTTGTTCAACTTTGGTAATTCATATGTATCTAGGAATCTGTCCATTTCTTCTGTGTTGTCCATCTTATTGGCATATAGGTTCTGGAAGTAGGTATTGATGATCCTCTGGATTTCTGCTGGGTCTGTTATAATTTCACCCTTTTCATTCCTAATTGCATGGATTTGGGCCTTTTCTTTTCTTTTTCTGATAAGGTTGGCTAAGGGTTTGTCAATTTTGTTGATTCTTTTGAAGAACTAACTCCTGGCTTCATTGATTTTTTTGTATCATTCTCTTAGTCTCCATTGCATTGATTTCTGCTCTGATCTTTATAATTTCCTCCCTTGTATGAGCTCTGCGGTTGTCCTGTTCTTCTTTTTCTAGAAGCTTGAGGTTCAGCATCAGGTTGTTTAATTGGGCTCATTCTGTTTTCCTAATATGAGTATTCACTGCTATGAATTTCCCTTGTAAGACTGCTTTCATTATATCCCATAGATTCCCATATGTTGTATTGTCATTGTCATTTAATTGAAGGAACTGTCTGATTTCTTCTTTAATTTCCTCTGTGACCCACTGGTTATTGAGAAGTGTGTTGTTCAATTTTCACGTGTTTATGAAATTATTCAAGTTTCTTTTGCTATGGATCTCCAATTTCATCACACTATGGTCTGATAATATACAGGGGATAACTTCAATTCCTTTGCACTTACTTAAACATGTTCTTTGTGTGAGTATGTGGTCTATTTTTGAGAATGACCCATGTGCAGCTGAGAAGAATGTGTATTCTGATTTTGTGGGGTGGAAGACTCTGTAAACATCTGTTAAGTTCATTTGTTCAAGAGTTCGATTGAGTTCTAGTATTTCATTACTTATTTTTTGTCTAGTTGATCTATCTTTTTGTGACAGTGGGGTATTGTGGCCCCCCACTACAACTGTATTAATGCATATATGACTTTTCATGTCCATTAGTATTTGTCTTATATAGTTGGGCTCACTAGTGTTTGGTGCATAGATATTTATGGTTGTCATCTCTTCCTCTTGGATTCTTCCCTTTACAAGGATGTAGTGTCCTTCTTCATCTCTCTTAATCAGTGTTGGTTTGAAATCTACTTGATCTGCAAAGAGGATAGCTACTCCTGCTTTTTTTCGGGTTCCTATCGCATGGAGTATTGTTTTCCACTGTATGAGTTTCCTTTTGAATTAAGTGTGTTTCTTGTATGCAGCATATTGTTGGATTTTGCTTCTTGACCCATTCTGCCCATCTATTTCTTTTGATTGGTGAATTGAGACCATTAACGTTGGTGGTTACAACTGAAACATATTGACTTGTCATTGCCATGACTTTTTCTTTTTGTTGGGTTCTCCCCCTTTACATTTAAGTTCTTGTCATGCCAGATGGGTTCATTCTGCTTTGTTTCCTGGGGTTGTGATCCTCAATGTCTGTTTCTAGGATACTGTGTAAAATTCTTTGGAGTGCTAGTTTGGTATTCACGAAGTTCCTAAGGTGCTCTTTGTCATGAAAGTATCTTATTTCTCCATCCATTTTGAAAGATAGTTTTGCAGGGTACATCAATCTGGGTTGGAGGCTGTTTTCTTTTAGGGCTTGGAATATGTCACTCCAAGCTCTTCTTGCCTTGATGGTTTGTGTTGAGAAGTCTGCTGTGATTCTGATGGGCTTTCCTTTGTATGTGATTTGTTTCTTTTCTGTAACTGCTTGTAGAACTTTGTTCTTCTGTTGAGTTTCTGGAATCTTAACAATTATATGCTTATGTGTAGTTTTTTTGATCAAGGCTATTTGGAGTCCCATATGCCTCACTTATCTGTATGTCAAGTTCTTTTCCTCTGCTTGGGAAGTTTTCCGCCATCACCTCTGTCAACAGGTTTTTTATGTCATCTCCACTCTCTCCTGTTTCTTCGTTGACTCCAATCAGTCTTATGTTATTCTTCTTTGCATTGTCTAGCAGCTGCTGGATTGATTTCTCATGTGCCCTTATAATTTTGAAGCAATTTTTCTTTTCCTGGTCATTAATTGCAATCTTATCTTCTAGATCTGAAATTCTGTCCTCACATTGGCTCATTCTACTGTGTAGACTTTCAATGGAGTTTTTCATGTCCTGGAAATCTATTTGCATCTGTTTTATGGATTCCATTTATTTCCTATGTTGGGATTCCATCATGTTCCTGAGCTCCTCTCTAGATTTATTAATCATGTCTTGCACTAGGAGCACAATTTCTCCTGTTATCTGAGAAATTATTTCTGATTTCATTGTTTCCAGATCCCCTTTTGTTGCCAGTTCAGTGGGTTCAGGTGGTTGAGTATCAGAGTGTTCCCCTCATTTCCCTTTGGGGTTGCTGTAGGTGATCTGGAAGTCTGGTTTTGAGACTTATTTACATGTTTTCTCATTTTGACTGGGGGTGGGGCTTTTGGCCCCTGCACAGATTACCTCCTCTTAGCTGGGAGAGGGCGGACAGGGGCTGGGAGCAGCAGTAGGGATGGTGGCCCAAAAGCCCTTTCCTGTGGGCTGGGAGCAGCAGGAGGGATGGTTGTCAGGAAGCCCCTTCCTCTGGGCCAGGAGTGGCAGGACAGAAGGTGGCCCAAAACGTCTTTCCTCTGTGCTGGGAGCAGTGGAAGGGATGGTGGCTGGGAAGCCCCTTCCTCCGGACCAGGAGCAGTGGGATGGCGGCTCTGAAGCCCTTACCTCTGGGCCAGGAGCAGCGGGACTCAGTACCATGGTCTGGTGGTCCGGTGTCCTCTGCATCTTTGTAGTGTGGAACCAGGTGGCTGCACAGAGGAGCAGGGGGGTAGGTCCAGTCGATTGTTGCTTGGGCGTGGGCTGATTCCATGTTAACAAATATTTATCATTTTTACTTCTTAAGAATGTGCTCCCACCGGTTTTATGAATAGGGGCTACTTTTAATTACCCTCAAAGCTGTGAACACCTGCAACATTTGAAGCTCCTCTATTAGAGTTGTTTTCAGGGGCAATTTACCAACCACATAGGATATCTGTTTCATTGTGAATATCCACACATTTTTCTCAACCCAGCTTCTTTATCTACTTTTTTGTTGAGTTCCAAATCAACTTCAGCTATTTCTAAAACTTGAATTCAGTATTAAAGGATAAATATTGTATATCATGAAAGAAATCCAAAAAGTGTATGATTGATTCTGAAGATACACATTAGAGCATGGGTAGAAAAAAATTAAGATAAGTCTAAACTTCCAAGGAGTTTGTTTTGAAGGGGCTCAACTTTCTCTGAGTGCAAAAAGAGAGCTATGTTTATTATCTTCTTCATTACAAAGGAATAGCATCTTTTAACTATAGCAAAACATTTTTTAACAAATTCTTATTTCCCAACTTTAGAGAACTGTACATGGTTTTCAGAGGTACTTGGTTCATTGCATTCTTGGGGTATGGTGTCTGTCAATGTGAAACTGCTAAGAGATGAAGGAAAATATATTCAGAGGATTCTTAAGAGAGTAGAACTGAGCACTATGCAGTGTATAAAGATTCAAAGAGGAAACAGTCAGATCCTTCTATAACCCCCAGATATTGAGATATTATCAAAAACACAGACAAGTGATTCATCAATTAAAGCAGATGTTGACAATATAAAAACTGAAGCTATTCGACTGAAGAACTGAACTGAACTGAAGAATATTCTACTAAACAGCATACAGCTGCAGCCTAAGAAAGAAGGAAATATAGAAAGAGAATGGCACATGTGTGAAAAAAACAATTAGAGTGTTAAGAACAAAACACAGAAGCTAAAGATGGATGCCTCTGTGCTGGACTGATTGAAAAAAGAGAAAAGCAGAGAACATTGTCTGAGAAGTGAACTTTGTGGAAACTGACAGGATAACTAAGTATTGTTCTCTTAAGTTGTTAACAAACTGAATGTATAGGAGCCTATGTGTTTAGAAGTATAGAAGCGAGCCTGTATTGGGAAATGATTCTTAACATTTCTCTCGTGTTTCTGCTGAACAGCATTGACAGTCTTTTGTTCTGGACTATCATTTCAAGGATGTTCATAAAGCAAGCAATTTGGGAAGATAGAGAGGCTATCTCTCTCTAGAGTGAAGGTCAGAGTTTTCATGATTGTTCTTTATCACTTTTGACCTCATCATTTTTATGTAATTTTGGGTTCAATAATAACAACACAGATAAACTTTCTGGGGCAAAGGTTGAGCAAGTGTGCTAACAGTGCTTGTAAAATAAAGGATTTCCTCTGTTCAAGTTCATCAGGGCCACAAATCCACTCTGCAGCAGCCCAGGCTGCTCTGCCTTGACCCCAGGGGAATAGGGGACAATGAGAACCAAGGGGATCACAAACCCCACAAGGCCTACCATGCTGTGAGTAATAAAGTCCTTTGTCTCTGATCCAGGAGTCTTGTGTCTTCTGCTGACACCCGTGAACCTGGCAGCCTACATTTTAGCTTCAAGTAGAGTAAAATGTCAGACCTTTCTGACAGTCTGAAATTTCTACAGAATGTCTATAAACTCTCTGAAAACAACAACTTTGTATCCACTAGGAGACAAAGCAGAGATATATGCCTATGTGAAAAACACAAGTACAAGCACAAGGAAAATATCTGAAAAAACTATCAAGCACTGTACTCAAATTTTAAATGAGTTATAAAGAAAGACAGGCAGGCTGATAAATAGATGACAGAGAGAGACAGAAAACAGAATGTGTATCTATATGTGTGTATATATGTGTTGTCCTATTTCTTTATGGATGAGGAACTCTGCATTAATGCACAAGTAAAGAGCATATGCAAGTAAGGAAAAAATCAACTTGTAGTTTGGAATTTGTATTTTTAAAAAGTATTCCCCAGGCAAGATATTGAGCCCCATCCCTCAATGAGATGAAGTAAGTTGGTTTTCTCTTTATTTTTCTCTTTGGTTTCTCACTTTGGTGAACCTTCAGGAGAAATAATGCTGTTTGAAAATTAGGTCTAAAATTGGCTCATTCATTTCATTTTTATTGCTTGCTCCCTAAAAGAAAAATGGAAGAGCAATAAATGATCTCTTGCTTCAGCATTATCAATTTGTATTCACTATGCTTTATATCTCCATTCAGACATGGCTATGTCCTGACCTTCTTTTTAATTTAGTTCCAATATATTTTTAGTATTTTATCTCATGGTCAGTCTCAAAGACTTCTGAAGCACTCCACTGCTTTCTGAGGTTACATTTCATGAAAATCTCAACCATATAGTTTAGTTTTTACACTCAGAACCAAAACACAGTGAAAAGCCTATGTTTCATAAACCTTAGGTAGACTTAACATATTTCCCTTGAACTTACTGTTTCTTTAGGAAATTTTTTTATATCAGCACACACCTGGGATAGGAAAATAAAGAAAAATGTAGGTTTTTAGTCTCTAAAAGCCATCCTAGCTGCATCCACTAAGTGAGAAAACTCTTACTCTCCTCCAAACCATTGACTGTGTAAGATACTCACTGCCTGGGAGGGGCTGCATGGTCCAGTCACAGGCTCATAGGTGAGCTTCCCAAAGGGCAGACACTCAAATCTCCCAACTCTCATATCAGGCTCAGCTGGGGGTTGACACAGTTCCCTCCACTTGCTTTCATTCATTTTTCCTATTAGCATTACATCCAGCTACTAGTAAGGGGATTGGGAACTGTTTATCCTCACATTAAGCAGGGCTCACAAAGAGTGAGGGTCCCGCATTCTCCAATCACTTCCTGTCTGATATTCTGTGCTTTAGGATCATCAAACTACATACGTTTGTCATTATACCAGGCTTTCCATAGTATAATATACATGCACAGTATGGTTTTAATTTCTAAATTTTAAAAAATTTACCTTGCTCACATCACGGGATACTTCATCTCATTCCTAAAACAGGATTTCTTCGAAGATGATTATTCTTTTTCAGTTTTGACTCTATCACTATTTGTGTAATTTTCAGTCCAGTTCTATTTTCCAGAATATGGGGGGGGGGTTTCTATAAAAGTGATTAAAATCTATTTATTTTGTTTACTTGCCCCATTAAATTAAATTTAAATTTAAAATTATGCACATCAGAAGCCCTCAGATAAAAGGGTTTACAACCTCTTCTAGTGTTGGCTCTCTCTCAAGAATCCATTATTACCACTACATATAGTTGTCAGTATTGGAAGCAAAAGAAAACCAAGGACTTTTCCAGGCTTCATTACAATCTAGTCAAGTATCACCAACGTATCTTCACTCCTGTTTTAACTCAGCTTCTGCCTGCTCTGGAATTCCTATTTCTTTCCAGAGGAAATAATCCCAGAGGAATAGTATTCTGGCTTGTAGTTAAGCTCAGTTTACTGCGTTTCCCAAATGATAAACCCTTTCCCAAGATCCATTTTCCAGCTTTGATCATCCTAAGCTTTTCTTTGATGATGTGGTATGTGGACTCCCAGGAAGCCACCACTGCAATTTTACACCACAGAATTATTTAGTCAAACATTTTAGAATTACCTTAGTCAATATCCTCATCACTGGGACACAATACCTGACACCTGCAATATAAGGAGAAGAGGTTTATTTTGGAGCATACTTTTAATTCCTTCTAACTCTTCATCACTAAAACCTTCCCTTATTCAGTCATTCAACAAATAAAATTGTGAAGTTCATAAGTTGTTAGTCTCAGAAATGTGGAGAGTGGTTAGATGTGGTTCCTGCTTTCTTTGGATTTACAGCCTTTCTGAAATATTAACAGAGTTTTTGTTGTTGTTGCACATAACCAATTCAAGTTCTGAAATGTCAAACCTATTAATTTAGTTGAAGCCTTACTTGCTTATTACCTATACAGTATCTTTCAATAGATAGTGAGCATAAATTAAACTCTCTAATGCTAGACATTTTTAAAGCCTACATAGATATCAGCCTTTTAATACAGATTCTAACACTATAAGCAATTTAAGAACGAATCATTTTAAAGTGGAAATGAAGGAATTCAGAACCAACATTGAAAATGTCTAACTTTGTCACACAAAATTTTTCAACCTTATGGCTTTAGAAAAACCACTTAGCCTTTGGAATTTCACTGCCTTCATCTGTTAAGTGATGGGCTGGAGTAAATGTTCTTTGCACTTTCTGATATAAAATTCAATGATTCTAAATGTTAAAGCATTTCAGGTATGAAATACTGTTCTAAACATATTTCTTATGGAAATTCAGTGAAATATAAATATTCAGCCAGCAGATGCAAGAGGATTTACCAAAGAGGGAGGCTAGAAATTGCACTGAAATTCTTCCTGATGAGCACCCTAGGAGGAGACCAAACCTGTCCATTGGTATGAGAAATAATCCACTCTCAACCGGTTCCACACATCCACCTCCTCTCTCCACAGGTCAGACTCAATGTCATCAAAAGAGTATGGGTCTGCTGGGACTCTTTTCCCTCTATCTAGTATCCATCTTTCCAAATGTATCAGTAAAATTGGACTGAAAAAGCTATCCATGATTGTATATGCATGGCTGTCACTTTTATTAATCAGGTCCAGGCAGAGAGGACTTTATATAATAATTAGGTACCTATGATGAAAATGAATCTTCCCTACACCCTGTAGGGATTTACCATTCTCAATGCTATAGTCTATAGAAAACCAGAGAATTAAATGTGGATTACAAAATCAAGATAACATTTGCAATGTTGATGACTGTAGCATTTCCTTTTCCAAGGACAACAAAATTTAGGTGGCACTAGGGAAGACATTTTCTTCATGCAATTTTAAATATGCATTGCTTTAAAAATGTTATTCAGTAATTTACTTTCATATAAAACAAGATGAATTTCCACTACTCATTTAATGATAAATTGAAATACATTTTAGATAAGGTTCTGAGGGAAAAATTACTTTCCCCTTTAAATAATCACTTTTTGTTTCTACTGTGGTATGAGTTAGAAATATATTTTAGAATAAGCTCTTCTCAGTTTTCTTTATTGTGTCTTCCATGAAATTGATATTTGGCTTATTCCTTACTTATAATGTCATAACCTTAATATGAGTCCTAGTATTTTTTGCCTTAAAACACATAGAATACATGACTTATCTAATTTTTTGTTTTCATTGACAACACAAGGAGATTTAGAAATTAATACATTCACTTTCATTACACCTTGACCAAACATGAATTTTAACAGCAAATCATCCATGTACATATAAATGCTTCTACAAAACAATACCATAGAACAAGAATTGCACTCATCACATGCATTTCCCATGTTATATTTAGAATCATACAGTATTCATCACATGTGAATTAAATCACAGCACCCTAAAATCTGTGGTGTTGGAAGATTTATAGTGACTTTACTATACATTTCTATATAAATATTATTTCCATTTAATATTTGTATTGTCAAATTTTGCTATTTTTTTCAGCCTTTCAAGGGTTTCCCATGATATTATAATGGCTTGAGATAAGCAGATGCTTCATATTGAACAACAGCAATTCTCCTTGATGTGATACAACCCAAGTTTAGGTGTATAATGGAGAGGAATAACTTTTCTTTTTAGTGTCTTCATTCAAAAAGTAGTGTCATGCTCTTATATATCTAGAAATTTAGTGTGCCACAGAAAAATGATATGAGGGTGATAAATATGTATGAGTGCCTGAATTAAATAGATGTGTTTGTGTATTTCCAATTTTCGTATTACTTTAGAGCGAAGTTATCTTTAAATTTTTCTGTGATCTCTCTCTCTTGCTCTCTCTCTGTTTCTCTCTGTCATCTGTCGCTTCCATCTCCTATGATATCTTTTCCTACTCCAAACCTCATCCTCTCATAAATGTGCTAATGGAAATTGCTGGACACTCACATAGCTCATTTTGTGGATTGAGGACACACATATTAACAAATTAGCTGCAACAGGATTTGGCACCCAAAAATTGTCTCTCCTTTTCAAAGCTTGTGGAGTCAGAGGCTCTCAAATGATAAAGGCCAGTAGGAGATATGAACTAGATTGCAATTGGCTAGTGAGGAGAGGAACATTTATGAATATGTAATGTATGCTTGAAGCCAGAGGGTTCTGAAGCATACATTTTTCATTCCCACCCATCTTCCCTGTCAGAAACAGGGATATAATAACAGAAATGTATTCCCTTGTTTTTAACATAATTTTTACTAATACATCTCTGCAGTCCGTAATGTTTACATTCCTTGTGTGGAGTCTGTGCATGCACATAACGCATTTTCATTTCTTTTTCCCCTATCCCTCCCCTCCTTCCCACCTCCCTCCACCTCTTGATCCCCTTTCTCTTTGAGAAAGATGTATCTCCCTACTCCCTATTATCTGTTTTTTATTCTGCTCTTTATGTTTACTCTGGGTTTCTCCTAAGAGAAATCGTGTGATATTTAAGCTCGTGCATCTGATTTATTTCTCTTAACATTATGGCCTCAAGGTCCAATCATTTTCCTACACATGACTCAAGTTTATCCTTCTTTATAGCATAGTAGTACTCCGCTGTGTGTAAATGCTACATTTTCTTTATCCATTCATGCATTGATGGACACACAGGCTGCATTCAAGATTTAGCTACTGTATAAGTCACCCAAAATTGGAACTCACTGGGACCCCATTGATTTTTTTCTGATGGTGATGACAGGGTATCAAGGCAGAAAATGTGTCTTGTGATATCAAATATGTTATCAAATTATCCTGAAGCAGAGTAGTTATGTCTACCTGGAAGAAGAGTCAGTCTTTTCTCAGTGGAAAGGAAGGCCACTGGGTCATTCATGATGACCTGAGACAAGATTTTAACTAGGTGGTTCTGTCTGAAGACATTCTCTTCCAAACATTGTCTTCTGTGACCACAAAAATGCACTGTACTTCTCCCCTGGTAGCAGGTATGGTAAATATAAGACCTACTTCAGGGTTTTCAGAGAGATAGTAGACAGATTTGAGGGGAATTGGCTTGTGTGGCTGTAGAGGCTGAAAAGTTTTGAGCAAGCTTCCTGCAATCTGGAGACTATAGAATTCTGGTGGTGTGGTTCAGCCCAAGTTCCAAAGCCCCAGAACCAAGGATGCCAATGGTATAACTCTCAGTCTGAGGCAGGAGGCCTCAGAATTCCGAGAAGTGGGTGTTGGTATGAGTCTTAAATTCACATTGGAGAGTGCTGGGGTTCCGATATCCAAGGACAGCAGTAGAAGAGTGTGTTCCAGCTCCAGTAGAGAGAGACCAATTCCCCTTAACTGGTTTTACTCTGTGCAGGTCCTTGGCAGTGGGATGGTGTCACTCACACTGAGGGTGGATCTTTCCCACTGAGTCCATTCAGACTCAGGCACCGATCTCCATCATAGACACACACAGAAACAGTGCTTTAGTGATCTAGGTATTCCTTCATGCTAATCCTAACACCGACAATGCCAAAACAACAGATTTATTTGATCATGTGTCCAAAATGAAACCTCTTATTAAAAAACAAATACAAAAGTAGATCAAACTAAATTTATTTAACAATCCAGTTGCAAGAAAAAAATTATTTCAATAGAGAAAACCAACTTACTATATTGATATTGGTTAGGTATGAGTTACTGTATGAAATATATCTAAATGAAGAAAATTGAGGATGTGATAGGAAGAGCATTAAGCTTTTTTAAATGAGAGGATAGATAGCTAAAGCATTAGCTAAAGGGGATTATAAATTGTATTTATATATATATATAAAGCAAACATAGATGTGTAGGAATTATGATAATATAGTTTGACTAGAATCTTGGCCATGGGCTTTGGTAAAATTTTTATGGTTGAGATCTAACATATTTCCCCAAAGTCTTTTGTTCAGAAGCAGCACTTTTGAAAGATGATTGGATCATGGGCAGCAATATTCATCAGTGGATCTGCAAGGATTTTTTTCTTGCTTCCAGCTCCTCCTTCCCCTCTCCACTTCCTGTCTGCCATGAGCTGAGTAGCTTTCCTCTACCAGGCCTTTCCACCATGATGTCTCTGCATTGGACCCAGATCACTATGGACTGAAATTCTCTAAAACCAAGAGCCAGATTAAATCTTCCCTCCTTTAAGTGGTGGGTGTCAGGTATTGGGTCCTAGTGATGGGAAACCAGGCTAATTCAGAAAAGTGGTAGTGGAGAAATAGAGTTGTTGCTCTGATTGAACCTGTGGTTTAGAATCCCTTGGAACTAATTTTCAGGAAGAGTTTGAAAAGTTTAGAGATGTGGGCTAAAGAAGCTCCAGAATGCTGTAAACAGAGCTTAGTGGGTTTTTCTACTCAGAGATAAGAAGACCAAATAGTTGACAAGAATGAGTACAATAAAAAGTCAGGCTCATGTGGTTTCATCTGGGAACAAGGACTCCATTGGAACGTGGGCTAGAGGCCATGTATGTTACATTCAGGCAGGGAATTTGTTTATATTTTGCTCATATCCTGAAATATTTGCAAGAAAGTGAGATTAAGAGTGACTGTTGAATTAATCTGGTGAAGAGAAGCAAAAGACAGTCCAACATTCAGGCTGTGGCATGGGTATTGCTTGCTTTTAGCCAGATTCATAATAAAAACTGCAGGCAAAAGACAGAGTAGAAAAACTTGAACAACTTAATTAGTGGCCAAAAATGACCTATGTATAAAATTGGAGCAAAAGTAGATGTAGTTGCTGCAGAGATTACTGCCACTTAAAAGAAGCCAAGTATTTTGCATAAGAGAGTAGAAGACCCCTTGAAGATATCCCAGACAATGGCCAGATCTCATCCATCACAGGATTGAGGATGCAATGGGGTAAATTTCTTTGGAAGTCTTTGAGGTAAGAGTGCCAGCCTACCCTGCTCATTCAGGGCCAACTAAAGAATTATCTCCTTCATTTGAGCCATCCAGGCATGCAGACACCTCTGCAGCCTTGGTCCAAAGGAGCCGGATACTGCTTGAGCTACAGGCAGACATTGGCATCGTCCACATGGTGCTGGCCTTGTAGACTACAAAAGTTGTGAGGTCATGGAAGCGTCCACCTCAATCACAAACGAAATCCTGGAAGGCTAAGCAATGTGTTCTTGAAAGAGTGATGTGTAAGCTATAAGAGTGAGGCTGATGATACGGTGGAGACCAAGGAGTTGGAGATTCCAGGAACATGGAACATCTGCTGAGGAAACCCACAGAAAGTGAGTGGAGCCAGCTCAAGAGAGAGGCCATGTGTGCTCCAACCAACAAGACCATAATGGTGGTGCCTCCCAAGCTTTTGGAATTCACATCTCACCACAATCTACCCCAGGTGCTAGACATGGAGCTACATGTTTGCTCTGCTGGGTTTTTTGTCTGATTCCTTTCTATTCCCCCACTCCTCACTTTTGGAATGGAAATGTTCACTCTGTGCCATTGTATCTTGAGAGTATTTCCCTTTCTTTTTTATTTTTACAGGGGCTTACAGCTAAGAGATTTCCTTGAGTCTCAGAAGAGACCTTGGACTTAGACTTTTCAGCAATGCTAGACTTTGGTGACTCAAATAATCAGATGAACATGAATTTTTGAAGGTCTGGAAGCAGATTGTTGTGCTTTATATCTAAAATGTCACCTGAAAATTTCATGTTCAGATGTGAGGCTTTTGGAAAGTGATTGGACATGGGGATACTGTGCTCATCAGTGGATTGACTTACTCATGAGTGCATAGATAAATGTGTCATTAGGACGTGGAGTCTGGTCAGAAGAGGTGGGTCTCTGGGAGCATGGCATAGAAGGATTCTTATCCCCAGCTCCTCCCTTCTTTCTCTGTTCCCTGGATGCCATCAGGTGAGCATGGCTCCTCTGCAAATCCCTTTCACCATGATGTTTCTGCCTTGGAACCTGTCAATCATGGATCAAAAACTTCTTAAACTGTGAGCCAAATTAAACCTCTTCCACCATCAGTCTTGGGTGCCATGTATTGTGTCCTTCTGACAGAAAGCTGACTAATAGAGGGATCACGCAGGTTTGAACTTTAGAAATGATTAATAGCATCACACAAATTAATTCTTATTGTGGTATGTCTCTGGCATTCATAATATTTTAAATTTAATGAGTGCTCAACTTCTAATAATGTGACCTATGTCAGCAATGCACCCAAATTACACTTTTTCCTCAAAGTTATTCATAGCAATTAACAATGATGCTTAGAGACCTTAGTATATAAAATATTCAAAATTGTGAGCAATTTAAATTTGAACATAATGCTATTATTTTTTAAAAGGTTCAGTTTTATCCATCATTCTTCTTTGTGCCTAAAATTCTTATCTACATGGACGTTATATTTATTTTCTTATTTCTTATGAACTATGCTAGATATGTAAATTTTCCAGTAGTGATTTCTTCCTAAAGATAGCTGTACTTAATTTACAGGGGAAATAAATAGCCAAGTTAGGATAAACCTCTATTTCACTGTTGAGAGATCTACATACAAAGTTATAATATACGATTTTGTCCTTTGTGGGAAAAGCATGACTCAGACCCCGCCCCCCCCTTGAAAGTAATAGTGCTTCTGATTATAAGAATTTAATGGTAGAGAATTCTTAGTCCTGAAAAATTTGCAAACTTAGTTATCAGGAGAATTATTTTATTTTAAGTAAGAATTGGATCTTTTTTATTGTTTATAGAATGCTTTCATTCCAAAGAAATTAAAAAGTTCAAATCACACCCAACCTGGGTAAAGGGTAAAGGGACCTGTGTGAACGTATATAAACTAAAATACAGTTTCTGTATGAAGCAGTGCACTTAAGAGATTTTTCAGCCCAGTTGGAAGTTGGTGCCTCCAGACATGTCTTTTTTATTCTCTTTTAAGCTAGAATAAGTGCAAAATTATGAAAGATAAATGGAGAGTAAATGGGTTCCTAGGCAGAATAGAAATTTCTCTGACTTAGAGAGACACTGAGGTGTCCAGAACCAAAAGAAATGTTGAGAAATACAACAAAGAAGGAAAATTTTGAATTTTAATTCAAGCATGTGACAAGTCTTTTTTGCTGTGTGCAAAGAGCAGCCATCGCCCTAAAAAAGTGATCAGGGTCTTCTGCTACTAAAAATGGAGAAAGTTTCCACTTCACTTCAGGGGTGCAACCCCCACCCAAATGAGCTTCTCACCCATGGGATAGCGAAAGGCAGTGCAAGACAGAATTTTTTAAGATCACTTTTTTTGTCTATTTTGCAATTCAAGTAGTATGGAAATGAATGCCTATGTCAAGGTTTTTGTGAGGGTCCGGAGGACAGAAGACAAGTCTATCTCCCCACAGTACCGCATCCTTGGAAGCTGCAGTGCTAAGTAAATTTGGAATGTTGTACTTGCTTTGTTGTATTTATGACTGATCTGTAAAACCACACTTGGGCTGTGGGAGATGGAAGCTGGCAGGCCTTGGACTTATGTGACTAGAGAGTATAAAAGATATGTGGGAAGCTTGGCTCTGGTCTGCAGCAACTGCATATGCTCTTGGTAGGGGAGGAAACAACAAGAGCTGTGTACTTGTGTTGCTGCTGTGCCCCTGTGGGGTGATGTGTACCTGTGGGGTGAAGCTCCTGCCTCTTTATGAAGCCAAGGAACTGTAGCATTGAGGGTTATTTGCATACTGTGAGTCCTATTGCTAATTCAGACCCTAGGATCATATTGGTGCAGAATTATACTAGACTTTCCTTCCTATATTCATCACCTCTTATATGCTGCTCCCCAGTTCTGCAAAAGGAAGGAATACCAATAGACAGCACAAAATGAAAATGCAATTCAATGAATATTTATTGGATGCCTGCTATTTGGGAGGAGGAATGGAATTTTCAGCAAAATCTTGGAGAAAGCTATTTCTCTTTATAAAAAAAAATGCACACACAGCCGCATTCTCACAGACAAACACACAGCCTGAATGTCATCTCTCTGCATGCAGGCATAGTAACATATGGGAGAAAAAGTCATTTATTACTACAGGCTATGACAATCACTGGGAAAATTTACCAGAGAAAATTAGCCAACAGTGTTTCAGCACGAGGTCTAGAAAATATCTATCAAAGACTCAGACCTGAGGCAACATTTGACTTCATTTATTCAAATGCTCTCGGCAAATAAAATTATGATAAAGCCCTTACTCACCTCTGTCCTGTACATCTTAACATGCTGACTGCTAATTGATTGGTTAGGTCTAGCTTGCACTCTAAGAGAAATAGGTAACTATTAGTTTTAGTTGACATGCCATATGAGTTCATATATTTTGTTTTTATTTATTTTCATGAAATTGAAATCAGATTGTGTAACAACTCAGGAGGAAATAGAGCTGTCATGATTTGGCTCCATCACATGGCTTTTTAAACCTGGGACAAAGTAGCCATCCAATTAACCCTGTGAGAAAGAACTGATTAGGCATTTGTAGAGTATGGGTATTAACACTGGACCACCTGAGCAAGGCCAACAAACATGGCATGGAGAAGATGCTATAGAGATAAGAGCACACATACAAAAAATCCCCAAATCAGATTTTTAAATCATAGTCCCTTTGAATGAACATCCTAAGTGGTCTTTTAACCCCTCTTGGTCCTTGTGGAATTTGAACATACTTTGGGAAATGCGGCAACCACCTCAGTGAAGGGCCATGAAGTCTGCTTACTTAAGATATAGTTTAATGCACTGGCAAAGCTGTAATCTGGATAAAATACTAACATGACATTAACTAAATCAATCAACCAATGTGTCCATCAAATACATATTGAAGATTTATTGTCGCCCCCTATGTGAGGTCTCATGCAAACAACAATAAATAAAAAGCAGTCTTATCTCCAGGAGTTCAAGTCTACTGGAGGAGGACAGATGACTAAGAGCTAACATCAGTAACATGTGGTGAGGGCAGCAGTAAAGGTATGCATAGGTTATGTGTAAGCTCCTAGGAGATACACCAACCCAGCCCAGTCACATAAGGTTTCCTCAGTGAGGTGACCAGGAATAGCATCACTGACATGCTCAGGGTCAGAACAGAAAGCGAATTTGGAGATCATCTACCATGAGTCCCCCTGTCAGGTAGGTGAGAGTGAGAACAGTGTGAGGAGGCACAAGCAGTTTTAGAAAGTGCGTTACATTTTTTTCAAGCTAGAGAATAGATTTAGAATTGATCTTCAACTAGCAAAGAAACTGCTATCTGCGAAGCTACTGGTAAGCTGAGGACAGGGAGTAGGAAACACTGAGCTAGACTTGCTTTTATGAATAAGAAGACTGGAACCAAAGGACATTAAATGCTGTCTCAGAAAGCATTTTCAGTGAAAATGTGTTGAGCTCTTACTTCATTCAAAGTGGCATTTTACAGACTGGTCTTAAAATATGTGGTGAAATCTATTCTGTCCACAGGAAGTGAGAGGAACACTTACCCTCCTCTTTAAAGAAAGTTATTATGGGTTCACATATGGGAAATTAGAAAAAAGGAAAGGAAGTTCAAGCAGGAAAAGATGGTCAGGTCATTATGAGTAAGGGAGAAAATGAAAAGAGAAGGAATACTAAATTCTGTCCAAAATGCATGACAGAGAACATATATTCCACTGATTTAAAATTATTCAAGGAAGCCTCAAAGGCAATCATGTAAAATTCAACAGAATCAGCCACCCGAGAACAGAAGAGCAGAACTACTGCTGTCCTCTACCCAGTCAAGGCCTGGCCACCAGCGGACGTTTTGCCATCACTTATGTCTGGGTATTTTACATTCCTTTGTCCTTGAAATTTTTCCATCCCATTTCACATTTATTCTAATCAGAAATTTTTATTTAGCTTCCTGAAAAGAGGCAAACATGTTCACTTCATAAAACACATCAGATTTTCCCTGTAAATGTTTTGTAATAAATGAGAAACTGTACAGCAGTTAGTTCAATATTACACATGCAGGATGAATCCTCTGAGCAATTACCTTGTTTCCATGGCAACAGCATATCTGCCCATCGTTTCCTGTGATAATGGGAACCTACCAAATTGGGTCTGTTCAGTAAAGCTAGGGACAACTTAGTGCACTGAGGATAGGATATAGTGGGATTGTAAATTGGATGCTATCTGGATTAGCAAACAAATTGCTATTTATTAATTGGTTTGTTTGAGCAGCTCCAAACATTCCATGAGGGAAAAAAATGTAACACGGGAAAACAGAAATGAGAAGCAAAATTCGTAGCCAAAAAAAGAGGAAAATGAAAACTAGACTTGCTAGCAACCTCCCCGCCCCCCCCCAATCCCTTAGGAGGAGGCTCTGAAGAATTCCAGGACCTTGGCAGAATGGAACCAAATCTCTAAAGCATCCTCCGCCACGCACTGCCTGGACCTCAGACCCCACCCAGAGCACTGGGCTAGAACTTGCAGTTTTTACCTTTAACCAAATTCTAGAGAAAGCAAAAGAGGCTCGCCAGGTGTGGCTCTGACACCTGTGAGAAACCATCCTGCTATTTTTTTCCTACCATCCAAGGAACTACAAGAAAAGAAAGTAAAAAAAAATTGTGTTGTGCACCCCAAAATATAGAGCAAATACAGAAGCAAAGAAAGCTACTTTAGGGCAAGTCTCCTATGTCTATTGAGGCTTCCTATTTTGAAGGGTTTTTAACAGAGAGTTGAAGCTGGAAGTTAAGGGTATGTTCCTCAGGGGAAAACGGACATTTAAACAATGTTGTGCTCCCTGTTATCACACTTGATTACAGGCTCTCATGAGAGCTGGTTCCCAGACAGCTTTCGAAGTGGGATGGAATTTAGACACATTTTCTTGGTACGGATTTTTATAGAGGGTCTGAAAAGGGAGGTGGAAAGAGAACATATCAAAGGTGTAGAGAGGATAGTAGCAGAATCATGACCTGAAACACCACTGGTTGATTAATATGACATGTAATTAAATCTATCTTCACATTGGCTCATTCTGCTGCATAGACTTTCAATGGAGTTTTTAATCTCCTGGAAATCCGTTTGCATCTGTTTTATGGATTCAATTTGTTTCCTATGTTGGCATTCCATCATGTTCCTCAGCTCTTCAATTTTTTTATCTGTATCCTCTCTAGATTTATTAAACATGTCTTGCACTATGGGCATGATCTTTGCTGTTACGCGAGAAATTATTTCTGATTTTGTTTTTCCAGATCCTCTTTCGTTGCTAGTTCGGGGAGTCCAGGTGGTTGAGTATCAGAGTGTTCCCTCTCATTTCCCTTTGGAGTTGTGTAGGTGATCTGAAAGTCTGGTTCTGTGGCTGGTTTACCTGTCTTCTCATTTTGACACGTTGAGGGGCGGGGGGCGGGTAGTAGGGTAGGTCTGTGTTCCTGGCGCCCACACAGCTCACCTCCTCTGGCCTCGGAGCCGTGGCACGCCTACCCGGAAGCTTCCTCTACGCTGGAAGCTGCAGCATGCCTACCTGGAAGCCTCCTGCTGCCTGGGAACCGTGGTGTGCTGATCTGGAGGTCTCCTCTGGGCTCAGAGCTGTGGCGCCAACTCGGAAGCCTCCTGCTACCTGGGAGCCATGGTGGCATGTAATTATATCTAACTAGAGGCATCTCTTACAACCAGGACCACAGGCTTGAAGATAAATTTAATACAAGGAGAGATACGCTGACTAAGGAAATAAAGGTCTTTCTTCAATTTAGAAGTTTAAACTTATCAATGTAGACTCTCTAAATCAAGTGATTATGTGTCTGCAAAAGTTGCTTATTGGAAATGTTATACTGGCTATTAATCAGTTCATTTGAGCAGCTCTGGGAGATAAAGGGAACAATCCCCCCTCCCTGAAAAAATGGAAAGTAAAAATGTTCAAGGAACTATTTCATTTATAAAGTACAATACTTTTAAAGTCCTGACCTTGAAAAAGATGAAAGAAAAGTTATATTTATATTGCCTGTCAATTCATCAAGACACGATCATGACAGCAAAAGTAAAATTGAAAGAAAAATTTTGAGAATACTACTTATTTACAAAAGTATATAGTTTATCATGTTTGGCAACTGAAAATCTTATTTCTTAATTTAATGTATAGCATCAGAAAGAAATATATTTGATAACATGTTAAATTTGATACCATGTCTCATAATATTTAATATGGAACAGTACAAGAAATCTATGCTCACTACTTTAAAATCACCCAGAAATCCAGCTGGATCAAACAAGATAGCAGTATTCAGTTTGTCAAAGTTAAATTACTTCTTTAAAATATTGAACCAATATCTAATCTAAGGTATAGCATCATAAATAGTAAACATGAAGTAATTGTTAAAATTAATTGAATATCAAGAAATTCAAATAAACGGTTTAATTCACCTCTGAGGTCAATTCCATGCAATTTGAGCTTTCAAGCATAATCGCAAGTCTCTCTAAATCATTCCCAGAGGGCCCTCTCTTCCTGTGTTATGGCCCTCTCTCTTCTGTACCCTAAGCTTCCTAAGCAGGTTCTCAACTTCACTGCAATCATGGAATCTATTTTACTTTCCAGTTTTGTTACTTGGGACAGACAGTCCATGGCTTTGCCACACAAAATCTCCTTTGCTTGACTACATTATAACTACGCAAACACAACCTGAGTAACGCCTCTGTGCTCAGTCCTGTTGATCACTATGAGATTTGAGCATAGTCTCTACTCTTCCCAATTGGGAGAAGTAAGACGTTGGCACACAGAGTGAACACTCCAGTGAATCAATGGGTAAGAGCAAAGAAGTGGTACCGAATCAAAACTCCTTTCTTGGTTTAGATAATGGCAATGGCAAACAGTGGAAGAAACTCAGTGGGTGGAGAGATGCAGGGAAAAATAACATTGGCTGAGTAGTTCTTTTTATTAGGCTCCTTGGTAGGTGATTTCACATACAGTATATCATTTATTTCTCACATCAAATGTTGAGATATATCTTTTCATAATTTTATAAGATATGAGGCCCAGCAGGGTTTCATAACTTGCTCAGGATTATATTGCCTGTGGGTCTCTGAGCAGACTTTCTAATTCAACCAGATTCTACTTCCATTATCAGGCTGGAGGAATACCTGTGTGCACTAAGGCACCAAGGTAACATTAGGTACAGGTATGCTCCACAGATAATGATTCTAGCAATCGTCTAGAATAGAGCACCTAAGGAAGAAGCAAGAGCTTCCAAACAGTAATTCTGAAAGCACCCAAGCCCTGTAAGGTGGCCTGCACCTCCGCGTGGTGGTCAGGCCTGGCTTGGCTGGCATCATCAGGCTTCTCGGTCCTTTGTTCACCTCCACACTCCAGCTATGCTGGTCTTTTTTCAGGCCCTCAGGAGAAGTCTTCCCAGGGACCCTATTGGAGCACTCTGCTAGCAATTTGCTGCTTGGCTGGCCCTTATATTCCATGAGGTCTCAACTGAAACATTCCCTCTTTCAATACCTCTTTCTGAAGTACTACAATGGGGTTCCTTCAGCCAATTCCCTTCAGCCTTATTCTAGTTTAGTGGCACCTGTTCCTTCTTTCAATGTGTTTAGCAAAATCCTAAACTGCATTTATTTGGTTGTCTCCTTGTTTATGCTGGTTTCTAGGCTAGCTGGAGTCCTCTGAAATCATTAACTGTGTTGCTTTTTTTTTTTTAAATCATGGTTTAACCAGAGCCCAGGACAATTCCCAGCACAGGAAAGCCAGGAAATAGGCAACTGTGGAATTCATTAAAGAATTGATACTTGAATAATTCTTTTTTCTTTGAGTTTTCATCTTGGCATGACACAACAAACTGAAAAGCACATCCATTACTATTGCTCAAGCTCTGTAGATAAATAAGTAGTGGATTTGTGGTGAGTTATTAAGAGTGGCAGATGTTCTCTCCCAGAGGGTGACAGCATATGGCTGTTGATTTAACAGTAATTGCAACATTCTGAGAAATTATAATACTCTATGAGACAACAAGTCATTTTGGAATTTAGATGTTGCTGACATCCTTATTACCCGAGTAAGTATTAAGTTCCCACTGTTGCATAGAGACAACAACCCTAAATCTTGTAGTTTCCATGCCCTTCTCAAGATCTGACACAACAGAGGGCCTCATTCTTGCTGTCATTTTGGGCTCCTATTCTGCTCTGGACTCAAGTTAAGCCTGCCTCCTTTCCTCAAAGACTCTTTAAATCAACACTTTCTTAGTTCACGTGATCTGCAAAAGTAATAGATTCTAAGTCAGTAACAGATTTAAAATCAACTAACAACTATCTCCCATCCCCAATAATGTGCACGTAGGAAAAGCACCCTCCACAAAAAAATTTGTAAGTAGGAAGGTGTGGTGTTTGGATAGTGTATTTCCTTTGAGCACTTTTTAGATGTCCCTTCCATTCTGTTCTCTGATTGAGAAAATAAAATAAAATAGCTTTGTAATTAAAAAGTAGTAATAGAGCCAGCATGATCTGTAAGCTCATTTGTTGAGAAAATGACCCTCCTTAAGGCCAATTTCTTCACTGTTAAAGCCATTAATAGTAGTGAGAAGAATAGATTTCACAGGCTGCTCTCCTGATGAAAGGATTCAACAGTATTATTAGTAGAAATAATAGAGCTGATTGTTAGTATTATATTGTCATATTTAGTGAGCTATTATTATGTCAAACACTATGGCAAGTGTTATACCTAATATTATCTCATTTAATCAACACCAAATCCCTATAAAGTAATCACTAACATCCTCCTCATTTTACAATAAGAACAATAAAACAAAAAAGTGAAATATTTATATTGCCCTAGTTTCAGCTCAATTTTGAAACACACATTTCTTAATCTAAACCATGCATTTATTCAGCGGCATTATTAAGCAGACACATGTGACAAGGACTGCCCTAGTCATTAGAAATACCCAAGTGTATAATGAAGAGTTTTGTTTTCAAGGATTGAAATCTAGAGTGAGATTCAGTTGTGTAGACAGATATCCTAATAAAATGTGTGAAGATAACCTTAATAAAGAGCAACTTTATGGTTCCAGGACAACACAGGATTAGATCTAAATTAGACGTAGGTAGAAAACATTCATGAGAGAATGCTTCCTAAAGATGAGACACCTGAGCAGAATCTCTACAAAGGAAGTCACGCATGGCTTTCTCCGAGGAGCTTGCTAATTAGAAGGTGCTGAGGAGACAGCACTAGGTATAGAACAGTGTGGGATGAGAACATGTCATGTGAAAGAATGGTATCATGAAGCAATAAGAAAGGAGGTGGGGAGACAGCAAGAGTTTAAAGATGAATGAAATGTCATGTGTATGTTATAGAACCAGGACTGCAGTAAGTACTGAATAGTTGGTGAATGATGAGACTCCAGAGGCTATAAGAAGGCTTGTTGGGAAGCTGCTGAAATATGACAGGCAAAAGACACAAAGAGCCCTGTGATCCAGGATAGTGGTAGTAGAGTTGCAGTGAAAAGGGAAGAGTTGACAAATACCTAAAAAAGAAAACTTTCAAGTTGATTTGCAATGAAGAGGAGGGGCAGCAAGAAATTAAAATTAACCCTGAGAATCTTAGCTTAAAATATTAGGGAAATAAAGGTGGATGCTTGGAAAAAATACTCCGATATGTCACTTTGTACAGAGGGTCAGACCACAAGGTCACGGGGAATTCATAAAATCTGTGTGTGTGTGTTGGGGGGGGGAATTGTATTCTTGACAATGAAGCTGGGAAAGAGTTGAGGGGAAGGAGAGAATGTGAGAGTCAGGAAAAGGAAGCAAGAGGACCTGGAGACGTGGCCCCTCCATCCCCATCACAGCTTTGGTATATGCAACCAGATTCTTGAAATACTGCTATGGAGTTGCTTAAGAGAGACACAAAGGATGTGAGTTTATTGCTTATATCAAGGGGGTGGGTGGCAACAAAGCCATCACAGAGCACTAGGTGGAAGAGACGAGCTGAGATTCTCCCCACTCCCAGACTCCACCAGAACAAGAGGGACAGCTTTGGAATTTCATAGGCCATTGACCTGAGAATCTAAGCTAAGTCTCCACTATAACCACCCCACTCTCTCCGACCTCACATCTGTGATACATAAATATTGACTGAGGGACAGTTTAGGGAAAATTTTTAGGTAGAGATGTTCGGTAGATAAGCAGCAGGAAGACTGAGGCTATATCATTGTTTAATTGGGGAACATAACAGGAGAAATATTAATTAGAACAGTTTTGACTTTGAACATCTGAGAATTAAGCAGAGTCAAAAATAGCCTCCAATATGAACAGATTGCTCGTAGAAAATAGGAATTCAAATAACTCACAAACATGTGAAAAAAGAGTTAACCTTACTCAAGATCAGAGAAATGCAAACTAAAACTTGAGTAAAATCTTTATTCTGACTTAGTGGATAAATAGGTATCCTCATATGTAATTACTGGTAATAGTATAAATTGGCAAGACCTTTGTGAAAGGCAATTTAGTAATATTTATCCAGATCTTAAATGTTTTTTAAAATTATAAATGTTCAAACATTTCAAATCAGCAGCTCCACTTCTAGGAATATTCTACAGGCAACAAGTACTCTTTTCTATAATGTTCCAATAAAACTTTATTTGTGGACATTTGAAACTTGAATTTCATAGATCTTTCTCATTTTATTAGTAATGATTACAGTACATAAGGATTACATTCCTCATGGTTGGTACATACACAGAACATATATTAATCATTTTTCATCCCCTCCCTCACCTCCCCCTCTATCTCTTGATCATCTGAGAGAGATCTATCTCCCTACTTCCTATTAACTATATTTTTATTTTGCTTTTTATATTTTGGGTTTCTCACATAAGAGAAACCATGCAATATTTAAGCTTTGTCTGATTTATTTCACTTTAACACTATGGTTCCAATGTGCATCCATTTTCCTACAAATGGCTCAAGCTTATCCTTCTTATGGCAGAGCAGTACTCGATTGTGTGTAAATACCATATTTTGTGTATTCACTCATCTGTTGATGGACATATACACTGCTTCCAAGATTAAGCTATCAAGAGATGTGCTGCTATAAGCAGGGTTATGCATGTTTCACTGTAATATGATGCCTTTAACTCTTTCGGGAAGATACCTAGAATGGGAATACCTGAATCAAATGGACTTTCTAGTTTAGTTTTTTGAGGAATCTCCATACTGATTTCCACAGTGGTTGTACTTGTTTACATTTCCATCAACAATGCAGAAGTGTTCCTTTCGCCCTGTATCCTCATCGGTGCTTGTTACTTGCTTACTAGATGATAGCCATTCTTTCTGGAGCAAGAATCTCAGTATTGTTTTTTTGGTTTTTGTTTGTTTCGGGGTTTTTTGTCTCCAAATATTTTAATTGCCATACATTTGTTTAAAAATACACATTAAACACATGTTTGACAATCTAAACTGTCTATAATCTCAATACCATGAAATACATATAATATACTATACAGATGTGGAAAATCTCCTTAGTATATACTACTTTATTATGTGAAATGCACATACTGTACTACTTAGAAATGCTAGCTGTTGAGCCACAAAATACCTCTGAAATTTTAGTGTATTGAAACAAATAAAAAAATCACAGCATGTAATTGAAATTTTGGTTGAAAATGTCAGATGCCTAAATATTTTGGATAAATGTAAAACAAAGATTTGGTTCATGTACAAAGCAAAGGCATCCTATTAGTCACTAACAGTATCTTTCTGCAGAATCAACAGGCTTATAATTTATCGACAGTGTTACTTCCCCTCCAAAACCCTCCCCAAATATCAAACAACTATTTAACAAATAATTTTCAAATAACACAAAAGGATTTTCAATAAATATTATAAGCATTTCCATCCTCCATATCCAAAACGTCTTAAAATCATCCAAAACGGAGGCTAGATACGGTTATCTGCTGTACTGTGCTTACCAACTCCACAGCTGGCCCTCAGAGGTGGCGCCTTCCCAGGTGCAGATGACCGGGCTAGCTCTGTTGGGGAGCCCCACCCCACCCAGCACTGTCAAATGCTCACTCGCGTCAATGATATGCCAGAGGTGTGCGCCTAAAATGCGGACACTTCTCGGACAGCAACAACAAACTCTACAAAGTGGGTAATAATGGCATCAATTTAAAAGGCAGTGCTTCCAAATAGTCATTTTTGAGAGAGGAACGTAACAGGTCGAAAATCCCAATGGTTAAAAGCTGCAAAGGAACCCCACATGGAAGTTCCAAGAGGTCAAAACTAAATATTAGAATTTTGGGATGGGAGCTTTCCTACACTCATTTAGACAGCTTTTGTTTTTGTTTTTGTTTTTAATAATGGTGATTTATGTCCAGCTGAACAATGGTGGCAAGGAATGGTCCATGCTAACATTCCCCGAAATCAACTTCTTGATGTGATGACTGTTTAGGCCTTAAGATATTTTAAATATTATGACTTGGTCAAGACTTAACCTGAACACCTTCTTCTGTGACCAAATTCCATTTAAGAGGGATTTAGCTATTCTTTCTATTCCCTTTTCTGAAGATAGTTATTTTTAATTGACCACAGGCCCAGCATCACATTACCAACTTTTACAACTTAACTTCCTGTCATTTGGAGCTTGGTTTTGGAGTCCAGAAATTTAAATTGAATTCCTCTACTAGTGAGTGGGTGAAAAGTGCATTCACAAACATGACTAATATGGCCTCTTGTTCCTGCATATTCCAAGCCAATCAATGATTATTTCTCCTGATTCTACTGAATAGTAACTTTTGGTGTGCAATATTGTTACTAGAAAAAAATTCTGGCTCTGCAACACACTGATACATGAAGTTAAAATGAAATCTGTGATCTGTATTATCCAAGGAATATGAGTCATACTAGTCTATGGATTTGAAATGCTATGGCCTCAGTATTGTTTTAATTTGCATTTCTCTAATAGCCAGTAAGGTTAGACCATTTTTTATGTATTTTTATTGACCTTTTGTACTTCTTCACCTTCTAGAAAGTGTCTCTTCCTTTCAGTTGACCATTTTTTGATTGGGTCTTCTATTTGGGGGTTATAATTTATTTGTGTTCTCTCTATATGTTTCCCAGATGTTAGTCCTCTGTCTCAGAAATAGCTGGCAATTTTTTTCCCATTCTGTAAGTTGTCTCTTCACTTTTTTTGGTTGTTTGTTTTGGTTGCAGAAGCTTTTTACTTTGATACCACTCCATTTGTTGATTCTTGGTACTATTTCCTGTGCAACCAAGGTTCTGTTCAGAAACTCCTTGCTTACATCTATGACTGTAAGACTTTTCCTATTTTATCTAGTAATGGTAAAGCATAACAGAAAGTTTTAAAGCAAAAATTGTCTGTGATAGCCAAAGTTCCATCAGCTTAGATATGATACAGGAAGTTCCCAACTTAACGAACATTGGAGTTGAGAACTTTCACCCATAAAAATAGAGCTTGTATTATGAACAGTTATAGATGCGAGCAAATCACAGAAGAGCTCACGTGCTTGCCTGACATTGTCACATTGTGCTGCTGGGTGCTTACTGTACAGTGCGATAGTGCACAGTCGTACAGTGCTCAGTCAGAGTCCGAAAGCAGGAGGAAAAGCAGTGGTGATGTGGAGGGGACTTCTAGGAAGGGCAAAGAAATAACTATGGAAACAAAAGTGAAAATAGTTTATTTATGGTGGTGGTACTACACTGTACGGGCATTTTAAGGTAGCTGTAAGAGTAAAAACAGTTAATTTAGTGTTGTTGTTGTGTGTGTGGTTGGTTTTTCCATGCTTTACATTGTATATTTGTGTCAAAGGTGTATAAGACTCACTCTGTTAGACTTATGAATGAATCCAATTTAGGAGGAATGGAACTCACTCATAAGTCAGGGACTTCCTGTACAAGCATACAAAGAAATATTATATAAATATCATAAAAATCAAGACAGGTCCATATGTGCTGATGTAGACTGGTGCCCAAACTCTAGTGTGAAGGGAAAAGTAAGTTACAAGGCAGTATCTATAATGTCCTCCCAAATATGTATAGACACAAACACTCACATGTTGCGTTTGCAGGCACACACACACACAAGTGTATGCACTTGTATTTTATGACATATCCCTAGATGGGTATATAAAAAATTGAAAACTGATTGTCTTTCAAAAAAAACCTTGTTGTTGAAGAGAGAGTTCCAAGAAGACTTATTTTTTTTCATTATATACTCCTTTTACTTTTGAATTTTGATGATATACATCTATTGACTTGAAAATAGACTTTTAAGGTTTTTTAACAAAAATAACCACAAAAAACATAATAGCCTTCTGTTTTGATTGAAAGCTATATCCATGTTGTGAATGACAGCTAAGGTTTAGAAAGAACAAAAATGAATTGAAAAAGGAGAACTAAAAGCTAATCAATGTGCAAGTTTAATGATCCTCTCAGGATGGAAGACCACACACATTAATAGATGTCACTCTAGATGTGCTTTTCTTGTTTTGTTTTTGTTTTTGTTGTTTTCCAACCTTGCTGAGGAGTCCTGTCATTAAGAATGAAAAAAGTACACTTTCAACATTTAATACACAATTAGAATTTTAAAGAGTAGAAGCAGCCAAAGGATGAACTGCTAAAAGATTGAGAACAGAGATGAGAGAATCGCTCAGATGGTTAAGTTTGTAATCTGGCCTGAGCAGATCAAGAAGACATTTTAAAAGGACAGATGGGATCATTTGAAGTGGCGGTGGCAGCAGCTAAAGGTCATTAAGAGTATCAAAGCACCACCCCAATGGGCTAGAGGCTAGTGGGACGTGTTGGATGGTGAAAAGTGTATGACGGACCACATGGTCCAGGTTGAGAATGGATGACTGGAGAAGAGATGAAATGTGCCCTGAGACAGGGAGACCAGGAAGAGTGTTGGCTGCATCAGTGAACACTTTGTCTACACAAGTGTTGGGGACACCTAGAACCACTGGCTAAAGACAGACTGAGCCTGTGCATTTTCTTCGCTGGAGACTTATTCTGGTGTGGGGGGGGGCTGCAATGGAGGCAGTTGGAGGGGGTTAGGGGTTTGTACAGTCAAATGGCATGAACCCCACAGGTTCTATAAGACCCAGCTCCAGACATTTGTGACACACTCCTTCTACTCCTTCTTGAGGTCACACTGCTTCAGCCACAAAAGCTGCATTTCTGGTCCTCAAGCTTTCCTGGCAAGCTCTACCACACAGCCATTTCTGCTCCTGGGAAGCTCACTCTTTCTGTCTAGCTCAAGTTTCCCTCACACCTTTGCTCAACTGCCACCCTCTCAAGGAAGGCTACTTGGACTCTGCAAATGTAACATAGCATCCTTGCATCTATCCATCCTTCTTGCTTTCTTTGTGTCATTAATCATCTTCTAAATCTTTTTTAACTCTTTCCATCCACTAGAATAGAAAACCTTTGAGTACAGGAAATGTATCTAGATTGTTCTTTTTTTAAGACTGTATCTCCAGGACCTAGAAGAATGACAGGTAAGAGTAGACAATCAATAAATATTCGTGGACTGAATGATATTAACTTTTACATAGTGGTAGAAGAGTAGTAGTCTCAAATCAGATTTATTTCACAGGATGTGTGAATGACTCATGATACAGTTCTTCTGTTTCAGCAGACATTTCTTGAGTACTTCCCAGGTATTAAGCACTGCACTGGCAAAGCAAATGGAAAGGCAAGTCAGACAAGGTTCCTGCTTTCAAGGATTTCATCTTCTCCAGTGGAAGATAGCATTACCCTGAATAGCAATTCAAGACACGAAAAGATCAGGACAAAGTGCTGCACGAATATGGAGAAATACTTCATCAGCTTCTATGGGGGTGATAAGAGTGACAGGAATGTGCTCTCAGCTCCCAGTCTTGGAGCACTGTGTAAGCACATCATGTGTGTCATCTCATGTAAACTCTGGATCATCACTCAGGCTAGGTCATCGTTACTTGTTTCACAGAAGAGGAAAGCGTGACTCAGAGAAATAGCATGGTTTACTCAAGGCCAGTGAGTTCATGGGACATTTGGCTTTTGGAACCAAGTAATATGAGTCCTAACCCTGCTCTTTTGGGCTTCATAGTATCTACTGGCAGTCTCGATTACCATTTGAAGAGGGCATGTGACAAGTTTAGCATGGCCAGAACAGAGTAGGTATGAAGGGAGATGGTGAAAGATGAATCTAGAAAAAGTCCCAGGAGAAGGGCTGTCGGGGCTCTGAGTACTTGGCTCTCAGGGTAGGACTTGACTCACTAGGCTGTGGAGAACTACTCTAGGGTTTTAGGAAATAACATAATCTGTCTGGTATTTCAAAATGATAAGCAACAGCAGAATGAAGAATAGAAAGGAGGGGAGTGATGAGGCCCTGAATTTGGCTGAAGGGAATGGAAAAGAGGGCCAGGTTGGGAGTATGCAGAACAGACCTGGCAGGACTAGACAAGGACATTACAGGCTGAGACCTAACTGGTCTCTTCACTGTTATGCCATATGTAGGATATAAACACAGAAAATTATTCAAATAAATTAAATTTTTATACTCAGTGGTGCCAAATAACCCTTATTATTAAGCAACAAAGATAAGAGATAGAAGCTTAAATAGTTTTCTGAGCACATATGGAAATTAAATGGCACTTCTTCCAGCTGAACAGAGACTTTACCACCTAGTGGTGAAATCAATTTATCAAGGCCATTAAAATAGCTGTGGTAAAAGGTGTCCATATGTTTCTGAAACTGCTTTAATAGGTTTTAGAGATTTTATGGAAAACTTTACCTGAGTCTAGGATAATAAATTTAAATTTCTATCAAATTTCCCCAGATATTTGACCCCTGGATATGGCACTACATTCTAATGCAGTTATTTTTACTTTCACCTTGTTATATTAAAATTTTTTCTTCTAAATTTGACTCACTTTTCCTTGGAGTCTTCAAATCTCAATTATACCCAGTGGGGTTCTAGCAGGTGTAGTGGGATAAGTACCACCCTCAAGGGCAAGAAGAGGTTTCTTACCTGCTGTCTAGTAAGGAGACCTTGAAGACATACATCGCCACTCTCCCCAGGGATGGCTTCCTCATCCAGAAATGAAGGGGATGAGCTAGACACTCTTCAGAGTTCATTGATTTTCTCATTACTGCAAATCCACAAGCAGACCTTAAGGGTCCACCATTTGCAAGTCTCGGCGAGACACATAGTTACCTTAGCCAGATTCGGGTATCCAGCAATTTTCAGTTTAATTAGTTCAAACTCAACCATTTCAAAAATCAAACATTTTTAAAAATTGATACATAATTAAAATTTTAAAAATTAATACAATAATTTAAAATCTCAGTGATACGTCAAAATGATCTCTACTTAGAATCCTTCCAACTAAACACATTCAAAATTGTCAATATTTTTTTCCTTAGATAGCAGTTTTCTTTTTAGGATTTTTAAAAATGGAAGACTCAGGAAACCAAAGAGGGAGGGGCAGTCAAAGTTAAGAGTCCCTCTTCATTTTCATTACCATTACACTACATTTGTAAAAGAGGTCTAAATCTAAGAATGCAATGGAGAGCTATTGGGAGACTCTCAGTTCTCCTCTGGCCTTTGTTTTTACATTAAAACAAGAAAAAGATTTATTATTTGTCATCAGCTGTAATATAGGGCAGTCTGTATAACTGGGGGAATACTTGTATTGTGGACTCCATGCCCTCTATTAACCACTGTCAGCCGACACAGAGAAAGGGCAGAGCTTACAGGATGTTTTCCATGAAACACTGCAGGAAGGTGTTGCTGGGGCAGCCTTTGACAACCTGCCTCACATGCATTTCTTGTCTTTCCTGGAAAGGCACTTTTTCTAGGAAAAGTGTCTGGGGTCCTGCTGCCAAGCACAGAGACACCATGAGAAGTTTGGTTGCTTGTTGACAGGAAAATGTTCTCCATCCTCCATTCAGCCTGAAGGACCAAGCTGTCAGCAAGGTGCAGACAGAAGAGGCTCCCCTCTGAGCCCCAGGCATGTGTGCAGAACATCATTCTCCTAGGATAGCACAACCAACTAGCTCTATTGTGCTCTGCTTAGCTTACACAGAAAGAGCCAAGATTTTTGTCAATCCGTGTTTGGAAAGGGGAGAAGCCAAGGACCAGGGCTTCAGATGGCAGTTGAAACCCAGCCCTTAGAAGCCACCAGCCCCAGGCCTGGCAAATGGTAAGTGTTCATTAAATATTTGTTGAAATAACTATGTGGTGACTTAATAGCTAATTAATTTATGGACCTGTTCCTAGCACAGTGTCTAGCACACGGGAAGTGTCAATAAATACTTCATGAGTGAATGATTTGTCATGCAATTAAGCATCTGGCTCCAGCACCAGACCCATGACAGGTCTACAGCTATGAAGAAGATGAAGGTGTTCCAGTCTCTCTCACCTTCACTCTGGGCTCCTGCACACTGACTCAGCCTCATGGCTCATTCTGGAGCCTTTATCTTGTTACCTTAGGACAATGGTTCTCAAAGTCTAGCCTAGGACCAGCAACATCAGCATCACCATCTGGGAACTTGCTAGACATGGAAATTCTCACCCTACCCCAGACCCACTGAATCAGAGACTCTGAAGGTGGGAACCAGCAATCTGCATTCTAACAAGAACTGCAATGATTATGAAGCACACTATAGTTTGAGAACCAGTGCTTAGATTTGGTATTTTTACACTATGAACAAGAGATTCTTTAAAGCAAAACAGCCATTTCTGTGGAGCTTTTCTTTTTATCATCTATTAGTTGATTAGATTCAGTAGAAGTCTCCAGTCGATGTTGATTAATTATTTTATTATCTCAGAGAGGTCATAATGCTTAACAGGAAACTAATGGACCTTCTGTCCTAAAAGACAAATAACCATTGATGAAGGAAATCCAGATCCTATTACAGGCAGCAGAGAATGCTTTAAGGCTAGGGTGGGAATTTCCTCAAAGTAAACAGCCTCTGTGACTTCGTATCTGACAGAATTGGAGGAGTAAGAAGAAAAGTGGAGTATGCAATGGCTATTATATCTTTAGAATTTAGCTCTTAAAAAAAGGTGAGACCCACAGGCAAAATTCAGCTTACAGATCTGTGGGACTTTTTTACTATTAAAACATTATAAATGAGATAGTAACATAAAAATGTGAATCACTAGCATTTCTTGAAACACTTGAAACTGTCACACTGCACACGTATTCCTCTATGTTAACAGTAACTGACTTGGAGTTGTTGCTCCTCTGATTCACCCCTGTTGCTACCACACCCTAGGCTTCCCTCTCATCTTATTCTGACCCATTACAGTGTCTTAGAGTAGGTTCTTTTAACTAGGTGATGGTACACTCCTGTAATCCTGGCACTCTAGGAGGCTGAACCAGGAAGACTGCAAGTGCCAGCCCAGCCTAGACAACTTAGTGACTCAGTGAAACCCGTCTCAAAAAGTTTAAAAACATTGGGAATGTAGGCTAGTGTGGAGGTCCTGGGTTCAATCTCCTGTACAACGTAATACACACACACACACACACACACACACACACAGATACACATGCACACAAGTTTCTGTTCTCTGCAGCCATTCGTCTTTGTAACTTATGATTTGTACGTATTCAGCACCATCATCTCAGAAGGAAGTATATGGGAGAACCACAAAGTCTCAAAAGGGTCCAGAACAGGTGCCTAAGGCACTAGAATCCTAGTCCACCCTTCCCTCGAAATCATTTAAAACAGGGAAAATGCTGTTGCTATGATCTCAGCCTTGTTGGTCAAGTGTATGTTCCTTCAGAGACTTATAATTATGAGAATTTTAATGTGATTTTCTTGTCTTCTCAGTCAGATCAGGAAGATTTGGTGGTCTTCCATGCTATTGAGGATTTTCCACATCCTAAGTCCCTTTCTAGAATTCTGCTTAACATTTTAATGCAGTTTGTCAAAGTGCAATATTTTTTTCCAAAATAAATTAAATAAGCATTTTATTAGCATTCATGTTTTAAAATTGAATCACAAACTTCACTTCATTTGGTATTCATTTGATTATGAGAGTGGCCATTTCTTACCAAGCATATAATAAGACAAAATGAATTATAGCCGGCCCATTTAATAGCATTTCCCCACATACCTATCAGAAATATTATATTGCTTATACTATTATTGTTGCGTGAATAACACATTAATAAATAACCCTATAAATTTATGTTATTCAACCCCACTACAAATAATTTCCCTCACCAAATATTTCTTGAAGTCTCTAAACAAATGAATTAAACAAGTATATGTAGCATGTGTCGTTTTCCTATCTTTTCTTGCTCCAGCATCCTGTTCATTGCCTTATGTTTATTTTATTAGGAATCTGGAAATGAAAGGATTTAAATTCCTAAGTTCCAATACCCACTGTAAAATAGAGGTTAAGAATAAAAATAAGACTTGCTCACAATAGCATAGGTAGATTGGAAGTACCATGTATCTTTCCCAGTGCTCACTTTTGGGAATGCTAATGTGCCCTGTGTTTCTCCAAGAGGTCTCCTTTCCTAAAACAGAAAAATGTTGTCTATCAAGAAGACAGAAATCTAAAAATATCTAGACCCATGTGGGGTACAGTCCACTCTCAGCAGAACCTTACTCTTCTACTGACTTCATCAACAAGACTTTACTACTCTAGGAAACTCATCGCTTCTCAGCCTTTTGGCTAAGATCAAGTGTAGGAAACTCTTGCCTGTGAAGAACAAAGGTGCAAACAACTTCATTGTTCATTTTAGAAAATCCCATTTAAGCTACTAATATCAAATTGTTCTGCTTTTCAATAGATAACATCAAGTGGCAGTTAATACTCTGACTTGGAAACCTCGCCATGAAACTATTTCCTTTCTGTCTATACTAGTTTTATATATAATATCATGAACGTTGTCCAATTTGAACCCTTAGATCAAGACCCCAAAGCCTCATAAGTATCCAGTCTTTGCTCTCTCTCTTCTTTGGCTCTGTGAGCAAGCAACTTACCTTCACTTTATCAGAAAGTATTGTACAGGTGTTTTTCAAGGAACCACTATTCGACTCTGAAACAATTGGGCCCACCAGTGACTTCCTTGATACTTTTTTTTTTATCAACAATGAGTTTTCCAACCTTATCTTTCACAAAATTTTCTTACCCTATTTCAATTGTTTGGCTCTGCCCTGCTGAAAGGGGAAATTGCTTACCATTGGATTCCAACTCCGAAGCATCTCCCGCTCACCTCTCTGGTTCTCATCTCCACTTTAGACAGTGTTTTTATTTTCCTCAGATTTAATTCTGATGGAAAAAGAAGTTACTTAGTCATAGAGAAAATCTAATTGTGGTGTGATCAAACGTATTCTAGAGTGTTATGGCTTGTATATAGATGTCCCTCCAAAGCCTCATATGCTCATAGCTAGGGCTTTTCAGAGGTGGCTGGGTTTAGGGTGTGTGGTTATGGATTAAGGGTGTGTGATAACTAAATTGGTTTAGCATAGTTCTGGGTGTCAAGAATGGGAAGACCCATCCTGGGTGTAAGTGACACCAACCAATAGGCTTGTAGCCTGTATGGAATAAGAGGGGGGAAATGACAGGCTGCTGCTGCAGCTTGCTGGTTTGGGGTCACCCTGCCAGGGACTATTTCATCTCAGCCATGCCCCTCTGCCATCCCACCCTGCCTTGGAGCCAGCTGACTATAAACTTAAACCTCTACAAACTGTGAGCTAAAATAAACCTTTCCTTCTTTAAGTTGTGGGTGTTGGATATTTTGACTTGGCAATGAGAAAATAACCAAGATATAGAGCTACACATTACTCTCTGTTTTTATTTCTAAGATGTAAGTTGCAAATAGATGGTCTTTAACAAAATCCAATATTGGGATGCACTGAACCAACTCATTAAATTTACTGCAAAGCCAATTCTCTCCAAAGGGAGCAATTCAATTCATGGCAGTTTTTATGCAAACTTTAAATGCCATAAATACTTCAAAGGGAATTATGAAAATCATTACTCATGAACTCAATATGCATTTTATGTGATTACAGTATACATCTCAGAGAGGTCTTATGTCTAGCCCTAAGAAACAGTGGAAAAAAGAACCAATGCAATATCTTCATTATGGAGCTTAGTCTAATGATGAGCATCCAGACAGCAATGCATAAGATAATTGCCCACATAGCAATTGCACAAAGTTATATGGAGGAGAAATCCAGAGGGCTGCAAAAATATCTAAGAGGAGAATATAGCCAAACCTGAGAATTTGGGGACCCTTACCCTATGCAAATGCCTTTTAATCTGAGACTGGAAACCCTTTGATCCCATCTGTCTTAGGTCTGCATTAACTGAGAGGATGAAATCTTAAAAAGATTTTTTTAAAAAAGATGTGTTATCTTTTCCTGTTAGGCTTGTTTTTGTTGAGATTTGTGATAAGGTAACAGTTTGTAGGTTATCCAAGAAAAAGATAAAGTTTGGCAAGTTATCGATCCCCAGGTGAAGCTCCACATACAAGTTTCTCTAGCTGAATGTGCCCAATTTCTTTTGATGAGTGTCTTGATTTTTATTTTCTTATTTGCTAAAATAGATATTAATTTGTACATGTGGAATATATAGTAATAGATCTCAAATTTTAGGCTCACATTTTCTGTTCTACATTTTGAGTTATTATGAAACGAAATTTAGGAACTATACAACTTAGGAATTTTTTCTGATTTTCATTTATCTGAGAAAAAGTCAATTTATTTGTAATATTTTTTTACCTTTCATATATTGTTTTTCTCTTATGCTGGGGAGAAAATGTCACAAAATGGCAGGGCTCTAGAACTTCCTAGAGAGGTTAGACAGATTGTATTATATCTGCTTAGGGTGCATAGATGAGAACTTTGTAAATATAAATTAGTGTTTTATTTTTATAAGGGTCACATGTGATAAATCAGTTGCCTGGCAAGTGACAGTGATATGAATAGTAAAACATCTCCTCATCTCTAAGCAAAAATAAAAGACTGAATAAGATAAATAAGAAAGTACTTGAGAATAAAATAAGCAACCTTTGCTGTCTTTGACAGATACAGAAGGAATGGGTTATCTAGGAGAGAATTTCATAATCACATGGGAATCATGCAGTGCTTATATTAAACCCTAATTTGGAAACAGACTTCACAAACATTTTGGAGGCCAAGATTTTAAAATATTTTTGGGCTGGGGACTTAGCTCAATGGTTTCGCCGCCTGCCTCCCAAGTACAAGGACCCGAGTTTGATCCCCAGTACCCAAAAATAAATAAATAAAATAAAATATTGTGTTTTTCAATCATTGTTTTTCATCCAGCAAGCAGTGTCACAGGAATGAAGAAAGGAAGGACAAACAGAAGGGAGGGGGGGAAGGAGGGAGGGAAGGAGGGAGGGAGGGAGGGAGGGTAGATCTTGTTTCCATTGACACACAGACATTCAGACTGAATAGTCTATTAAAGAAAGCAAGTTGCCCAAAATTTATCTTGCAGTGAAGCTGATACCTCTCTAATGAAAGAGAGAAAATTACAAGAGTTTTCTAAAAAAAAATTGGAGAACAACTGAAAACCCATTATGTAAATGTATGGACATTCAAAACCACACTAACTAGAGATTACTTGGGTACTTGAGGGAGAATTTGGAAAGAGTTCTGAAAGTTTGTGCCTATATTAGCTAATTTTCAGCTGCATTGGAATATGATAAGTTACTTCTCAACTTACCCTTTTTTTCCATCTCCTCTGTACACTCCATCTTCTCCAGAATCCCCTCCATCCCATAGAGAAATAAATGATACTAAGCTCAGAGTTAGCTAACTTTCATTAAAACTTTTTGAGCCCTAACATCTCACAGTCGAATTGAACTGATTACATTTCCCCACAAATTCCCTCATCTTTATGTGCCAGAGGAAAATATTTTCCCCAGGGTTTTCCAGGGAAGTATTCCCCAGAGGCAATGACATGTTGCTCTGTTTAACAGCCCTCTTGGCTTTGGTTTTCAGGGCTTCCAGTACTAGAGTAAAATAATCTCCCAGTCAGATACATCATCTCAAATTTGACTTCTTCTATTTTTTTAACTTGAATAACATGCTTCCCATGCATGCTAATGAAGCAATTTATCTGAAGCAAACACTAAATTAGACTCAGAGAAATTAAAAGAGACAATATGAAAATGCCAAAATAATTCCTTAATCTGTCTCCTACTGCTGTAATAGCTTAAAATGAGAGCCAAGTGATTTTATCAAGTGACATCAGGAAAGCCTTTGGCTTCTCTAGAATCTCACCCAGCCTCTAGAATACTTGATCAGAAACCCTTCACATGTTCTCACCATTGTCCAACTTTCCGTACTTCTTGGAAGGTGCTTGGAGTGAAAAAGGTGGAAAATCCATTCTCCAACAGTATATCAGCGATGACAAACTGCACACATACTGCCCTGGAGCTGCATTGGATGTTCTCCTATTTTCAACATGATCCCTCCGCTCTTAAGATCCTAAAAAATTTACCAGGAATTAGTAGCTCATGCCTGCAATCCCAGCTACCTGCGAGGCTGAGTCAAAAGGATTGCAAGTTTGAGGCTATCCTGGGCAAGTGAGCTAGACCCTGCCTCCAGAACAGAAAAAATAATCCTATGAAATTCTTACCGTGACAAATAAATTCGATCTTTCAAGTTGATGATTGGCTTCTGACTGTTTGAAATATTGTTCTGCTGCAGAATATAAACTTATAGAGTAGACTTGTGTTATCCAACCTGGTAGCCAAGTATATATTGCTAATTAAATTTAAATTAATTAAAATAAATAAAATTAAAAATTCAGATCTTCTAAAGTGTCAACAACCACAAGAGCCCAATGGGCAATTGTCCAATAAAGAAATAGAAAATTTCCATCTCCAAAGAATGTTATATTAGAAAATGTTGTATTAAATGATTAAGGAAATTATTTAGCTCCTCAATTCAACTGGGCTTAGATTTTCTTTAGATTTTTTTTTAATGTCTCAACTCCTTTAGAATAAAGGCCTGCCTCTCACAAGCACATATCTAGAGTAGTGCCCTTGAGAGGTTGATTCAATTTTCATAGAAAAGTCTATCAGGCTACATACATGAGCAGTCTAGAAAGAGGACACTATGCAAGAAGAACCAGCTGGATGAGGCTGTCTATATGGAAGAGGCAGGAAATCAGGTGGTCAAAAAGATCTTATTTTCAATGGGTTTTTTTGTTTTGTTTTGGTTTTGGTTTTGGTTTTTTTGGTACCAGCAATAGAACTCAGTGCCTCACACTTGCCAGGCAGGCCTTGCCGCTAAGCTACATCCTGGGCCCAAGATCTGCTTTCAAAGCTGAAGTCATGGTACAAATCAGAAGAGAGAATCCGAGAGCTGGATTCAGATTAGGAAGAAAGTTAAAGCCTTAAGGCAGTTGCTGGCAAAAGGGGCACAGAGGGCAAAGGATTCACAGCTAGGAGTTAGAACTCAGTGTTCCCGAGAGAAGGGAATTGAGTAAATAGAAGGTCAAGATGTGTTGTGCAGATCATTTCAGGGAGCTTTGTCACCTTTTAGAGTTGCCACTAGGATTTATTTTCATGCCACTCCTTGGTTCAAATGGTTACAGTCATATAGAGTTAGGAATTGCCTGGAATAAGCATATCCAAAATCCAAAGATCATGCTACCTGTGATCAGAAGACCCTCCTGGACTCTTGTGCCCTCTTTCTTCAGTCTCTTTTACGAATTACTAGTTTGTGAAGTTTGATATTCAAGTCTGTACTTAGGATGGAGTGAGAGTGTGGGCTCTCAACTGTTTCAGTCAATGAGAATTTTATACATGCACATAAAGTTGTAAATACTCAGTTTACACTGAGTGGTCACAGAAAAATCTATGTTGACATAACACTTAGTGATGGCATTGGGTCAGAAGCTCTTGTACTTTTTCTCTTTTCTCAGCAATTTTGCATTTACCTTTGGACACTGAATGAAATACAAGTAGAGAACATCTCACTCAATGTTTCTTTGGTTCTGTAAAAGATAAACTTAGGCACATTAAAATTTTAAAGAGTTTATTTAAGCACACAAGGATGCATGAAGTGGGATTGGCTGTACCAAGGGGACATAAAGGGAAGACTTTCACAATGTACTCACAGAAGCAGTACAAATAAAATGTATTTGAAGTTTCCAGTTAGAGGTTAGTTTAGTGGTTTTTGATTACCTAAGCTTATTTCATTCTGCTGTTTTGTGCTCCAATTTGTTTGAGTAGGACCCCAAGACACTGGAGTTATCTCAGCCTAATGGTTGTCTAATTACAGTACTTTAAAAAAATACTTCCCATTGGTTTCCTGGATATACTTTTAAATTAAAAGATTTTCTCTTTCAAGAATAATTTTTGTTCTCTCTTTTTAGCATACAGATCAATATTTCACATCCTCAACTTTCAAATCAAGACTTCAACCTTTATATAACTACTTGCAACATTTTTAAAAAAGATTTTCTCACAGCCAAAAAATTTACTATGCATTTCTATGTACACTCAATGAAACTAAAAGGAGAGCCACCAAGATGAAAGATGAAAAGAAACAGAAATGTCAAATTCAGGAAGAACCAGCCTAAACACAGAAAAAACCTAGGTTGTGGTTGATAGACTGCAAAAATCCTGCTTTCTTCCCATTTTCTGGACTATTTCTGCTTTTTTCACAGTATTTTTCCTTGTAGCTTTTTGCCACACTTCTCAACTTTAATCAAAGGAATCAATCACTTGCTAAGCCAAGCCTCTTTTTTACATTATATGCCCTGGTGGAATTTTGAAACTACTTCCACATGTCTTATTCAATTTTCTTTCTCTCTTTGGGAACTTCTGTCTCATCGGTCTTCTGCAGGAGGACAGGTCCCCAAACACCCTTGACTAAACTAGCTCTTCTCCTTCTTGCTTATATTTCTCCAGCAGCAAATAGCAAGAATGCAACATTCTGAGGTAAGGAGGAAATGTCAGGAACAACCCGGGTTCTGATCTCATCTCTGCTAGAATAGGACATCCTGCAACACTTGCACTCAGCAATCTCAGTGGTGCCTGGGGTACAAAATTTGGAGTGGATTGCTTTCTGGGTCTCTTAGCTGCAGTGAGAAGCAGGGCATAAGCAGAGAACACTCCATCTGCCCCGGCAGCTCCCCTGAGCCCTGAGGAACTGACTTTCCACGGATCCTAGGTTTCTATTGATTCTTACTACCAATCTGTGAGTAATAACACTGCTCTGCCTGACTTGTGTCAGTGTTCTGTTTCAGCAGCCTCATGATATGGTAGCTGGCTTTGTACAAAACCTCCTGCCATGCTTAGGGACCTGCTATATTTGGGAATCATAGCAGAAAGGGGAAAGGTGCTCAGAGCCCTCTAATAGGATTGGTAACTGGTACATGGTGCTCTCTTTCCAGGAATCGCTGCTGGTACAGTGTCTGGTTAGCACGAATTGGTTTAGATGGTCATAGTCCTCCACTGGGACTGCCTAACAGTGCATGTGTTCTCTCCCAGGAGTTGATACCAGCACATGGTCCCTCCACCTCCAACTCCACACTCCATGTCTATCCTCACCCTTATGTCTCCCATTTCATTGACAAGCAGTTAGAGGAACACGATCTCCCACGTAGAAGTGTCACAGAAAGACGTCACGTCTTCCCCTTGTGTCTCCATCAGCATACTTTGCATCCATCACTAAAATCTGAAGAACAGGTAGACACAAACATGGGCACAAGACAGAAATTCATTAACCAGTCACTTCACTGGATTCTTGTAGCAAATGAGAGATAACCTAAAGAAGCTGGGAGTCTGTGTGCTGCCCTGGGAAGGGCCAAGAAGGAAAAGGTCAGAGAGACAGACCTGAGGGTTCTCAGCTGATTCAAGTTAATTTCTGTACCTACCATCCTGATCTAAGGCTCTCCTGAGATTTCCTCTGTCACATATGACACTTTGTTTATATTAGATTGGATCTGTGTTCTACTCATCTTTATATCCTTCATGACATCGAAACAATTTCTTGCAAATAAGAAGTTATCATAAAGTCATCAAATAAGCCCATTAATAAGCAACCAAGTCAAAATTTAGCCATAAAAATACAAATGTATATCATAAGTCTGTAGTGTTATAGGGTAGGGGTATCTCCTGAAAAAGTGATTCATGCTTGGGCAAGAAATAAGAACAGCCTTGAAACTTCAAAGGGAAAAGACCTGTCTCTACTTAGGAGTTTGTTCCAGAGAAATCAAGAAAAGAAAAGAAACAGAAAGAGACCCATTTTGTGGCTCTCAATCTACACCAAGAAAACATCTGGCAGGGTAAAGCTTTCTATGTGTCTGCGTTTAGCATCAAAGTCCTCAAGTAAAAGAGAAGTGAGCTCAGTACGCTGATGCATCCATCATATGTGTTCCACATAGAAAGGTAACCAAATTACCCAGGGCCAGAAATGCTAAAATTTTTGAGGATGTTGGAATGGAATAAACACATTTTGCTAAGGGACATGAAGGGTTATTAGCAACTACCAGAAGCTAGGAAATTGAAGAAAAGTCCTCCCTGGAGCAAACACCTTGATTTGAGACTTCCAGTGTCCAGGTCTGTGAATCACTGGATCTCTCGTTTGTGGGAATTATGGCAGCCCTGGGGACTAAAACACCCAAGTACACGTTAGACCTCAGTCTTATTTTGGGAAGTGCCTTAGTACACAATGAACTCTAAGAGAGACCAGGAATTGTGTTGTTTCACTAGATTACCAAGTCCATCCTGAGGCACATTCTCTGAAGCAACTCACTCTTCAGCAAACAAAGTAGATATCAGGATGTTAAGACCAAGTGAATTTTAGTGATCCTACATGGCAGCTGTGTAGTAAAAAAAGTAGTATGAATCAAGGCTGATCTTTGAACTGACTTTAACCAAAAAACCATCCCTGGGATTTTGAAGTTATATGACAGATATCCCAGACAGAAAAGAGATACTACTGCAATGAGTAGGGTGAGAGTTCAACATCATCCCATTTGAATACTAAAGAAAGACATTTATACTTGGCATCCCAGGCTATTAGAGCAGTATGTATTGGTTATCTAACTGCTGTATATTCGGGTCTTAAGAAATCCAACTAGAGGACACAGAAAAGGGCATATGTTCCTTACTACTCTTTAGGATTAAAAGAAGTAAGAACAACAACAACAACAAAAACTAGAATAAAGATGATGCTATTGTAACCTAGGTTAACTCTCATGTGTCCCTTTCTGCATTCCATTTTTAAAGAGAGGTATAGAATCTAATTTGTAATATATACAAATCACTCCACAGTACCTTTATCAAAGTTGTGGTTCTCGGTCAGTTACAGTCTTGACCTAGACACGAGACAAGAGAGAAGGGCCTCACACTCCCCAAGAGATGTTTAATTTTTCTTCTATGGCTGCCCCAAATGCCCTTCAGCCAGGTCAGCTACAATAGATCCCCCATGGCTGCTCCAGGAGATGTTTGCTGTAGCTGAATCAAGATAGCAATGGACCTATCCCTGACAGGTGCTGCCCTGCACCCTCTCTTCGTGGCTCCACCCCACTGCCACCCTCCTCAGTCAGATCTGCAAGGGCTTCTCCACCATCCATGACAAAAGAAGACAGTCTGATACTGGGCATACACAAGCCCACCTTTTCTTCCTATGTAAGTAACCTCCCCATGCTCTTAGCAGATCAGTCTATGCACTGTTCTCCCTTCAGACTGTGCACTGTTCTCCCTTGTGCTGCTGTATTTGTCCTAATGAAGCTGCTTTTGCTGGCATACTTTTGTCTATTTGTGATTTCTATCTTGAGGAGAGCATGCTGAGCTGGTGCACTAAGAGCAGGTGATACTAAAGGCCCCTGTTACCAAGAGCAGACAGCAGCAAAGGCTGGTATCACTGAAGACAGCTAAGGGCCAGAGAACAATGGAAAGCAACAGAGGATGGCCAGGAACTGCAGCACCAGTGGCTGGAAGAATTTCTGAGGCCTGCCAGTACCTGTTTGCTCAGAAGGCAAGGAAGGCTCCTAAACCTACCAGGTGATAGCTGCTGGCATTTAAAGCTTGGGGCTATTAACATCAAAAGAGCTATACTCTGACAAATTCTGATTTCTATGCAGATTAAGTAAGAGAACCCTCAGCTGATTGGTAACATCTTGGTGGCTCACACAGGACCCTCTCTTTTTTGAGGGCCCTGAAGAAGAGAGAAGACAACGGTGATGGTTGTCAACAATGGAAAAGCAGCTGAAGAACTAGCCCATGTCTGATTTTCCATTTGGCTAAAGACCCATACTAGCCAGTGATAGATGCTTCCACTGCTATCTGCTACCTAGGCTCTGGGCTAATGGAATCCAGTCCCTTGGTCTACCAGGGGCCTTGAAATAAGCAACATGGCTCTGGAAATATTCTTGAGGCTTGAGAAAGGAATTGTATCAGATGAGCACCCATTTTAGTCTGTTTTTCTGCTGCTATAAAAGAACATCTGAGACTGGGCAATTTATAAAGGACAGATCTTTTGTTACGATTATTGAGGTTGAAAAGCACAAGGTCAAGGGGACTGTACATGGTGAGTGCCTTCTTGTTGTGTCATCCCATGGTGGGAGGTGGAAGGGCAAGAGAGCACAGAGAGCAAAGCTGTGGGGAGGGAGGCTGAACTCTTTTTTATAACAAACCTACTCATGATAAGAGCCCCTCCAGCGCTGACGACATTAATCCACTGCCCCCATGACCTAATCACTCCTATTAGGATGCCTTTCTCAACACTGTGGCATTGGCACATAGATTCCAACACGTCACCTTTGGAGGTCACAATCATGTCACAGCTGCGTCAGATTAGGCCTCCCAGGACAGCTCTCAGCACTGAGGACAGAACCAACCTCAGTGACTCCTCTACTAAGACTGAGGCGTTCTAGAACTTTCTAACTCCCTGAAGGCTGAGAGACCGGGCCTAAGAACGAAACAAATCTGTGGAACTGAGGGCTCTTTCGTCTTCCTGCCTGTCTCTCGCAGAGCTCTTCTCAGCTCTCTGCACCAGCTTGCACCACCTGTCCTTATTAGCATCCGGACAGGCCCTGCATAGCCTGCAAATTCTTCCCCGAGAGAATGGAGCCTGTGCAATACCTCACCTCCCGGGGTGATGACACCTGAGTAGGGATTCCAGGTTGCCACACACTCACAGACTTGGTCTCCTGGTCCCTTCCCACGGGGACAAAGAAAACAAGTAGCTTTATGTCTCGATCATCATTCTGCCCCAGCCCAGAGTCTGGTTCTGTCTTGCTTATTTTGCCCCTAGAGGAGCTCCCATAATGCAGTTCAGTGGGGACCCTACTATTAGAATAAATAATAGGGATCTGTTTGGTATGTGGAGATTATTGCTTAAGTTATATATTGTGAAGCTATTTTATTATTCCTCATCTTTATTGTTTTAGGAGATGAATTGGGCGAGATGTACATGATTAAGCATTTTAAGCCACCAAATAATTAACATATTCATCTATTAAACATGCTAGGACCTTTTACAAATGGTCCCTGGTGTTCTGGGCCAGTAAACTGATCATTCAAACTAAGTGACAATAATAAAGAATTGCTTTTGCCCTGGCAAAATTATAGGGACACTGCATAAAACATGCTTGAGTAGCTTCAGTTTTACATCCAGCTTTTCTTTGTGATGTGATGATGACTTGCTCCATACAAGTCTCCCAACTGCAGGGAATATGAATACAAAACTATATGCAGATTATTTGAGACCAGAAAAATCCTCAAAAATATCTCTACAAAAAATTTAAAATCGTCTGTAAAACTCTTCTGCTAGGTTCATACAAAATTTCAGTTTCATACTTAAACTTTTATTTATAATACATGATTTATACATATTAGATTCTACTTTTCTCTGGGCCATTAGATATTTTATTTATTTTTTAATCTCATTTTTCCTGGTTTTAAATACCATGATACTAATTCAGCTGTAAGTTCTAGTATATTTTTGTTGTTAATATTGTCAAATAAAGTAACTATTAGTCTAAAATAATACAATTGACCACCACGAAGATGGGGTAGACTTTCCTGTAATAAAAATAGAATTCAGTAATAAAACATTTCTGGCAGAGTTTAACCAGAAATTTAGGGTAAGCTAATCACTATTCTCTGAACAACAAAATTGGAAGTTATATTTCTCAGTCTCTATCAATTGTGCTTCCATTTAGACTGACAGCAACAATTAACTTGAACAAATGCTTCTTGGAAAAATATCTGGAGTGTAGGGTATCACCAATCTTAGGTAAAAATCACCCCTAGAATCAAAGGACAGGGTTAAAGAGTCATCTTAAGAAACTCAAACCTAATAAAGGACAAGATAAAATGGATAGATGGATGTAGAATTCTTCTGTGGAATTCTTTCTGAAAAGAATCTTATCTAACAAATGTTTCATTAAAAGTATTTCTGGTAAGAATAAGATATCTCCTAAAAAGCATATGATGAGCCTTCCATCTAAACTACAATGAGTGTAAGGAAGGCTAAACTTAAATACTTAAAACATGACTGACATTAGACAACATTGGACTAATGGAGCCTTTTGCTAGAATGAGGAAAGGAAGGGTGTTGATCAAGTGAACACTAGTTAATTATTTACTTAGCATCATTCAAGAAAGATTCTGAATATTTTAAGCAGCAGTGTTCTAGTCACCAGTGCATGAGGTCAAATTTGTTTTGCTGTCATTACTGATCACATAACATTTTTTCTTAGGGAAAAGGAGGCCTCAAAAAACTGTTTTCTTGAGAAAGATATCATCAGAGGACATATATTAGCAAAAGATATTGTAAATAATTTGCCTGAGAAAAGAGTAATTTGTGGGATCTGTGCCTTAAAGGAAGTGGGAAAGACAAAGAATAGTTAGAAGGAAGGAAGAAAGAAAGAGTAATAAAATTGCTGAGATAGAATGGGCAACATATCCATTACTGATTCTGACCAATGCTATTATGTAAACTTCTTCCATTTCCAGAGATGATTAGTATAGTAAAGTCCACCAGAGTCATGATCACTCTGAGAGTGTGTGCTGGTGTGGGTGGACATTAAACTTGCAGAAGATATTGAATTTCATACCTTGGCCATCAGTTTTCACAATAGCTGTTGTGAACATGGGAGAAGAAGAGAAAGAAAGGAAAAAAAAAAGAAGAAAAACAAAGAAGGAAGGAGAGGACAAAAAAGGAAAAAAGAAGAGAAGAACGCCCTTGAAAGCAGAAGAAAAAGACATTCAGAGAATTCATGGTGCATGACTTCCATAGGCTGAGACAATGGGAGAGGATTCTGGGCTAATTTTATTTAGATCTCCAGAAATGGGCAGCCTATCAGATACTGCACTGGCACTAGGAAGAAAGGCTCTCTGTGAAATTCTTGTACTTTCCTAAATTTCTCTAAAACCTCATTGTTATTCAATATTTCTTCCTTTGACACTGATAGGCCCCAGATTGCCTTTCTACCTTGATGTAACTGGATTAAAAGACTCTAGGAGATACAATTGGATCATGGAGGTGCTATAGCTGAACGTGCTGTTAGGCGGTGAGGCCCAGTTTGAGGAGGCCGATCCCTGGGGTTCGCCTTTGGAGGGTATACCTCTGGCTTGTCTCTTCCACAGTGCTCTGCTTTCTGGCCACCTGAAAGGAGCAGTTTTTCTCTACCACACCTTTGTGCTATGACATTTCTACCTATGAGATGCTGACAAGGGTCTGGACTCTCTGAAACCATGAGCCAAATAAACCTCTCCTCTTTGAAATTGTAGGTGTCAAATATTTTGGTCCAGCAACAAGAAAGGTGATTGGTACACTTTGATAATTTCTGTTAGCCATACCCATGGGCAGGAACGATAACAACTTTGTTTCCGTCATACAAAAAAGTTGGAATTGAATGTTAGGGTTGGATTGTGTACATCAGGGACCCTCCTCCCTAACAGAAGACTGCCCGGTGTACAGACATCCACCTGGAATTACCCTGGCTGCCCTGTGCATGCTGTCCCTCTTTCATTACCAGACTAGGCCTTGAACCCATTGTTATTTGGTCAGGGCCAAGATTTAATGTCTTGACAGTTTCATATGTTAGGATAATGGAAACTTCAATGTAAAATTTTCTACAATGGAGAGTCCTTCTGGGGCCAGGGATTTAGCTCAGTGGCACCACACCCGCCTGGCAAGCACAAGGTCCTGGGTTTGATTCTCGGTATCAGGAGAAAAGAAAAACAATGAGGAGAGTCCTTCTATAGTGCTGCTATAGTGCTGCCACCAGATTGAGGCTAGTGGCCATGCCCTCAGTCTGGTTCACACCTGTCAGGCTACTCCTCCGGGACCCTGTGTCTTGAAGAACTCAGTTGTAATTGCTGGGCCTACCTTGGCAAACTTTGATGCTTTTATCCAACCAGTGCCCTTGCCCTTCAGTATTCCAGTGTCGAACTAACCTCATGACATAAAATCATTTCCATTTCTCAGGGGAAACCACAGCTCAAACTTGTTAAGAAGTTAGTCAAGGTCATCTAGATAAATGAGGTTCTCAGAACAGTTCTGTCTAAATCTAGACCATATGTTCTTTCCATATTGCCACCCAGCCTCCTATTATTTATACTCTGAATCATTCTAAAAAAGTATTTGAGGTTTTAAAAGTAATAACAGAATGCTCCTTTATAAATCTGCCTCCTGTGCATTTGGACAGTATGAAAAACTTCCACTGAGAGTTACCCTAATGACCAACTGGCTTTTAGGGTTATACGTCCAGATACTGGACCAGTGGTGAATGCACCAAAATGCCAAAAACCCCCAGAAGGCCACCTGACACAACCCTGTAATCTTTTTCAGGCATGAGGTGACAGTGGGAAGAGTCTGGCCTCCTCCACGGCTATCCATGCAACCACGTCACGGAGGATGGATAATGCCATTTAAGGGACTATTTAGCACTGAGGTTTGAGGTTCACTTGCAATTATCCTCAGCTCTCCTCAAGTCAACAGCAAATTGAGTTCAATGATTAGATTTTATCTTTACACTCAAAATAGCTGCACCCAAGAGTTGTATGAGTCAGTCCTGCCAACACATTTTCACCTTACACCACACCCTGCTGCTAGTCCTGATATTCCTCCATAATTTGACTCCTCAGCTCTTGCAACCCATTCTGAAGCAGAGCGGATATGTTATGTGCGTCACTGATACCTTTGGGCCTGCTTCCTATTTGAAAAACAATTTCCACGCAGTCTCTTTAAAACAGAACTTTGAAATTGTTTTCTTTGTATCAGGCCCATATTAGTAGGCTCTCTCTACTTAGAGGGTTATCTCCAGCATTCTGATTAATACCAGGAATGCTCTTAAAATGATGCGCTAGCTGATTTACCATCTGGCCCTTTCAAGGCAATATTTCAATTTCACTAAAATGGAAGGAATTATTTTTCCCAAAGTGCCAAAACTCTCCTTTTGTTGGCCTGCTCTTTATTCTTTAGTCTCTTGGTGGTTGGGAATAGTTGAGCACAATATCACATCAGCTGTGTGGCCTTGGGAGGTTTTCTCATTTTATTTAAACCTCAATTTCCATCCCTGTCAAATAAGACCAACTATATCTACCTTGTGATGGCTAGTTAAGGAAATGTATATAAGCACTTAGAATAAGATCTGGTAGAGAAATAAGTACTCAGAAAATACTATTATTGTTCATTAAAACTATTATCATGTCTAAAAATTGAAATATAAATTCCTCCTCGGGAAGTTGGGTAGTGGAAAGCAATTGGGTATCTCAGGTATTTGCATGAGCCCATGGATTAGGGTTCCATTTAACTTTAATAAGTCTTCTGCATCCCACATTCTCCCTACATGATTAAGGTATTTCCTAGGCAGTTGATGGGTAATCTCACTAAAGCTAGGCATTCATTAATCTACACCCTGTTAAAAGACTCTACTGGGTCCTCATTGTCAAATAATTCAAACATTCACTCTTTGTTTTGAAAATCCTCACCTCTATTCAAAGGGCCTTGAAATGTTATCTATAAAGCTCACTGGAGACAGAAGTGGCACACAGGAACTCTGGCTTTACCTTCTTTGCCTACGATTTCCCAGATCTGCTGTAACTCCCTCTACACGCCTGTGTTTTAAGGGCATTTCTGTGGTCCCTGAACATCTCTAGCATTTCCATCTCCCTCCACTCCTCACTTCATCCATCAAAACCCAAGCCCAGCCCAAATCAATGTTAACTCATCCATAACTCTGCCTGTAGTTCACATTTAACGGAGCTCTGAGGGTTTTCTGAACAACTTTATATTTCTACCTACTGCATTTTATCACACTGTCCTAAAACTCTGAAAAAACTCCATACTACATTGGAAATACTAGAGAATTTCAAAGCTATGAAAAGCAACAGTGCTAGGGTAGTGAGCTGTTAGGAATTCTACCTGGGCAGTTGGCTTAGGCTTGAATTTGTGAGAGATCTTGAGCTATAAAATCAATGGATTTGGGTTTGCATCTTATCTCTAGGACTCAACAATTATTCAGCCATGGACAATAACTTAATATCTATGAGAATTGTTTTGCTCTAATAGTCCATGCTTGAGGTTTTGTTCTGCAGATGCTAAATAATTTGGGAAAACCCAAGTGCCTAGCAAAAACTAGATGCTAAGTAAATGGCAGGCATTATTGTTATTTAATCAACTGATCAAAGTACTGTCTCTAGTTTTCCAACTATTGAAAACTGGTTCTTACTTAAGCCCTTTAGCTGGTCAAGAAGCACACACAATTTTTCTAGGACTTAGAAATACTGTGTTCTACAAGGAGCTCAGTTGCACTGTGATGGCTGAGTGTCAAACACAAAGCGATACCTCTCTTTGAGAAGTTCAGGCTGATTCTTCCTGAAGAATGTGGATCATAATCATAAATCCAAGGGAATTATTCTGACTGAATGTCATATCCACATTTCCCTTTGAGGAAACAGATTTGCAGAAAAATGAGCTACTCCAGTGTCGCTTAATTGAGGCATACATTGTTTTATGTCGTCACTAAGTAAGAAACATGAAACCAAGGCACACAGCTAATGTTTCAGACCTAGTTAAGGACAGAACTAGTTTGGAAAGCAGATCTTCTATTTCTTTTCACAGCATTCTCACACACACAAGACACACAAAAGGGCCTTGCATAGCACTAGAATTCTCAACAAGTATCAGTTTTATTTCCTTTAGTTTTTCTTTCCATCTATTCTGAGTTAAACCTCTATTCACTACAGTGGTTCCAAACTTGCTTCAGTTGGGAAGTTGTTTTTGTTTCTAAACCAGAAAATAGAGGATTTAAAGTGACAGCAATAAAGTGCTTTTTTATTCCCAAAATGATGAAGTGGCATATTGTTTGTGCCATGGAATCAATTTGGCTAAAGAATTCAAACTTTACAGGACAATCCCTTCACGGTGAATAGGAAACAGGCAGTCCCTTTCTGGTGAGAGAAAATTGGAATACAGATAGATGAAAGCAGTATCAAAAAGATATGAAAACCTTTTCAAAATTTGCCTGTGGGTGCTTTTGACATCATGCTTGTAGAACCAATCCAAGTAAAATTCTGCAAGCCTTAGAAAATCAAAGTGGAAGAATAAAGAATAACATCCAGATTTGCTGGGCTTCTCTTTTATCATCACTTCATTCATTGGGCAGCAATGCATCTGTATTCTGCACTGTTTCTAAGTATATCTGCATTTCCCCTCCAAAATCACAGTTGCTTTGGAAAATATTCATCCTCTTTAAAGTAAATGAATTATTTCACAATCCACTGACTGACTGACAAATTAATTCTTTTGAGACAAAATGAGCAATCAGGTTAGGTTAAAATTCTCTCATTGATGAATATTCTGGGCTACTGTTTACCAAGTACCTTACATGAGTGAAAAAAATTAATATTAGATAATTTTCATAGTTTTTCTTGGATAAATCTGCATTCTGAGTAGGCACAATTCAGACACATATTTAAACATTATCGGTAGGTAAAGGCAACCTAATGCATTCACTTCATGGAAAAAAATATTTGTGTTTACTGCTTAGTAGGTCAAGTTTAAACAGCTGTGAAGGGGGCTGGGGATTTAGCTCAGTGGTTCCACCACCTTCCTCACACACACAAGGTCCCAAGTTCGATATCCAGTACCAGAAACAAAAAAAACAGCTATGAAGGAATACACTGAGTGCTGGGTGCTGAGAGGCTGAAACCCTGCCATTCATTCCTCATTCAGAAAAGCAGATACTACTGTAGGACTGATTGGATCCAGAAGCGATCTCTAGGTCCTTTTTTCCTTATATGATAGGGATTGAACCCAGACTGGGCAAGTACTCTACCACTGAGCAACATCCCCAGCCCTTTTGAATTTTATTTATTTATTTATTTATTTATTTTAGAGGGGGGGTCTTGCTAAGTTGCCCATGCTGACCTTGAACTCGGGAACCTCCTGCCTCAGCCTCCTCAGTAGCTAGGATTACAGGCTTATTCTCTAGGTCTTGGAAGATCCCAAACCTAACGAGGTAAAAACTCTGTCTGCAGATACCAAGTTTTCCATGTAAACCAGCCAGCTGGCAAAAGCCTTCCACAGGGCAGGACAGCATGTGGCAGACACTCTGCTGCCTACTAAATATCTGTGTCCCTTTATTGCTTTCATCAGAATCCCAACTGGAGCTGTGATTGAAATGTTTCCTGACTTTAAAAAAATCACAGCTTCCTCTGCAAGTCAGCATGGCCCATGAATCTCTTCTAACTAAAGAAATATAAGTAGAGGTCATTAAGTATGACTTCTCAGAAAACTCATAAAAGCCAGTTGACAAACACCTATGGTGCTTTGTCCTTTCTACTCTTCATGCAGGGAACACTGATGTGATGTCAAGGATGAAGCAGCCATTTTGCAACCTTAAGGAGACATACATGAAGAACCAAATCACAGATTGAATGGAAAAGTAGAAGTTACAGTCTCCAGGCATAAGGACTCATTCCATTAGATCTACACTTTCTACTTCATGCATTTCATATTCTAGAAGGCAGAAGAAAACCAAATTTTTAAAACTCTAACTGAATATGTCACGAAAATTGAGTTTTCAGTTTTGTTCATTTAACTTAGTTTTCTTTCTCTTGAGTGGGAAACTTACTCACCCCAGGAAGAATACTGAAAATCAACATTCCTTCTTGCTTGTGACATTATTTTATGATAAGAGCAGACATTTCAAATTAATGGCACCATAAAGACCCATGAGTTGATTGTATCCACCCTAGAAATGTCCACTATCCTCATTAAAATAAGAATATTCCACTTCTGTCAGATTCAACAACTGAACTTATAAAATCAGCAAAGAAGTTGGGAAAACATTTTATATGTAACCACAGTATCTCCTTTTTAGTATCTGTGACTCATACTGCAGTGAATAAATATTAACGTTAGTATTAATAATGCACAGAACTCTTGGCATGAGCTTAAATGTAAACAGTAAAAGTTCTCATTTCAACCATGAATGACAAAAACAGCCTTTTAAATGTAATATCTTAGGGCTGGGACATAGCTCCATGGCACTGCACCTGCCTGGTAAGTGAAAGGTCCTGAGTTGGATCCCTGGTACCAAAATAAAAAGTAATATCTTAGTGATTATAAAACTTTTTATGAAGCCATTTTAAAATTGAGATATAATTTTCATGCAAGGAAAGGAAAACATCTCTAATTTTCAGTTCAATGGCTCCTGCCAACTTTACACACCCATTTATTGTCAGTCTTTCTAATACCGCCATGTTAGCACTCTCTCATTATGGTTTGAAATTGACTCAAAATTAATGATGTTGAAAATGCTTTCATTTGCCCATCTTTCATGAAAGTGTTCCAATCTTTCAACTCTTTTCTACTGCATTATTGTCTCCTTTCAAGTAATATAAACTTTACATTTCGAATACAAGGTGTGTGTGTGTGTTTTATGTTTATTCACAGTATCTGCCTCATCTTTTCATTTTCTTTTTTTTAAGAGTAGGAAAAATTTACTGGGAGAAAGAAAGCTTCTGCCTAAGAGAGACAGAAGGGGGACTGGAAAGTGGGTTGCCCCTCGTTTTTTCACGTCTGTAGCAGTCTTTCTTGAAGAGCCAACCTTAAAACTTTGATGAAGTTCAGATATTGTTTCTTTTACACTCCATGCTTTTGTGTGATTGTTTGGGGCTTATTTTTAAAAATCTCTGTCTCAGATATCAGGAGATTTGTGTTTCCCTAAGATAAAGCCTCACTGTGTCCCCCGGACTCGTCGGGATCCTGATGGCTAGGACTGCGTGTGTAACCCGCTCCTAGACCCTTTCCTGTTCCATGTAGCTGTTTTATATGCTTAGCTCTTTTATTTAGGCATCAATCACTTCTCCATCTGATTTTGTAGTTAGTGTGTGGTAAGGGCCAACGACAGAGGTGCAATCCCCACCCCCCTTTTCATTTGTCCATTATTTCTACATTTGTGGAAAAGATCATCGTTTCCCCCTTTGAATTATCTTAGCACTTTTTAAAACATCCGTTGGCAGTTTTGCTGGAGACTAACTAGGTCTACGCACACTCCATTCTGCTCTGTTGATCTATACAAATGTTCTCCAAATTCACAGTGGTTCAATTTTACGATGATGCAAGAGGGGCTACTCATTTAAACTGAAGCATGCTTCCAGTTTCGAATGTGGTGCTTTCCTAGTCTAGTGCTGTGTGATACCATCCTCCGTCCTGGTGCTGGCCACGCAGCCACAGGTCTCAGCTGGCCACCACAATCACAGGGGGGAAAAATCGGGGCAGCTGTGCTGCTTTGACATTCCATAGGCTGGGATGCATTTTGTACTGTGGGACTGTATGATTCAAAAGTTAATTACTCCCCTAAATTCTGTTGTAAATTTAATGGTTAAAATGTGTTTGCCTCGGGACAATGGACAATCAGTAATAGGGCGAGATTACTCAGCCATCTGTTTGCCCTAAAACCAAATGTCCGGGGACCCAGTATCTATAGGACAATCTGTAAATGTGCTGACTATCCACACAGGGTGGTCGTGACTATTAGTCAGGATGTCTGCTGACCTTCAGCATGTGATATTGAGCCACTAACCTTTGTTTTTTTTTTCTGTGAATCTACACGTTAAACCCCCCTCAACCCCCTATAAAAACAGCCTCGGACTCTGAGCCAGTTGCCTCTCTTAGCTACTTTGCTTTGGGAGTGCCGTCTGGCCAGACTAATAAAGGTCTGTTTTATTTTTCAACCTGACCGGTGTGTTCCTTCCCGGGTGCTCGTCGCTGCAGTCAGCTCCTCGGAGCGTTTGGTAAGGCCCTCGGTCTTACAGTACTTAGACTCTGAATGTGTGGTGGGTTTCTGAGAGGTAACCCTGTCACACGCTGAGGAGCATCTGTGTACAGTACCTCAGTTTTTATTCAAATACCGTCTTGATTGCCGCAGGCTTAAAGTAAGTCTTGAATTTAAGTCCTCCAATTTTGTTTCTCTTTAAAAGTTGCTGTGGCTAATCACAGTTGTTTGCATTTCCATGCAAACTTTAGAATCTGTTCGTCATTTTCCACCAAGAAAGCCTGCTGGGACAATATGAAGAAAATTGACAATTTGATAAGATTGAATCTTCTGATGCATGAACATGGTATAATTCTCCAGTTATTTAATTTCTTTCAAAAATGTTTTATAGTTCTTGAGTACAAGTCTTGTGCATAGTTTATTATTTTATTTTTATTTTTGTTTCTTTATAGCATTGATGCCCTTTTTGTGAAGTAGAAAGACAATTTATTCTCTCATAGTAATGTGTATCCTACAACTTGTCTAAATTCACTTAGTTTTTTGTAGTTTCGAGTTTCCTTTTGAAGATTTTGTCTCTTACTACATTGTTTGTACATAAAGGCATTTTTTTTCTTTGCAATCTACACATTTTTCCTGTTCTTTAATAGCTCCAGGGAGGACATCATACAATGTGGAAAATTGCAAGAATAGACATTTCAATTTTGTTCCTTATTTTAATGCTGGTAAACATTCAGACTTTTGCATTGAAGTATGAAATTAGTTATAGAATATATTGCAGGTGCCCTTTATCAGGCTGAAGAAACTTTCATTCCTAGATTTGCTAAGAAGTTTTTGTTTTGTTTTGTTTTTCTGGGGAGGTGTTCAATTTTGTTAAATGATTTTTCTACTTCTATTGGGAAGCTCTATTTTTCAGCCTGCTAACATGAATTACATTTATTTTCCAGTGTTAAGCCTTTCTTGTTGGGCTATATGCCACCTGGTCATAATCTATGTTCCTTTTATATATTACTGTGTTTGATTTGATAAAATTTTTGAAAGAATTCTTTGCATCTGTCAATATGAGAGATATTGAGTGTTTTCCTTTCTGGTATGGACTTTGGTTTGGTCACCATGTAACTCTAGCCTCACAGAGAAATAGAAAGAGTCTTCTGTCCCCAGAAAGAGGGAGAGATGGTGCTCATACTGATTCTCCTTTAAATGTTTGTTAGAATTCACTCCAGAAGCTGTCCGAGTCTGGGATGAACTTTTGTCATTTGTATCTTACAAGAAACTTGTTCCTTTCATATGAATAGCAAATTTATTCCTGTAATATTGTTCATTTTATTTGTTTATTCCTTCTAATGTCTTCATGATATGTAGTGATGTGTTTCTTTCAGCATTGTTTTTGGTAGCCTGTTCTTTGTTTTTCATCAGTTTGGCGATAGCATTTTCAATTTCAACTTCAAATAACCACTTTGAAATTTTTGCACTATATTGTTTTCATCATTTCCTTTTCATTGATTATTCCTTATGATTATTACATCCTTCTTTCTGCTTACTTAAGGATTAATTTGCTCTTCTTTTCCTCAAGGCAGAAACTTCTAGTACTGATTTGAGACCTTACAAACGAAAGCATTTATTGTAATGAAATTTTCTCTAGCTATTATAGCCACATCTGACAAACTTCTACATGTAGCATTTTTATTTTCATCTAGCACAAAATATTTTCCATTTTTCTATGTAATTTTCTTTAATTCATGTTTTCTTTAGAAATACATTATTTAATTGGTAGTTATCTGGACATTTTCCAGGTATGTTTCTCATGTTCATTTATCATTTAATTATTTTGTGATAAGAAACTGTACTTTTTGAGGCTTCAATCTTTTGAACTTTCTGGAGACATATTTTAGGACTCAGAATATGATTTAGCTTGATAAATGTTCCATGTACACTTGGAAAGAAAGTGCTGCTGTTTTGGTGAAATGTTCTAAGACTGTCAATTTTATTAAGTAGGTTGAGACTGTTGTTCAATTCTAGTGAATTCTTGCTGATGTCCTATCTTCCTCGTCTATTAATAATTGAAACCAAAGTGTTAGTATTTCCAAACATAATTGGGGTTTTCTCTCTTTCTCCTTTCTGTTATGTTTCATGTGTTTTGAGGCACAGGCACATTTTGGATTGTTATATTTTGGTAATTTGATAACCTTTATCCATAAGGAATGACCCTCTTTGTCTCATACCATTTTTTTCTTTTGAAATCTACTTTATTTGACAGTCATATAACCAGTAGAGTTATAACCAGTAGAGTTTTACTTTCGATCATTATTGCATTGTACATAATTTTCTATCATTGTTCCATTAAAATATTATTTATACTGGGAGTTTAAGGCAGCATATCTTGATTTTATACATCTGATGATCTCTGCCTTTTAATTGTACTGCCAACTCTACATTTTAAGCAGTTATTGATAGAATAGGACTTAACCTCTCCATTTCTTTTCTATCTGTTCTAATTGTGTTACTTTTTTACTCTCTTTTTTGCCTTTTTTGTATTAACTGTTTTTATTATTCTACTTTGTTTCCACTGTTAGCTTATTAGGTGTCTCTTTTGGGGTTTTTGAGTCTGGCTGTAAGGTTTTGCGATCCAAACCCTTAACTGGTACACCCCAAATATAGTATGAGAACTTTACAATACTGTACTTCCTTTTCCTCATTTTTAACCCTGTGATATTTTGTCACAATTTTACTTTCAGATGTGTTATAGCTCCCCAAAATAACCATTATTTTCCCTCTTAACAGTCTATTATCAATTAAATTTTTAAACTTTCCCATATACTTACTATTTCTGACATCTACTATTTCTGATGCTCTTTATTCCTTTATGTAAAAGATTCAAGCTTCTACTATTTTCATTTTTCTTGGATGATTTACTTCAACATTTTCTGTTGTCAAATTCTGATGACAATACATTTCTTAGACTTTTTGTGCCTGAAGAAGTCTTTATTTGATTTTATTTTTGAAAAATACATTTTCTGAATATAAAATTCCAGGTTGACTTTTAATTGTGTGATGTTAGTAATGTAAAAGATGTTCCCCCATTTTCTTCTGATCTGGGTGGTTCCTGACAATCTGCTGTCATTCTGCTGAACATGACTTGTCTTTTTTCAGCCCCTCTGGCTGATTTTTAAATTTTATTGCTGATTTTTACATTTTATTATGAGGTGATGAATTCTTCATGTTGCTTCTGCATGGGATAATTGGGGTTTCATTTGGCCCCGTGATTGAGTCAATAACTTCCTAAGAATTCTACCAAAAGCCCAGTGTGGAAATATTTTTCCACTCTGGCTGTTGGAAACAGCATATGAGCATTGGGGATTCCTCTGTCTGCTCCTTCCCAGGATTCTATCATTCTTTCTCCTGAACTGGGAGGTTTCCTTACATGCAAACCTGGATCATTCTTCCACCCAAGACTTGAGAGGGCTTTTTGCAGATCCTTGAGTAGGTCTATGGATAGTCAGATAAATACATAGACACATGGATCTAGGTATCTATTACATAGCTATAAAGGTAGAGGTAGAGGGATGAGGGCTTGGAAAGAGGAAAGGAGATTAGCTGACTTTCTCCCTGATCCTCTGTCCCACAATTCCAGTTTCCTTGATTTCCAAACACTGAGCTCTTTCTTCTCCCTTCACTATGACTACTGAGCTCCAGGCACATTACATAAAATAGGTTACATTTATCTTTGTCAGTTTCCTAATTCATTTTCTCATCTCCCTTATACTTCCAGCCCCTTCTTTTCAGGCTTATGAGCTAATAGCACTACTCTATCTTTCCATCAGTGAATGAATACTTTTTATACACCTCTAATCACACTGAGGATTCAAACATTCTTTCTGTATGCCAAAACTACTCTCTCCCTCTCTCCTCTCAAAATTTCTCTTCCTTCTGTGAGAATGAGAAAAGATAAAATGTGGATAAAATACATATTGCAGAGAAGAGGTTAAGATGTTAAGCTCAGAGTTCAGCTCCTGGTGTTCCCATTCTGACCAATTCTCACTAGATATGTGATGGGGCAACTTTCTTAATCCCCAGTGTCTCCATTTGTAAAGTAAGAATAATTACTTTAGAAGACAATAGGAAGATTGAATAACATTATCCATTTAAAAAAATGTGCATCATCCCAAGGACAAGAATTGCTATAATGATATTAGATGTCAGAGTTCTTGCTCATGTATATGTAACTGATGAACCCCTTAATACTCTTACAGTTTAAGAAATGTGTATTAGTCCATTAAAACTCAAGCTGGGCAAATCTATGCATATTCCCTTTGTCTTCCACTTTCAAGCAGGGAAAATCTGTGGCAGTGCAAATATCCTAAATATCACAGTAATGAGGGTCCCCAGACCACACTCAGGTTTGATGATTAGTTAGAAGGACTAACAGGACCAGCATATAGTCACACTCGTGGCTATGATTATTATAATAAAAGGATAAAAAGCAAAGTCAACAAAGGAGAAAAGCACAGGGGCAAAATCCAGATGAAAACAGATGCAAGCTTCCAAAACTAAAGTCACGGAGGACACACTTAATTCTCCCACCTTGGAACTGCACAACACTATGAAATGCTATTGGCCATTTTGTTATTCCCATTTCATCGGCGAATCAGTGCCCAAGCGTTTTGTGGTAGCTTGGCAACACAGGTCCCCTTCTGCATAGCATGTACCAAAATTCCAGACTTCTATGAAGAAACCAGGTGTCTTAAATAAACCGTATTGTTCAAATAAACAGTTTGAAGTTGTAGCACTCATTCACTTAGGCAAAGTTTCTGTCAGTGTAAGGAGCTGTTTGCCAATAAGGTCCCAGATAACACAAGGCTCAGGCTTGTCACAAGCTTTTCTGAGAAAAGCAGTACCAGGCCTGCTGCACTCATTCTTTTCTGCATAGTCATCTTCAAGCTTTTTAAGACTCCTGTGGCACTCAAAATTCTCCAAAATTCCCAATGGCTGCAATGTTGGGAGTGAAAAGGAAGGAGAATGTATCATGCCCAGGACTATCAGCACTGCTTTATGGTGTTATAATTCTAGCCCTCTACAAAATTTTTAGGACTCATAAATTGCTGCAGATATTTTTCTTCATGCGTCACTGTGTTAGAGACAAGATTTTAAGAAAGATAAGACTTACTGCAATAGAATCATACTTGGCATTCAAGAAGAATATTTTGATTGGGCAGTCACTATTTTGTTTGTATTAATTATCAGATCATGTTTGTTTTCATAGTTGCTATTAGAAATAAAATGATATCTAACCATCTAAGGTTGAGGATTTAGACAAAATAACATTGATTAATTTACTTGCAAATGCCAACTGTTTCAGAAATAATTTTTTGTTTTGTTTTTACCTTGTTGACATACAATGAAGAAAGATACCTATATGTTACCTACAGGATTAGGTATTGTCCACAGCCCTGATGGTAATTCATTCTCTGATCAACAGATGTGAAAACTGTACAGTCATCTCATGCATTGCATCAAGAGCTATAGCTTGCCTAACGATGTAGTCACTTATCTGATACCTTATCCCATGAAAAGCTATTTCAGGAAAGAAGATATGCATTCTTGGTTAGAATTATAATCACATTTTGGTGGATTACCATTGTGTACCTTGCTTTAGAAATTCATAGCTATAAAGCTTATCTTTTAAAATTCCTATGTCTGAAAATTTAAAGCCTATATGTTTAAATAATCTATAGATTCAATTCAAAATTTAAATGATTAAAAATTTACATGTTTAAATAACTCATCAGTTGAAATGTGTATGCACATAGGTAGGTGAGCATGTGTTTTAATAATGGAAAATATTGTAAATTGATACAATAATCCTGTTTATGTTACACCATATTTGGTTTGTACTTTTAGTAACAAACATTTTAATCATTTCTATCCTTCAGTTTTCTTTAGTATTCATCATTTGTACTTTTTAACACGTGTCTTAAGGCTCTAATTTTTCCTCTTAATACTATTATAGCATTTACCCCCTATTTCAATGTATGGATTTTTTTTTATGAATTAATTTTGTCATTTTAAACTTTTTGTATTTCTCCTTTGATTTATGAATTAAATATCTGAGTTTTGAGTTTCCATTCCTGTGGAATAGTAAAGTAAGTTACTAATTTATAATTAATGATATTATCAGAAAGCTTTGTCTAAACATTACTAGCTCACTGAAATTTTTTGACTTGACTTGCTTTTAATATGTAATCAGCCTTATCCTCAAATTACACCTTACAGAAATACTAGACTGATGGAAACTGCCCCCAGTGAGCTACAAATTCATAAGTTGGCTTTTCATTTTGAAGGTCTGAGTCTGCCCATTAGCCCACAATGGCTTGCATGGAGAGTCAGCAGTTGGTGTTTGGGAAAGGACTCTCCACACCACTGATTACAGCAGAGGTCTCAATAATCCCTAACACCGTGAAGGCTTGGATGGCAAGACAACAGTGCAGCTAAGGGCAGCATGACTAGAACAGAAAACTCCTATACTGGCAAAAATTAATCCATGAGAAGAAACAAAGTTCCCATTAATCTATGAGCTGTTCTTGCTAGAATGTTTCGTTCCCTTGTTGCTAGGATCCTGCTGGAGTCAGTGCTCTGCGCTTCACTCACTGGTCTCTGCACTGGCCCTTGCACCGGCCCTTGACCCGTTGAGAAGCTGCATGTTCAATAAGTAGTGGCAAGCTCCAAGAGACGGTGCCTTAGCCAGATAAGAGCTTTGATCTTGTATTTAATCTTACCGCCATGCCCTTGGTCAGGTGATTGGGAGTTTGCGCAGCTTCCAATACTAAATGAATTATTATACCCCAGAAGTGCCAAGTTCTCCTGGCTGGAATTTTTATTCCTTTGCTGTTTTAGACTTCATTCTGCAGACATTCTGTCTCATAATTTGCTAGTAACCAGCTTCCCTGAGTCCTTCGAGTTACAGGCTCCTTCTAAGTGTCCCCTGACGGCTTGTGCTTCCTTTATGCAACATCCATTTCCCATTCCAGTTCAGGTTTTCCTGTCTTTTGTTTTCATACCTAAGCAATAAAATTGGAATTATAATTACGTAAGTATCACCCCCTATATGGGGCCAATAAATTAATAACTAAAAGAACGGAATATGATCGCGGACCACGTTTTCCTTTGGTTCTCATTAATTTGTTTTATGTGGGTCCAGATTAGTTTTGCATGACTCTGCTTAATAGTTAAACTATCATATTGATTCCATGAAGAAATTTTACCTTTTTAGCTATTTTTAATTTACTTAGTTATCACGCCTTTCTCCAAAATCTACCACAAGATGGCAGTAAATGCACCAGCTATTATTTGAAAAATGGCAACAACCTGCTCCTTGATATCAAAGTTATCACCAAAAGTTTTGCAAGGTTAAATTTTCATTGGTGGGAGCAAATATTCGCAGGAAGAAAGCAGACTGGATAGTTTGTATGTTAAATTAAAAATATAGCCACAAGACCAATGACAAAGAAAAAAATTCAAAATAAAGACCAAAATAAAAAACATAAAATACTGACCTTTGGGTGAAAAAAAAAAATCCATAAATTGAGCCAGTAACAGTGAAAAGGCCAAATCAGCTGCATGTTGCATACATTCAGTAAAGTTTTTCTTTCTCTACTTGATAAATTGTGATGTTTTTGCATTAATTTCAGACTTCACTTGTGTATATTTTTGTTTCTCCATAGTTCATCCATTTCAAATAGCTAACAGAAACCATTGGATCCTCCAAATATCCAGGTTCATCTTCAGTCTCTTTAAAGAGGCAAGATCCTATCAGCAATTAAGCTTCAATTCTACTTTGTATTGCAGCAGCACATTAAAAAAGATTTTTTTTAACTTTCTTGACTTTAAACAAATAAACAGATTCCAAGACTGTAAAAATGGACCAGTGTAGTCACAGATTCCATTAAGAGAAAAAATAGCATTCAGAACAAAGCAGGGGATAGTCTAGTCCAGAGATGGCAAACCTTTTAGAGACTGAGTGCCCCAACTGCGACCCAAAGCCCACTTACTGGTCCCCAAGTGCCAACGGTGCAATTAAACTCGAATACTGAGGCTTTAATTTAGAAAAAACAACTCATTTATTAAAAGAAAAATGCAGTAACAGAGTTTTCAGTGCCACACAGCCTGCCATGGCACATGCGCCATCGGTCCACTGCCACCGATCTTGTCCATTTCTACTGATTGAAACACACCTGAGACATTAGACTTGGGCCTGTGACTTCAAGGTAAATGGAGAAACTTAATAACATTTAAATAAAGGAAATACAGTCTGTCTGCACTGAGTAATTACGATTGTTAAACTATAGAAAGGAAATCAAATGATGTAACTGTCTGAAAATATGTAAAGTGCTGTTAAAAAAGGAACAGTATTTTCTGAGTAGTATCGGAACATAACAGGAAAAAACAGCAGGTAAAAATCATAGTGAAGCTGAGGTAAATTCAATACAAGGATGACCATTCACTCAGTTCTTATAACATGGTGAACTGAGACAGCACTTCACTTGCTCCTACTCTGTACAACTAGAGAAAACTTTAATATAACTGAGCTTACAAGAAAGAAAGGAAAATCTCCAAGAGCCAGAACTGAAGAAGAAAAGAATGCAAGCCCAGATGGGGTTGAGATAAGATGGAGAAGAGCTGTTGTTAGACTCAGAAATTGGCCCTTGCAGCCAATAGCTTTAACACGAAGGCAGTCTTAAAATTTAACATCCTCTTGGGCTCCAGAGAGCCAAGTAGTTGGGACAGAACTTGCATAAAGCAGAAACCCAGAGGGGCTGCACCTCCTGGAAAAGTGACTACAAAACACTCCACCCATCGATTCAGACAGAATTTTGCCTCTGGAAAGGAATACTCTCAGGACTTAGGAAGCACCAGGTTCCCAATGTAAGAGATACTTCTGCTGCCATTGTTTCCTAGGAATGGTGTTTACCACCATTTATACCCTGGAACAGGTGTGCTGGGGAGATTCTAGTGATTTGTCACAGAAATAAGTAAATGCTGCGCTCAGCAGAGTGCTGGAACTCTAGTCATGATCTGGGTTTGTGGGTGGAGCACACCCATAGTTACACTTTGTGGTTTTTGTTAAATGGAACATTTCAAAAGGTACAGATGTTTTTTTCAAGTGATATTAAACTAGGACCACTCCCAGAGTCAAAGCCTGACTTCCAAAGCAAGGGAAACAAAGCCTTGAGCCTATTGCCTGGAACACTAATGCTTCCCAGTTTGAGCTCCAGCTGTAAAAGGAGGTTAAAGAGGTCTAGCTTTTAGGATGACCACCATGCTTTTATCCAGAAACACTTTGAAGTTATATTCTATAATTCATCATCTTCGGCTATATTTAATTAGTTGTTCCATAGTTGTGAAAATACTAACAGCAGAAGTTCTCATCTATTGTCATGGACTTAGCATGGGCCATAAGTACTTTACTTTGTTTTGTTCTTGTTTTATTCTATCCTCAGAAAAACACCATGAGGTTGGTAGGATTAAAATGATTATTGTGCAGAGAAAGAGGTCAAAGTTTGGAAAGTTTAAAAGGTTGAACCAAGGCCATACTGCAGGTAATAGGCAAAAGGTGACTTGGGTCTGCCTTCAAAGCCTCGGCTTCCAGCTCTGCTTCATTGTTCACTATGTATTTCAAGATGAATTGCATAATCTATTCAGAGCCTTGCAGATTTGTCTAGTGACAGAACTGCTGAACAGAAATTGCCTGGATTCCACTTTTCTGTGCTGGAGATTCTGATTCCAAGGTGGGGCCCAGATATGTTATATGCGGACCCTCGAGTCATGACCAGCCTGACATATGAACAACTTGGGTTATGACTGGAATTTTAGTTTTTAACTTACTGACAAAGTCTTCAGTTATGACCTGAATGCTGGCCATTTGTGCTTTCAGATGGTCTCAGATACAAATTTAACCATTAAAGAGTTCTGAAAGGAACATGACAACATCCTTTCCTGTATGAGGTTGAGAAATCCTGGGCCAGTGTCTCTCTAAGGACACTGAGATCTGTCTGCATACAAGAGAGAGACTTTGAAGGTTGTGTAGAGGAGCCTGAGCCTTCATTGACCAACTTGAGTTACAATTTGGGAAGAAATTGAGTTTATAAGTCAAGGGTTCCACTGTATTATTGAACAGTTCTCTTGGTGATTCTGATTCCCAGCTAGTTCTGGTAACAACTATTATAGGTAACCCAAATTTATATTTCAAATACACTAGAGTAGAGTAACTCCACTCTTTCAATTTGAAATGGTTTTAATTATTTGAGAATTTATGAAGAAACTTTAACCCCAGAAAAACTAGTCATCCAGAATGAGGATAAAAAGATTTCAAGAGGTCACAAAAAAAGGGATTCGAGTTTAAGGATATTTTCAAACCCTGTGTGCTACACTTTTGTGTAGCTGAATTGAAGACTGACAAAAAATCAGCAATAGAGTAACTTGCTTGATTTTCTTTAACCAAGTTTTCTCCAATTCTCTTAGTCTGTTTGGGCTACAATAACAAAATACCATGAACTCGGTGGCTGATAAACAATGGACATTTATTTCTTACAGTTCTGCAGGCTGGGAATTCTAAGACCAAGGGACAGCATATTTGGTGTCCTCTGAAGGCCTGCTTTTGCGTAACAGCCATTTTCTCATTCACCCTACATGGTGGAAGGACAGAGGGATCTTCTCAGGTCTCTTTTAAGGGCAATTAATCTCATTATTAAAAACTAATTACCTGCCAAAGACCTTCACGTCCTAACACAATGGCCTTGAGTGATTGCAGCTGGAATTCAATACATGAATTTGAGGGGGAACACAAATATTCAGACTTTAATATTGACACAGTTGATCAATAACTTCTTTTCTCTTATAGCAGCTGTGAAATCCACAACAGCAATTCAAGATTCAATTACAGATGTTCAGAGAGAGTTGTGTGAAAACTTAGAGCATTTGGGATCAGATGTGTTAATTTTTTGTTTTCAAGATCTTCTCTTCTACTACACTTGCACCTTTCTACCCATGATCAACTACTGGCTTTCACAATAATCTACCATGTTCTCAATAACTCTATCTTGCTTTCTACTTTGTCCTTAACTCATTGTAAACTGGACTGGAAAACTCCAGGTATTTAAACTTTCTCAGGAAGTATTTCCGAACAGTTGGTCCAAATATCGGAAAAAGTCTAGATAGAAACAGTAGTAGACCAGGAGCTTATATTCACCTGAAGCTATCCTCAAATATTTAAAAGACATCATATTATCCAAAATTAAAATAAGATGCTACATAAACTAGTAGTAAGTTTTCCATTCCCTGACTTATTTAACCAGTAGCTAGATGATTAAATTTTGAAGTTGTCTTTTAAAAAACTGTTTAAAATTTCAGGGCAAAAAATGTAATTCTATAAATCTAGTCCATTTGGAGTTATTGTACATTCTTTATAGCATGTTTTGCTATGGGTAAGATGCTTACATCATATCCCCAGTGGCTTTGACACTAGTACCTAACTAAGCAATAGCATAACCAAGCTGACTGCTTAAATATTCTAAGCCGGAGTCAATGAAGACTTTTAATAAAGAATGGAGGAATTCTGTACTTCATTTAAACAAATGTCCCATGTTGAATGAGTATGCAAATTTCATTTTAATAGTTCAGCCATTTGACTCCCATCTTGAGAAGGCATTACAAAATCAGATAAAAATAGTTTGTACTTGAAAAACAATAGAACCAGTAAATTGTACATTTTTAAAACAAGTAAAATTTGCAAATTCTCTATGATGAGAGTTATCATTATGTAAATCTAAAATGTACTAGGGAATGTTTTGCTTTAAAAAAATTAAATGCTTGTTATAGTGTAGTTAAATTAATTAGATGTCTTATTTATTTTAATAAATTTTACTTTATTTTACCCCATTCTCCCCCTCAAGCCCCTCCCCTCCCTACGTACAACAGTTTTGTTTCCATTTTTTCCTTCTATTTTCACTTTTTTTCTTATCTCTTCCTTCCTTTCTCCCTCCCTCTTCCCTTATTTCCCTTCCCATTTGAACATTTTCTTCCCATTTCCCAATATCTATTATATATGTTAGCCCTTATTTCCACTTTTGGTTTCTCACACCAGAGAAAAAATACAGTATTAAAATATGTGTGTCCGATTTATTTCACATAGGAGTATGGTCTCAAGGTCCATTCATTTAGCTATAAATGTCTGAAGTGCATCCTTCTTTATGGCAGGGTAGTACTGCATTGTATAAAAAAACACATCTTCATCCGCTTGTCAGTTGATGGGCATTTGGGCTATCTCCAAGATTGAGCTATTACACACTGTGCCACTATAAACATGGGTATGGATATATCACTGTGGTATGATGCTTTTAATTCTTTTGGGAAGATACCAAGAAAAGGTATAGCTGGTTCAAATGGAACCTCTAGCTTTAGTTTTTTGAGAAATTGTCACACTGATTTCCACAGTGGGTGTACCAGTCTACACTTCTACCAGCAATGGAGAAGTGTTCCTTTTCACCCATAAGCCCCTCCAGCATTTGTTCTTGGTTGATTTCTTGATAGCAGCTATTCTTTCTGGAGTGAGATAAAATCTCAGCATTGTCTTAATATGCACTTCATGATGATCAGTGATGTACACTTTTTCATATATTTATTTGCTGTTTCTAATTCTTCATCTGAGAAGTGTCCTTTCTTTTCAGATGCCCATTTTTGGATTGGGTCTTTAAATTTGTGGTGGGTACCGGGGATCAAAGTTGGGACCTTGTGCTTGAGGGGAAGTGGTGGAAACACTGAGCTAAATCCCAGGCTCTTGAGTTCTTTATATATTCTAGATAATAGTCCTTTATCTGATGAATCTGGAAAAATGTTTTCCTACGCTGTGGGTTCTCTCTTCACTCTGTTGGTGGTTTCTCTTGCTGTGTAAAGCTTTTTAATAAGATGAGATCCCAGTTGTTGATTCTAGTATTTCCCATGTGGTCTGGGTTTTGTTCATGAAGTCTTTGTTTACTCCTATGTCCTCAAGCTTTCTACCTATTCTCTCTTCCAGCAGATTTAGTGTTTCTGTTTTAATATTTAGATCTTTGATCCACTTTAGGTTAGTGCATGGTGAAAGATAAGGGTTTAGTTATCTTATAGGCAGTTAGACACACCAGCTCTGCAAGAGACAACTTAGAGGACAATCAAGACACATTCACTGAAGGCCAGAATTGTAATAGAAAAGAGACTACCACACCCCCATGCTTCCCCTAAGGATGAATAGCAATGATTGATATTCCAAATAGGTATCAATCACCTGGATAGGGGAGGAAGATCTTACCCACCCCTCCCTAGAAAGATCACTGCTGGAAAATCCTTGGAAAAATCCACTAGCTATGTGACTTGCTTCCCCATTGGAGCCCCATTTTATCAATATTACCTAAGTGACTGTACTTGTTATAATCTTATTGGTTAATCATAGTTTTGTCCCACCTCATGTCCACCATGTGATTTCTCAGTGGACCAACATTTCCTAAGTGACTGTACTTGTCATTTTACTAGTTGACTATAGTTTTGTCCCACCTTAAATCCACCTTACCTCATGGCTTTGTTCCTTAAAATACCTTTGAGAAGCAGATTGGTTGGGCAGTGGGTGGGAACCCATTTTCCAGTCCTCTTTCTGTCTCTCTTAGATGGAAGCTATCTTTCTCTCAATAAATTTTTCCTACTCTTAACTTCTGTTGTTCCTAGAATTCACTCTTCAATTTTAGAGAACATGAACTTGGGTGTTCGGATATCTAGAAGGTTTGGAAGATACATCTATTCCCCTTATATCAGTTAGAAGGTTGTGTATCATGTGTTGGGGGGGCATTATTGTATTTACTCTGTCCTCAAGAAATGTCTTCTTGTGTAGACAATGAAACTAAGTAATTTCCAATAGGAAATGTTTAGCTTTATAAATATAGAAAAATCAGGGATAACCCCACTGTAAAAAATGAGATTATCACTTAATACCTGTGAGGCCCTGGTTTTATGGGGGGGTCAGAGAAGGAGGAAAGGGAAGAAGCGAAGCTGAAGGGAGAAGAGGCAGAGTGTAGGGGAGGGAGAATGGGGAGAAAAGGAGAATGGAGGGGAGGAGAGAAGGAAGAGAGCGAAGGAGAGGGAAGAAGAGGATGAGAAGAAGAAAATGAGGGTATCGTGTGTTCAGAGATTTATGTTATTTGCTAATAAACTAATGATTGATTAAATTTCGACAAAGTGAAGTGCCTTATCAGACAATTTACAGAAAATGATAAGTCACCCTGCTGTAATAAACCTCGTTGTGCTACTTTGTTCAATAGGTGAAATTTTTATAGCTGTTCTTAGTTTTGGAGAATCATCAAATAGCTCTCAGCAGATTTATTAATAGAAATTTGCTGTGAAATAAATTGATGGGGTTATACAAAGAATTAGTAGCTGAATGAGGAAAAAATTAGGATTCCAGAGACTGATCACTGGGAAAATAGTGTCTCATACCTTAGGCAAGATATCACCTTTGCTTAAGAGAATAATAATCTTGGCTAATTTAGTAATTAATTTTCAGTTGGGTAAATAGTAAGAAGGCACCAAAATATCAACAGCAAGAGCCTAGAGTCATGATGGCAGAAACAAAAGATAATCAACTGTGACAGCTTAAAACTGTGACTACTGAGATGACCTCTGTGTGGGGTGAAAGTGTCCCTAGGTGACTTGGACAGTGTCAGACAATCAAAAGTTAATGAACTTGGGCCAGGGATTTAGCTCAGTGGTTCTACCGCCTGCCTCGCAAGTGCAAGGACCCGAGTTCAATCCCAGGTACCAAAAAAAAGAAAAAAAAAGTAAATGAGCTCTTTGACTGCAAAAATGGGTTTCACTCCAGTTTATATTTTCCTAACAGGAAAATAGTAAGCACTCAATAAATGTTTATTGGATAAACAGATGGTTGATTTATTGTGCTTTAAAATTTATGATTTAAACGAAGACATAGAATACTTGGACAAAATGATCAGCCAACAGAAAAATTCAAAGGTTTATTAATAGAGCAGAAACTGAAGAAAAATATTTTTAAAACCTCCAAAGGACATTTTTTCAGCAACATAATATCCTGTGAAAGAGAAAGGGTGACTATGGTAGGAGAGGAAAACAAAAACAAAAAAAGCAATAAAACCTTATGTTTTTCTGGTTATTTAGAAAATTCTTTCAAAGTTCTCACTACTCTTCATATAAATTTGCATAATCTGAAAAGAATGCAGTCATCTTTTTAGGCACTACAGTTCTATAATTCGTTACACTAAAATTTAGCTAATTAAAATATATTTTCCCTTCCACGTTATTTTTAAAAAACTGAATTTATGGAGGCCAGGGATTTAGCTCAGTGTTTCTGCCACCTGCCTTGCAAGTGAAAGGACCTGAGTTCGATCCCCGGTGCAAAAAACAAAAACAAAAACAAAAAAACTCTGAATTTAACAGATTCTTTAATGATGAAGTATGTTTTTTCTTAAACATGATGCCTATTAATTTAAAATGAGTCAAAATGGAAGAGATGGGGAGGAGAGGAGGGGAAAGGGATTTAAAGAAAAAAAGAATTGAAGGGAAAAAATGGAAATAGAGCTTTGGTAAATGGGGAAGACAAGAAAGGCTGGAGGGAGAGGAGGGTAAAGGGACAAAAAAAAAAGAATTAAAATTTATTTTATACATAAACGATTCCCTCATAATGAATGAGATCATTATGTAATGCAAAAAAAGTACTGATAATAAAATGGATGTAAAATTATGATCAGAAATGGCAGTTTATAAAAATTTGATCAACCATAAAAATTTATGTCATTTCTAGCTTGTTTTTTTCTAAATATCTACCCCATTTACTGTTAGGTTTATATTTAGCACTGTATTTTATCTGCTAAAATTACAATCGTATTGGAACACGTCATAATGAGGGAAATGAAGTCTACTTAGAGACTTTCTACATTTCTTCCTCTTGCCATTTGGCTTTGTTCTGTGTTTCTATAACAGAATATTACTATAACAGAACTAATTGATAAAGAAAGAAATGTATTTCTTACAGTTCTGGAGATGGAGAAGTCCAATGTTAGATGCTGCCTCCTAATGGGCGCTCTTCTCCTTGCATCGTCCCGTGGTAGACGGCTGAAGGGCAAGAAGACCCTGTGACAGCAAGCAGGTCAAACTCAGATCATTTTGTGTTAGTTTACTTTCCTCTTGCTGAGTCAAAATATCCGACACTCAAAGTTAGAGGGGAAGGGTTTGTTTGGCTTACACTTCATAGAGGTTTCAGTCCACAATTGGCTGGCTCCAAGGCAGAGTGGCAGAGGGGCAACAGCTCATGGGAGCAAAGGCTCTTAACAGTGTCTTTCTGCTCCTTTTATTTTATTCAGACTACCAGGGTGGTGCCAAACCAATCACATGTAGTGGTTTAGTAATCACACACCCTTAATCCTAGCATCACACACTCTATGACCCACCTATGACCACTGCATGACACTCTGGAGGGGGGGCATCTAGAGACTCAAACTATAACACATTTGATTGTAACTGGCAGTAATCCACTTCTAACGGTGGAGCCCTCTTGACCTAAATACCTCATGTTAGGTTCTCCCAACACTGTAGCATTGGAAATCAAGTTTCCAGTGCATGTTCTTTAGGTGGACACATTCAAACCATAATACCTTTCTCCAGTGCCAGTGTCACATTGAACTAGACCATCCTAGACCAGTCATTCAGAATGGAGAAATTTAGCCATGCCAGGGACAGAGGGTAGGAACATCTGGATTCAGGTTCTATTGCCTGAACTTAAATATCAATTTAAATAGTACTCAACTAAAATTTTAATGATTAAAATTATTTTTAATACTTCCCACCTATAAAACAAGCTCTAAGTGGCCAATATCTAGCTTATTTCATATTTGGAAGAGTTCAGCTGTTTATAGTTGACCCCTTATCACATCCTTGGCAAGTAGGATCCGGGAGCTATCTGGAACTTGGCTCATTCTTTACTGATTTTCCATTTGGACTGTTCCATCAAATGAGGACACACTGTGAAATCCTAGATTTAAAAGCTTTGCAATGAATATCAGAAATACAATTCTGTGTGAATATATTTCTCATCAGATGAGGGAAAGAAAAAAAGAGTCTCTGGTATTTCTTTTCATTTTATAAAATGAAGACTATACCTAAGATTTCAGATGGAGGCAAAAGTTGGAGAAGCAACATGGTTAAATATTCTCTGTTGTTGGGAGGAGGTGGGGCAGGACAGAAATCGATGGTACTGCACAATTCCTTCAGAATGTTGTGTTGACATGGCAAAAATACATGAGATTAAAGTTATCCTGTATTCTGCTGGATCACTTTTCATATTTTCCCAATGTACTTGCACATAGAGCTTCAGCGGAGCATGTTATATGATAGTGTGCACAACAAGGTGAAGGTTGAAGGATCAGGTCAGACACTTGGGGTAAGAACTAAGTTGGAGACCAATGAGCCTGGAGAATCTTGAACAGCTCCTAGGATTTCTATGGACCTTATTTTCTCATTAATTAGTAAACATTACATCATCTTTTAGGTCTCTTCCAGCTATATGATTCTAAACCTCCATGCTGTTTTCATTATTTAGGGTTTTTTTTCTGTTATTAGGTCATCCCCTCCTGTTCAGATAGCATATATTAAATTGTGATCCCTATCTGTTACTCTGCTATTAGAAGCAGTCACATATCCTGTGCTCGTAGACCCTAGGTATTCTAAGACACATGCCAATACAATATACCAAATTCTGCCACATAAACATGTAGTGAAACCAGATTGTATGAATGTATGAGTTGGTAGTAGGCTAACAATCATTAACTTCATTTCATTAACTATATATTTGTTGCCTTATAAACTATATCTGATGAGTTGTATAATCCTATGGAGTGCACATTATTAGTCCATTATCTAAATAAAGAAATTGAAATGAGGAAAGATTATTTTAAAAAATGCCCAAATCACTCATCAATGGGTGGCTGTTCCATTTGCTGAATCATATTCCCCTAATTTAAGAAATTAATTTTCTTTCACCATAACATGTTGCTTCTCAGTGGCATGAGCATACCATACTTCAGGTTTGTTATGTCCCCCCCAAAGCCTCATGGGGTCAGAAGTGGGGCTTTTCAGAGGTGGCTGGATCTAGGGTGTGTGATACTGGGATTAAGGGTGATTACTAAATTAGGCAGCTGATTGGTTTAGCATAGCGTATAGATAATAAGGAGGCCCACCCTGAGTGTAGTGGTACCACCAAAAAAATAGGTACCCCAAAAGGGATAAAAGGGAAAGGCTGGCTGCTGCTACTGCTCTTGCCACTTGCTGCTTATTGCTTCTTGCCTGCCACACTATGAACTATTTCTCCTTTGCAGTGCCCCTTTACCATGCCACCCTACCTTGGAGCCAGCCAACTATGGACTGAAACCCCTGCAAATGGTGAGCTAAAATAATTCTTTCTTCTTTTAACTTTGTGTCAGGAATGAAAACAAGGAACTAAGACAAAGTGCAAGAAGTAAGAGACATGGAAGTTATATTTCCAGGTCATATGAAATTACAAATTATGTCGGCAGCCAGTGAGCAGTGGAGGAAGCCAGTGAGTTTCCACTGGCTATCAAAAGGGTTTCTGAGATATTTTTTTCTGAAATAATATTTATCTCCCACTGGGGAAACTGGGGCTTATTTCCATCTGATCCTAAATAATAGATGTTTCTGCATTTTCCTGCCAAGAGTCCTAACTGGGTGGTGAAAATTAGAAAATTTAAAGCATGTAATGTTCATGATATATTTCTTTCTTTCTTTCTTTCTTTTTTTTTTTTTTTTGGTACCAGGGGTTGAACTCACATCCTTTAGCTTGCAAGGCAGGTGGCAGAACCACTGAGCTAAACGCCTCCCGGCCCAATGATATATTTCTTAGGACCTCTTGGACTTCATCACAAGGCATTGAGGCAAGACACTCAGGAAGCAGAAGCTCAATTTAGAGTCAACCAGTTGAGGGAGCTGCCAGCTGTTCAACAATGGATAAACACCTGGTACATGGGGAGAAGAACTCAACAGGAGGAAAGAAATCCTAATTATCATACCAAGCACTCTCCTTCCCATTAGTGACAAAACCAGCCCAAAGACTTAGCTTATTTGGTATAGTTACATTTGCTTTCTCCTGTTAATGGCTATTTTTTTTTTACAAAAGTTCATTGCTAATCTTTCTTTAGTAGCTCCTTTAGGAACTACAAAATTTAAATTTAAAGAGAATGAGTACCACTGTGAAACCTCTTCTCTAATTATGGAGGGTAGATGGAAATTGTCCTGGAAAACCTTGTAAAATTACCTCAAAAAGAGACCCCCACAACAAAAGTGGCCCAGCCACAGCCAACAAGCCTCTGGCTATCGGGGTGAGCTCAACCACACTCCTATTTCTCACTGTTTCTCACAATATCTTGGCCAGAAGATTAATCTTCTCCAAGAAGAGGCAGAAAGAAAACAAACCAAGCTCAAGAAAAGCCTTTAAGGCCTTCATTTATACTAAATTGGTCACAAGGAAGAAAATTTTGCTTTAAAAGCTTTGCATGGAGCAACTTATCCCAGGGCCAGCTCATAGATGGACATAATCACCTCCAGCTGACCCCTAATTACCTCGTTTGGACTGGATCCACACCCATATTGTACCACCAAATGGATTTCACTGAAACTCAGATTTTCTAAAAATAAAACAGCCAGCAACCCAGACCAAGTAACAGTCTCTAGATGATTCATCCTAAAAACTAAACTTAGCAGGATTACGATGTCCGCTTGCCAGAGCACTTGCTGTCTTGTTTTTGTGGCTATGAAATTTTGTCTTTCTCTAAAATCCTTGAAAATCAGCAGTTCTGTTGAATGCCACATGTGTCTGGAGAACTGAAAGATGGCTTTCTGAATGAAAGCTGGCCCTCCAGCCAGGGGTTAGTGCCACAGTGACAGGAACAACACTGATATAGTAGATGAGTCTGGTCATCAACTCTACGCTGGGATAGGAAAGCACCACTTCCACAAAAGTCTATCACCCACCAGACAGACGACAGCACTCACTGCCACGCCGCTGTGTGTGAAGACTCTCAGATGTGCTGGGAGGGGAGGTCACACTACGGAAGATGCAGCCCTTGCCCCATGCCCTTGCTCCAATGATACAGAGAAAATAGAATGAGGGAAAGTGTGGCTGTGACATGGCAACAAAGAGGAGTCTCTAGCCCATTATTTACCTACCAGGCAGATTGCAACAGCTTACCTAACATTTCTGAGCCTTGGTTTTTTTCATTCACAAAAAAATGGAATATTAGAATAATAATGTCATTCTTAATTGAGAAGTCTTTCATACCTGAAAAGCACTATACAAATATTAGTTTCTGTTTATAAGGGCTTGAAGTCTCATGTGTTTGAATTCCTCTTTACCTGATTTTCTCCTTTCTAGTTTCCTTCCTTGTTATTCCTCACTCTTCTCAGTGTGGAAGATGTGATCAGTCACAAAAACATCTTGGTGATAAAAAGGCTGTTTGCTCTAGAGCAAGGTGAGAGAAACCGCAAGCAACACTGGTTTGTCAGAGCTGAGGACCAAACCCAGGGCTTTTGCTCTGAGCTACACCCCAAGCCCTTTTTTATTTTTTATTTTGGGACAGGGAATCACTAAGTCATTAAGTTGCTAAGGGTGAGCTCAAACTTGTGATGCGCAAGCAACATTTTTAAATGCTGTCACTAACAGGAGTTTCTTCAAAGACATACACTGCCATTCTTTTGCTCCTAGTCCCTCATGTTACCAGAACAGATTTGACGAACAGGTGCTTGCATGGAGAGCAGAACAAGAGAAGGTTCTCAGTTTGGTGCCCTGCCATCCTGATAATTGAACACAGCACATCCTACCTGTTCTTGCTGACCTACATTCAGCTCTCCAAGGATGGCCATCATCCACAAATAAACGCTGCCTTGCTGTGGAACCAAGATTGAGATGAGGCAGCCACTTGACTAGCTGTCGCCAGTAATAAAATGACATCCACAAAGCTCAAGGAAAAATACCAAATAGAAGGCCAAGAATAATAGAAACAACAAAGCAAATGTGTTCTGAGATTATAAATAAGCAAAGAATACTGCTTCATTATCATATCATTGTCAATTTCCGTATGTGGGGAATAATAGATATCATTTCAACAATTCTCTGAGAGACTAGTGGTGTGGCTCAGTTGTAGAGTTTGTCTAACAAACAGAAAGTCCTGGGTTCAATCCCCAGCACCACCAAAAAAATGGAAAGAGAGAGGCGGGGAGAGGAGGAAGGAAGGAACGAAGGAAGGAAGGAAGGAAGGAAGGAAGGAAGGAAGGAAGGAAGGAAGGAAGGAAGGAATTTCCAAAGAAAAGGGATTACCTCATACTGGACCTAGGCTTTCAGTGTCTAGGAAGGTGTCCTAGTCACTTTCCCATCACTTGGACAAAGCAGCAAACACCCACAATTTAAAGAAGGAGTTTATTTTGGCTCCTGGTTTTTAAAGGATTTAGTCCACAGGCAGCTGGCTCCATGGCAGGACAGGCCTGGTGGAAGGGTCTAGCATAAGAAAGCTTCTCATATCATGGTGACCCGGAAGCAGAGAGAGAGAGAGAGGAGGAGGAATGGAGATAAACCCTTCCGGGTCATACCCACCACTCACTTCTTCGAACCAGACCCTATTTTCTAATAACGCATTTTGCTCTGCACTCTTAGTGCATGAATCCACTGATGAGTTCAGCGACCCCATGAGTCAGTTGCCTGCTGAAAGCTCCGCCCCTGAACGCACGAGGCTTTTGGGGGACATTCTAGATCTAAACGATAACAGAAGGTAAGTTTTGAATCAAGAATAATTCTCTTCCACTTAAACTTTTCAGTTTTTGAGATCCGAAGCAAAGTTTTTTACAAATTAACACTTTGAATCTGGTCGTAAGACAGGAGGAGCCTAACTTAGTGAGAAAACATGGAGCTGGAAAATAAAATTGTGGTTATTCTGTGCATAATAAATATTAGTTGAGCTAACAAATTCTTGAATGACCTTCCATAGGACATTCAACCTTCCCGAATCTCAGTTGCCACATCTGTATTAAGGGGACTGTAATATTTACTCCATTCTATCACCCCAAGGGATATTGTAAAGAGAAATAGGAGACTATTTGAAAACACAGTATCCTTTAGAGCAAATGTTCCCACTGGCCAGGTTCCACATGATTTTCAGTGTTGGAATATGTGCTGCCTATCCCATGTGAAGGAAGCACTTTTGTCCATCTTAGGATGATTTTTCCAGTCTCATATGCTTCCAGTGTTGTGTAGGGGATGCTATTAAAACACTGATCTCTTTTCTGCGGGCTCTGAGTAATAAACCAGAGGCTACATGACCTCTTGGCCTTTATAATAGCATGAAGAAAGGCCATTTTAAAGGCAGAGGAAACAGTATCACAGTATATGAGCAATAAAAGAAGCCAAGGACATTATAATTTCAATAGCACTGTGTGCTCTCTCTGACTCAGCAAAAGTTTACCACTTATCACTCTAATAGAGTACGTAAATTATTCCCCAAGATAGGACTTCACATTGCCATTTCTGGAAGGCTACAAAATGCACAAGATAGAAAACAAGTAAGGAAGGTCCTACTGTATGAAGAACTACATAGATATAATTTTATCCTGGTAACTATTCTCTTGACAATAACCAAGATTCAGAGCTATGTGTCAACCCTCTGTAGCTACCATGCTGTCTCTTGAGTTTGAAAATGCTCAGCACAATGATGGGACACAGTATGTGCTCAATTAAAACTTGCTGATACTGCACCTAGTTTCTTCTGTCTCCTTCAACAATCTTCTTGAGCTGAATGTCCATGCTGAAGGATTTAATTGCTCATGCTAAGAAATTTTCACACATCAGAAATGTTCTCATGTAATATGTAGGAAGGGCATTGCTCTGGTTTGCAAGTGGCTTGGGTATGTTCCCCAGAGGTGTGTGTGGTGGAGCCTGGATTCCAATGTTACAGATGGAGAGGGTGGATGATGAAGAGGCGGGGCCTCTCAGAAGGAAATGCAGCCATGGAGGTAACCCCCTCAGCAGTTAGCGTAGTTCCTGCAGGACTGAATTGGTTTGCACAGTGGTAGATCCCAATAAACCAAGCCCACTCCATGTGCTTGGTCTCTTCTGCATGAAGCCCTTTCCCTTTCTACTTCTTCACCATGTGCTGGCACAGCCCAGTGATGACACTGTGCCATGCTCTTTGGACTTTGTAGCCACCAGAATCGTGAGCCAAATAAAGTTTTCTTTATCCCATATCCAGCATCAGATATTTTGTAATAGCAACACAGGACAGGTTAAGATGGGCAGGAAACCTGCAGACACAGAGATAGACGTTCCATCTCATGGAGAGCAGAGCTGCGAACTGGCTCACATCATCCTCACTCCTGTGCTTTGACCTCACACAGAAGAACCGGGAAGCAGCACACCTGTGATCCGCTCAGAGCCCTAAGGTCACTGTCCCTGACCATCCTGTGCTCAGTGACAAGGACCTGCTATGAGGGTAGTTCCAAAATAGAGGAGGCAAAGACCTCTGGCCAGGGGAAGGAAGGTTCTATTCTTCATTTAATAATCCTTTTCCCAAGAAAGGCCAAGCTCTTTCATTTAGTTTAGAACATTGTACTTTTGAGCTGGGCTTGGTGGCACACACCTGCAATCCCAGCACACTGGGAGACTGAGGCAGGTAGATCCTAAGGTCAAACCCTTCCGGGGGAACTTAGCCAGTTAACAAGACCTTCTCTCAAAAGAAAAAGGACTGGAGATATAGCTTAGTGCAAAGGCCCTGGATTTGATTCTCAGCACCACACACACACAAAATCATTCTTGAAATACATATCTTAATTTTATTTTCAAGTTTTTGTTATTGGTTAGCTGTATTTTAATTAGGTGCCTTCTCTTACACTAACAGTTTATGAAATGTCCCTCTATGTCTATACTACTGGCTTTTTTCTTATCATATGATTTTATTATTTTGAGTTTTGAGTCATTAATAAACATCAAAAATAGATCTTCATAGAAAATTCATGAAAACATCACATTTTTCATCTCCTTGTCAACAGAGGCCAGTAGCCCCCAAATCCACCATGACATTTTGCATGTTGTAGGGTACAGCATGAGAATACTATTCAAAACTTGAGACAAATAAGATACCAAAATGCGGCCGCACAGTAATTGGGCACATCTGCAATGCACCATTGGCTGAGCTGACATTCCATGACCTTTCTGAACTAGCCATCCATACCCTGTGAGCATTTCTCAGTGTCAAATGCAGATTAATAAAAATCAAAGAAAGAAGTCACAAGACTCACTCCAATGTCTCACTGCCTGTTAGTTTAAATAAAACAATGACACATTGGACCGTTTCAGCATGGTGGGGAGGGGTAGTGAAATTGCAGTCCTCATAAATCTATCAGTTAAAATGTTGATGTTTGAACAACTTACCAGCAATGCTTAATGGGGTGGGGAAGTGGGACCTGGCTTATAAAATCATTAAATAGAAACTTTACCCCGAGCATAGGAACACCACATACTTTTATCCTACATTTCCAATTTAGACTTTGACAGGTTTAGCAAAAGCTAGCAGAAAAGCCCTAACCCAGGAGACTCAATGAAGGAAAGACAGAGGCTCAAGAAAGTACACACTTTTTGCCTCGAGGTTGACCAGATCTCCATGCCTCACCCGCCTTTCTTTATTATTTCCCCTTTTTTCTCTTTTTTTCTCCCAGCTATCTTTCTAACCTACTTTTCAAAATGTTTTCTTCATTTAGGTTCCTTCCCTTTTCCTTTCTTTCAACTAAATGTCTACTAAGCACTTAGCAGGTGCCAGGTGCTGCCTTACATTCTGAGGCACTGAAAGGTGCAGCGCCAAAGATCCCTGGTTGCAAGGAGACACAGCCAAGGGTAAATGCTGTCCAGCTGACCCCTCACAAGAGCCCTAAGAAGTTTGTATGATTTTCTTGTTCACAAATGAAGAACCTGGGCATCAGAAAGGCTGGGGAATACGCTCACAGGGAGGCACAGTTGCAGCTGACCCAGGAGCAAGGCCCTAGCTTCTCCACCAGGGCTCAGCCTCCTGGATCCTCCCCTGATCCCACCCTCATCCTCCTCTCGTACCTCCCCCCTTTCCTCTATTTTTACAACTCCTAACAGTCTCCCTTCACTTTTCCCTGTAGGAGAAGGCAATTATTTCTAATTGATTTCTAATTATTTCTAAGTGCTTTGATTACCAACCAAATTGTTGACAGACCTATGAAAAGAATAAGACTTATTTGTCTACCTTCCCACAGATGATCATGAAAACCAGACCTTGAAAGGACACAGAGAAAAGTATATTTGTTCAAGCCTGATTTTCTTTAGGCCTCTTTGAGGTTTTTGGATGTGGGGATTGGAGCCCAGCTCCTAACCAGATGTTCCATATCTTCTGGCATCTTCCCTGGCCCTATTATAAAGAACTGAATAAGAGATGGGATTTAATAGGCTGGAAGAAGGAAGGAGAGAAATGAGAGGAAGGAAGGAAGGGAAAATAAAGGAAAAAAGCAAAAAGAGAGGAAGGAGGAGGAGGAAGAGGAGGAGAAGGAGAAGAAATAATGAAGGAAAGACCCCAAGGACAAAGAGCAAAAGCCCTGAGTTCAAACCTCAGTACTGAGGAAAAACAAAAGAATAGCACAGTTGCTGGTTGGCCTTCACTCACTTATGGTTTACATTCATGTAAGAATTGAGATCAGCAGCACTTAGCATTCTCCAAGCTATGTATTCGTCTCACCATGTGAATACATGCTCAGAGAACTAAGTTTATGTAACTAAAAATTAGAAATAACCAGATCATAAGACTTAGGAATCCAGAAGAACATGACTGCTGTCTCAAAACCCTTGGCCACCATGTCTGGTAGGACTTTGCAAATCTCCTATCATCCATGAAAACAGCTTTCTACAAGAAAGTAATGGGGGGACCTCCAGAAGAATTTGAAATTTTGCCACCAAATTAATGAAGTAAATGAATAAATACAAAATAAAATAAATGAATACATATGTAAAATATGATCAAGATATTATTCCAGAGGAAGGTCAGGAGGAATAAATCAATCTCTTTGAATCAAACTGTATTGAAAACAATCATGTTGGAAACAAACAGGCCTACAACAGAAATTGATTGCTTTGGAAGCCAGACAGGAGGAAAGGGTGGAAACTAGCAAAGCTTACAAAGTAGTGAAACTGCAGTATAGGGTTAACATTCACATAATCAACAGCTAGCAAAACAGATTAATGAGGCCTCTGGCAAGGGAGACTAACTTTTCTATCTCTCCAAGCCACAATTGAGAAGGATGTAGCAATCAAAACAAGGAAACAATAAAAAGGAATCAAGTTTTACCTACTTTGATTATTAAATAAAGGAAGTTTATAGAGAAAACTAGCGTCACCCCACTTCCCTACTTAGAAAAACAAAGATGTAAGTAAGAGTTAACCTGTCAACATTCACTAAATACATTGTAAACAAGACTTTTTTCCCGAGAAAAAAGGTAGAGGTGGATTAAAAGACAACAAAGCAACACAAAATATCATCTCTGATTCAATTTACAGCTAAAATAAACTCTGTAAATAAAACACTTGTAATAGCAGATGGCAGTTTTCCCTATGATGCATAGCTTTTAAAAAATCAGTATTTTTCTGGCAAGCACTCTAATCTGATTATATATCTTTCAACTTGCTTCTATTTGCATTTAGCCTAATTACATATATAAACAAATGTGAATCCATTGCATACTGTCAATTAATTAGACTATTTAAGACTTATTCTGAATTTTTAATAATTTTCAAGCTGAAATAAATATTTGATTAATAAATTTGCAGCAAATTACATTTGGAGAGAAAGAAATACTTTATCTCCATCAAATAATAGAAGCACAACCATTTGTTATTTTTTAAATGGTGACAGCAAAATCAATTCTAAGGGGAGAAAAAGAAAATGAGATTCTGAGTTTCTCACCATACCTTCTAGTTCCCCTTGACACACTAATTAGTCTCCCACCCTCTTTCTTATGCCTTACAGGATGTTTGCCTGGAGGAAAAATGAAACTGGCAAAATACAAGAGTGACAGTGACTAATGAAAAGGACAATAGAGAACTGACAGTTCCTTTGAATGGAGCCATTAGCTACATGCTGTTATGCTGTTGTCTTGGCTCCCAGACTCAACATGCTGCCATTTTCAATTCTTTACAGAAATTCCTATGGAGAGTATGGAGGTCCATCACCCTTTTTTTGAGAGTTTGGTATGTCTGTGGTTAGGAAGGCCACTGTTTTTTGTCCAGCTTTTTAAGACAAGTGTTGCTCTCTTCTTGATAACTTAGAAGAAATATAAAAGATAGATCCTCTTTATTCCATCACCTTGTGGAATGTGGAAGAAAGTCTTTGAAAAGTTTTGAATATCAAGTATAAATGACAGCAAAATTCCCAGAAAACTTTGAAAAATGGTTACATGCACAGTTGGTGGCCAAAATTTGATATTTTTAAAAATATAAGGTACAATGTTAAAATAAAGAGAACTATTTTAACACTTGAAATTTTAGGGTTTCCTTGACACATCAGAGAATTAGATTTGTGATTTTACTATAAATTACCCAACCCAAGAAAGCATGTGACTGAATCCAAATCATGAAGACCTGGTGAAGCACTAACAATTAAGAAATGTCTCCATTATTGTACTGGGTCAAGTACATTTCTACCACACCATATTCTTTACTCAATGCCCTATTATACTCTTGGAGAAAAGTAAAGCAGATTTAAAAGGAAAATAACAACAAAATATATTTCATCTTTTTATCTTTGGTTATACCTTCAAAATTAACTGAAGAACCAATCATGTATTTTTTTTTTTTACCTTACTGAGGTCTAGGGTTATTTATGCCACATGAAAACCTTAAAAATTATAAGTGGCATTAGTACTAAGATAGAGTTTTATAATTTAGAGTGAAAGTAGCAAACTGACCTAAACTCAAAGGAAATAATCCTGCTGCTGTGGAAACCAATGTGAATATGGCCTCCATACTTAAATTTCTCTATAATCCATAGCCTAATTTTCAACACACACACACACACACACACACACACACACACCCCTCATTTCATCCCAGGACACTAATCATCAAGTGAAAGCAACTTTTGAGCAGAAGTTCTTTATGTATATATTCAAAAATGGTTTTAATTAGTTGACCAAGTGATATGGTCCCAAAGCCAATTCATTTCTTCAGGGAACACCTGCCTATGGACGCTCCTGTCTACTTTTTGGCCTTTTTCTGGGCCCTCCCTTCCATGGCCTATAAATGTCTAAAAGTGAGATGAATTCCAGGGCAGAGGAAGCACCAAGATTAGACCCATATTTCAACAAAGTTACCAATACTGACTAATTCCTTATGCAGCTTGCCTTGCCAGATTCTTCTAATATTAATGAGTACTTTAAATCTGCACCTACATCTTCTGTCTGTAGAATTTGAGGAACATTATTTCCCTACTAGGTTCACTGTGAAAAACAATTAATACTTTAAAATACATTTCTGTAAGATTTTAAAAATTGATGCTTAAAATCAGTGCTGCTAACAGATAGGAATTGAGTTATTTGGAGAAGGCAGTGGAAGTATAAGAGTTTTTTTATTCAGAGGAAAGGCTTATACAATTTCCTTCAAATTCTGACATTGCCTCATTACAATGGAGTAGTAGATTTATTTTGACACAGAGAAATGGTTGACTATTCATACTGGTTGGGGGGGTTGCTTAGTTTTCATGGCTTATTTATAACAAAATAAGTCTTTTTGCTTACTATTTCTGTAATGCCTTGATTTCTCCAAATGACAGAAGTAGAAAATCCAACATCAAAATATTGTGATCTAGTTTTATCATGCTTTTATTCAGTCCTTTACTCTTTGGAGTGTTGATTTGTTTTCATATTCTTTATCAAGACAAAAAGTGAGCAAATATACTTATGTATAATGAAGAATTTTAATAACAATCCTCTTTTTTTTTGGTACTGAGGATTGAACTCAGGACCTTTCACTTGTGAGGAAGGCACAGAACCACTGAGATAAATCCCCTGCCTTTAATAAACAATATATTGAGTTTTTCAATATTTTCAAATTTTTCACTTAATAATCAGGACCATCAGAGCAAGATGTTAGTTAGAATGTACATTTTTGGAATTTTTATTCCAAGTGGATAGAATTAAACCAGACTTACATCTTTCTTATTGTTCTTGTAACTTGGAAGGCAATATAATGACCCACAAGCACATATTTTAAAGGCAATTGTAATTTAAATACACACTCTCCCATTATTTAAAAAAAATCTTTTTAATTGGAAGGCCTCTATAGCTTTAGTTTCCTAAACAAGTGAACCAACCCCCCTTCCAAAAGAAGCAAAAGAAAACTAGTGACCACATCAAAAAGAAACCACAAACTAACCTCTACCTAGCATCATTCTACTTGAATCAATCAAATGGATTGTGCATCTTATTTTTTTTATATGTGTATATGGTACAAAGGATCAAAATCAGGAGCACTCTCCTGCTAGGCTATATTTCCAACTTTTTGGTTTTTTTATTTTGAGGCAGAGTCTCACTGATTTTTGCCCAGGCTTACCTGGAAATTGCAGTCCTCGTGCCTTAGCCTCCTAAGTACCTAGGATCACAGGTTTGTGCCACCACACCTGGCTTTTGCATCTTACTTCTGTGTCTTACTTCTGCCCAGGCTGCTTCATGGACAACTTATTTGAACTTCTACTTCTGAGTGCATCATTTTTTGATCAAATAAACTCTGTTAAATTTGTTTGGTCTGCCCTATGGGTGTTCAAAATCATGCATGGTAGTGGACAGCTCTAATCCCAATGTTAGCACTCATGGAGGTTGAGGCAAGAGAATCATGAGCTTGAAGCCAGCCTGGACTGCACAGAGAGTTTGTCTTAAAACTACCAATAAAATAAAATAAAATAAAGCCTGGATATTCAAACTTTTGATTTGCTCCGGCTACAGTGCGTAAAGAACAAATATCTTGGGCTGAATAAGAATATATAATACAGCTAATGTATACATAATGCATATAAGTAACAAAAGTTCCTTTGCTTTAAAATTTTTTTTTATAACAAATGAAAAAGAGGGCAGTGAGGGATGTAGCTCAGTGGCATCATGCCTGCCTAGCAAGTATAAGGTCCTGAATTTGATTCCCCCAGGACCAAAAAAAAAAAAAAAGATAGCAACACAAATCTATAGCTAATGGGATATTTGACCTTGTTTTTGTAAAACTAATGCATCAATGTTGGGTTTGATAGAAGTAGGTGCAGTTCTTAGTGTATTCTCAAGATGTTCTTCAGGAGAAGCCTGTGTGGTCAACAGCTTGGGTGTGCAGGACCCAGGCAAAGGCCCACCTGGAAAACACCTGTACAGGCACCAACCAGAGGCCCACCCAGATACCACTGGTAAGCAAGCGCCACCCCAACCAGAAGCCAGCTTGGACAACAGCTGAGAGGGTGTGCAGGTCCTGGCTAGGGCCCCTCCCAGACACCAACAACTCAGCAGCTTGGGTGGCTCAGGCCTCAGGCAAAGGCTCACCCAGAAACTATCAGTAAGTGCTTGCACCCCCCACCAGAAGCCCACTCAGGCACAGTGACTTGGGTGTTAAAGGCCCTCCAAGACAACAGCTATGCAGGCAGGCAGGCCTCAGACAGAGGCCCACCCAGATATCATCACTAAGTGTGGATAGGCCCCAGCCACTCAGACATCAGCACAGAGCAGGGACCCAGAAGGCCACCATACTGAACCCAAGAATTGGTGCAGTGGTGAGCAGCAGAGAGAAGGCCTCTCTGGGACTTGCTGAGAATTAAAGCCCACTGGGTGAGGAAAGAGTCACCTCAAGGTAGCATGGTTCCTTCTGTTGAAATGAGAAGACTTGTAAACAAGACTCAAAACCAGACTTTCAGATCACCGAAGGTAAGATCACCCAAGGGGCAAGGAGATGGAACAAACTGATACTCAAATACCTGGACTCCCTGAACTGGCAACAAAAGAGGATCTGGAAAAAATAAAGTCAGAAATAATTTCTAAGATAACAACAGAGATTGTGTCCATAGTGAAAGATATGATTAATAACTCTAGAGCAGACACATTAAAAAAAATAGAGTAGCTGAGAAACATGATGGAATCCCAGTATGTGAAACAAATGAAATCCATAAAACACATGCAAACAGATTTCCAGGACATGAAAAACTCCATTGAAAGTTTACACAGCAGAATGGGCCAATGTGAGGACAGAATATCAGATATAGAAGACAGCATGGCAATTAGTGATCAGGAAAAGAAAGATTTCTTAAAAATAGTAAGGGACCATGATAAATCAATCCAGCAGCTGCTAGATGATGCAAAGATGTTCTTCAGAAATTTTTTATCTGATTTTACTCTTCATGTTCTTTGACCTTAAACATAGTTGTTCACAAATGTCCATACTGCCAAAAAAATTGACATGAAAAAGGTGTGATTGTGAAAAGCAATTCTCAAAATGTAGGTTTTTAACTAACATTTTGCTCCAGTGGTCCTGGTCATTAAGTGAAAAAAAAAACTGAGTTAAAACTCAATATATTGTTTATTAAAAATTCTTCAACTCATCTATTTGAGAAGATAGATTTTATAAAAAGCTAGTAAAGAGACATGATCAAGTTTTTCTGTGAATTAAGTACCTGACTGCCACCCTATAGATTCCATTTGAAAATTTGTAGGAAATGTATTTATGTCAACTGAAAATAGAGTTGCAAATATACCCCCCAAATTATGTTTTTTGAACTCTTGGATCCTAGTCTCAAAATCTTGCATGAAAATGGAAAGCAAAGCTACATATTTTTCACAGTTCACAGGATTGTGTTTAGCCAGTGATCTACAATTCATAAAATTATTTGCCGTAACTTGGGCTTCAACTAATGTAAATTTCATTTTGAACACTATTATTATTTCAAACATTTCACAGATACGTTGATTATCACTTGAAGACAAATATTAACTCACTTAAATGAATGGTCAAATCAACCAAAACTGCTAAATCTGTGAGACATTTTTTATATTCAATTTCTGGCACAATTGATCCTTTTGATCCAATAATGATTTCATTTCTCAAATCACAAAATCTTTTCAACATTATTACCTGACTTAGCCAACTTACTTCAGAGAAGTAAATGGTGTCCCCATAGTTAGCACCTGTACTTTTAAGGAACTCTTAGAATTGGCAATAATTCATTCCCTTGGACCTTACGAAATTCACAGCTTTGATGATGATTTGCATGACATTATTCATTTTCAAAGCTTCCACACATAAATTTTCTTGATGTAAGATTCAGTGATATTTCACTAAATATGAATTGCCACTGGCAATAGCATCATCTTCTATTAATTCCAGAAGTCCCTTTTTCTTACAATTGCCAGGGTATCATCAGTAATTATACCAGATATGTTGAAAAAAGTGAAAGAAAATCACTTTAATGTAATTTTACTGTTTCATACAAATCAAGAGACTTGGTTGTGTCTTTTAATTACACCAAAGAAAGCCATTTCCAAGGTAACATATATTGTTACTAATACCACTAGTAAAAATCATAAGTAGAGCCAGACCTATAACATCAATACTTTTTTTTTTATATGGAACGCTTCACGAATTTGCTTGTCATCCTTGCGCAGGGGCCATACTAATCTTCTCTGTATTGTTCCAATTTTTTTTTTTTTAGTATATGTGCTGCCGAAGCGAGCACAGCATCAATACTTTTATCTATCACCAAAGCATGAAGTTTGCCATTAGAAGCTTTACTCTTCAAATCTCTTTCTGTAGATTTTCCTATTTCTTCAATTTTCCTGGCTATAATCTGATGAGGCAAATTGCTTTTTAGGAAAATCCATTTTATTATCAGAATAATTTGTCTGTATTTTCCATAAATTAATTAATAAACTCACTACCAGTAAATGGTTTAGATTTTCTGCCATCATTTGCTACCATAACAAGCTTTTAAAATGGAGTCCATATGAGTCATAACTTTAAAAAACCTTTGTTGAGATGATAGACATTTTTCATTTCCACTTATTTTTGTCTTCACAAAATATTCCTTGGTACACCTTGAATTTGGCAGTACATGTTTGCATAAAATGTGTTTTCAAATTGTAATCTCTGAAAACTGACCTGATTTCCCTACAAATAAGCATAGTGCCTTATTATTTGTCATGGCTAAAAAGTACTCATTTGTCCATTTTTTGTTAAACATTCTGTCATCATCCATAATATTTCTTTTGTTAGAGCTTTGTTGTTCTTTTGAGATGACATTGAAGCCATGCTGGAATAAAAAAAAGATAAATAAGAAATCATTTTTTTTAGTATTAGCAGTATTATGTGTATCATAACAATATCACTAGCCAAAAATTATTTTATATTTTTTTACTCTCTATACCACAGCTGCTAAAAAACTGTTTTAGCTTATTAAATTATTTCACAAATAACACAAACTCAAGTTTAATAAACACCTAATAAAGCTTACATGTCTGTTTAACAACAACAAACACATCTTCACAGGTACACACTTGAACATAGGGTGAAACATAATTATTGGTACCCATCGTGTTTTACGCAACAAGTTTCATAAGCACATGTAATAGCTGACAGGCACAGGTTTTGATTCCAGTGATTGTATGTGGTGGACACTGGAGGAAGAGTGAGCCCTCCAACAAACCTTCCCTCAGTGTTCTGTGGTTGCTAGTGCAGCCCATGCTCGAACACCATGCAATGAAGTTGTGAAAAGTATCACTAAAATCATTTAACAGTGTTATAAGTTGATGATCCCATGGGGCTGCCTTACTAGCTGCCCAGAGCTGCATCCAGCCCATGGACAACGAGGCATACAACAAACCGGTCTGAAGTTCTGGTATTAGAAGTGGAATCAAAAGGATTAATTCACCCATGAAAACCCAGGAAGCAATGACCAGTCAGGCAAAGGTACCTGCAGACCCTCTTGTACTCACTATTTCTCACCTTTTTTTTGTTTTTTTGTGGGGTTTTTTTGGTACCAGGGATCAAACTCAGGACCGTGAGCTTTTAAGGCAGGTGATGGAACCACTGAGCTAAATCCCTGGCTCATCTACCCACTATTTCTCACTGAACATTTGGAGGTCATCACCAGTAGGTCTCTTTTTTACTTAAGTTCCATAAAACTTTCTTCCCTCTGATTTCTCTAAACTTATTTCAACACTTTTAATCCACACTAGGTTTGTAAGAAATGACTGAAATTAAACTGTGCTTCACTAGAGAGCACTCCATAGATAATGTTATAAAAACAGAAAATTATGGGTTCATCTGGGTCCAAGAAATCTAGAATTCCATCATTTGGAATGGAATTTCATGTATAAAAACAATAAACTGAGAACCTCTATTCTTCTAGGGAAATGGGTAAAGCTTATCGAAGGTAAGTGGACTAATATGAAAGATTTATAAAAATGGAGATTTCGTAAGTGGCCACAGTGCAGAAATTTTAACCACATAAAACTTTACTTGAAAGGTGTAATAGGGGAATAAAAGATTTCAAATATCTCAGAAATGGGTGGGGGATTTAGCTCAGTGGTTTTGCTGCCTGCTGAGCAAGCACAAGGACCCGAGTTCGATCCCGGTACCAAAAAAACAAAAACAAAGAACAGAGAATCAAATATCTCAGAAACAATATAATGTATTTTTCATTGGTATGTAGAATCCTGTCAAAGATTGTGCATCAAAATATATATTTCTAAAATGGTCCTTACCAAAAGCAAAAGTTTAAGAAACTAATTGAAGAGTAATGATTTTACATCAGTTGACAACTCCAGCTGTGCTTTCTGTCCTTTCTATCCACATTTCCTACTCTGAGCTTACTAACTTTTTCCTTAGTTGTCTGCTCACAAAAAAGAAAAAAAAATTATACAATGCTTTAGAAATTCATACCTTCAGACAAACAAGCTCTCTCCTTCTGTATCTGCCTTTTATATATTGGTCAAATGGGTATAGCCTTGCTCAGAACTATAGTGAAACATTTTCCTATCCCAAAGGAAATTCCCAGAAATTTGACAAGAAATTTAGAAATCTCAGTAGCATATATGATTCAGATTCTTTGACCTTTACCAGATTTTTTATATCTTATTGGGACCTGTAAAGCCTAGAAGTAGATGGCCAAATCCAAACGGGAAGATCAGATCAATCTTTTAATTATGGAACCAAAAAAGGCTTATGAAATAACAATCTCTTAGATTCCATCCCCAGAGTACTGTTCCTCAAAACAAATAAATAAACAAACAAACTGTTCTTTCAGTCTTGTAAACAGAAAAAAAAGATGAGTCAGTTTCTGATTGTACAGCTATACCACAAGCATTAATGGAAAATAGTCTTGTTTTTCCACAATGTGCCCAGGCATATAAAATGCTCTATCTGCCATATTTGTTAGTTGGCTCCACTCTGAACTGGGTAATCAAATTAAAAAACATAAACTAAGGAAAGAATTCACCTATCTAGCTTACTGATTTTCCAAAATGTGCATTTTTAGAATAAGGAGTATATTAGACATTTATTTTGAGAAACTTTTATAAGAAAAAAAAACATTTATAAAGGAAACCTTCATTTTTAACAGGGTCTCCTTATGTTGGCTTAATTCTACATAATAAGCTTTATTTTTCTTTATTATGGTTATCTTACCCATTTTACTTAACTGAATCTTTAACCTACATCCTTCTTTGTTTCAGCAAATAGTGGTTTTAAAGCCTGAAGTCAAAACTCTGTGCACTTGAGATGTAAATTTTCCACCTAATCTTATCAAACAGCCATTCCTTCAGGAATTCAAATTTAGAGGAATTGATTCATCAGTGGGAATTTTCAAAAGGAAAATTTTCAAAGGGAAAATTCAAAATGGAAAATGACAAATGAAAAATTGTAAAAGTTAATTTTACAAGTACTAATAAAAATTTTTAGTCTTCTATGCTGATAATCTTATGTCTTTATCTAGAAATATAATTCTGAACCAGATATTTTTAGTCAGCTGGTGAATCTTGTGTTACTGTACCTGGAACATGACAGAAATTTTAAAATAAAGTATATATGATCTCTGCATCTGTATGTGTGTTTTTATACAACTATGCATATATGTTATGCAGGTGTGATACTTTTCTACCTCAAAATGGTACCAACAAAATTAATATATAAAAGATCTCTAATTTATTTTAAAAACTACTTGAAAAAGACATATTTCTTAAATCCTTGGATGTCCAAAACTATCCCAAATTCTTTTTAAGTTCATATGTGTATTAGCATTCCCATCAGTGTGAAAAAATACCTGATATCTGCAAATTAAAGGAGAAGACGATTATTTGGCTCACAGTTTCAGAGGTGTGAGTCCAAGGTTGGTTCATTCCAAGGCAGAAACATCCTGGAGGCCGTACAGACATGGTGGAAGAAAGTTACTGAATCCATGGTAGTCAGGAAGCAAAGGAGGGGGAAAAAGTCAGAGAGGAAGGAGCCAAGGACCAGATATAGAGCCAAGGTCATACCTCCATGACTCATGCTGACACATCCAGAAGTGTGCTGTACTAATCTTCTAGGTAGCTCCTAAGCCAATCAAGTTGACAAATAAGATCAACCATTGCATTCCAATACTTGTCAACTTGACACTCAAAGACATTTCTTCAAACTATAATCTCTAAAGAAACACAAGTTCATAATTTTACCTAATACGGTATCACTATTTTGTGCACAACTGAAAATGCACTAATGCCATCCTAAGAGTCTCAGCAGTTCCAGAATTGCTCAAAAGTTCAAAGTCAAAGTCTCTTCTGAGATTAAGGCAAATTCTTAGCTGAAAACACTTGAAAATTTAAAAAGCAAATTACATAATCCCAAAATACAATAGCACAAGGTAAATATTCTCATTCCAAAAGGGAAGAGTAAGAAATAGAAGAGATAGGATCAAAGTAAGACCAAAACCCAGCAAGGGAAACAATAATAGCTCCCTTTCCAGGACATGGTGGTAAGATGTGAATTTCAAAAATCTTGGGCAGCCTTGCCTCTATGGCCTTGTTGGCTTTCCTTGCCAAATGGTTCATGTTCTTGGCATCTCCAACTGCCTGGGGTTTTCACTGCACCATTGCCTCCATTCCCACAGGTACATGCACCCTACCCAGGGCACATTGACTGTTACCCCACACTCCCCTTAGAAATCTGGGTGGAAAGTTCCATGGCTCCACGTTCTTGCATTCTGCCTACCTGAAAAACTAGCATTACATGGATAACATCAAGATCTGCTGCCAGTGTGAACAGTAGCCAGGCCTCCTTGGAGCAAGGCTTCAGTGGACTCTGAGTGACTGGGTAGCTGAGCACAGTGAGATGAATTCTGGGGAACCAATTCCCTAAACAATCCTTCTTGAGCTTTCTTCTCAAATGACTGATTTATACTTTTACACCCATGAGCCTGCCATGGGCTGATTTCTGAGATGTTCTCAAGGAATCTTTCCTCTTGTCCCAATTCAAAGTACTTGGTTTCATTTTTATACCACTAATCTCTCTTTAGCAAGCACTTGTGTTTGATGGCAACTTTACGTATGGTTGCTATGGGGCCAAAATCAAGCTTTTCAAATCTTTGTGCTCTGCTTTTTGCTCCAAATTCTCACTACACCTGGCTAAAAGCAGCCAAAAATACTCATGACACAGCCTGAATGTTGTTCTGCCTTCAGATTTCCTCTGCCAGACCAGTTGAGTCCATAATCCTTAAACTTGGCCTTCTGCAAAATCTGAGGTCACTGACCAAATAGAGACAAGTTGTTTGACAGAATGTAACATGCAGGGCCTGAAGACCAATTCCCAACTGAATCTCTATCTGAAACCCCCTGAGCCTGGCCTTCACTATCTACATTCCTATCAGCATCTGGCTTTTCTGAACTCTGACCAGAATCATCCATTAAGCTTTGCTCACAATATTCTAGGGCTTCTCTAGCCCACGTTGCCAAACCTTTCTAAAATTTTCCTGCAATCAGGTCCCAAAGGCCACATTTCTCTGTTTCTAACTTTTTGTATTAGTCACTGTCCTAGCAATGGGGCACAATGCTTAAAGGAGGAAAGGTTTAATTTGGCTCATGGTTTCAGACATTCAGTAAGTATTTGGCTGGTATGTGAGATGATTTCATTATGATGACAGGGAAAAATGAGATGAACAACAAAAGGAATGCTTCTTCCATGCTGAATGCATGAATGAATCAAAGACAAGCCATCCATGATGAGGACTGGGAATGAATGACACTTGTGCACAAATTTTAGTCAATATCTTCTAGATGAGAGGCTGAGCAAAAGGGAAGAATTGTTTTAATTTTTTTCCTTTGAGACCATAAGATTAGAATGGCTCTAGTTTTTCGATTCCTATGTAAGAAAGCCAAAGTCCAATATAAACAATAAATTAAAATTTCAAACTGCCAGATAGCTTCTTCCTATGGTCTTTACCCTCTAATCAAATATTTCCTTTGTCTCACTTTGACATCACCCCATAAAATCCATGCTACAGCAGAGCTCTTCGACCCTCTTCTAGTCCTGAGTGCTGCTCAATCTATGAAGCATTCTTTGCTCAAATAAAGCCTACTAAATTTAGTTTGTTTCATTTTTAAGCACTTATTAATGTTAGTTCAGACTATTTCAGATGAAAGCAACAGAAAAGGTTACCCAATGTACTTCTAAGAAGAAAAAAAGGAATCATTCTCCAGGCACATTGTCCAAAGTTTTATTAAGTGATCAGAAGTTGCATATTATTTTTCTACAATGTTTTAATGCTAGCACCATCCCTCACTACCACAGTTCCAGACCACCTGCCTTCATGGGACACAAGTCATGGAAGAGAAGGACCCAAGTCCCACCTTATGTCCCAGCCGTTGCCATATCAGTCCAGGAACACACCAACTAAACTAGTGTAGAGCAAGTGCTGCATTTGATTAACTAAACCAAATCAGGGCCCACCCCAAGAGCTGGAGTGGGAGCCACTGTCTCTTAAACCATGTAGGGGCAAGTGATGTTCTCGTAAATTCAGGTAGTATCATGAGAAAGAGCTGGGAAGAATGCTGGGCAGCAAACAACATCTGTTTGGGAATCGATGGCCTGGTTGCCCTCCATAGGGTGAATATTGGTGGTTATATTCCTCTACATATAACGTTCCTACCAGGGTATTTGGCTTGTAATACAGACATGTAGCTCATGTTTAATCTTTTTCTTTACTGTACTGTGGTTGTTATAAACAATTATCTATTTTTGAGAATTTGATCAGTCCTAAGGGTCCCACCCTGTAAGTCATGGGTCCCCAAATGTTCCCTACACTTTAAATGTCCCTAGCTGGAATATTAGTATATTAACTGACTTACTAAGAAACAATGTAAGACACAGAACATTTGTTAGCTTAGGTCTTCCTACCAACAGAATTTCCTGGGGTTCTGTGTCAGCCATAAATATATCCAAATAATCATTCTGGGGCTGGCACTGGTCCATAGGCTGCTCCTCCTCAGTAGGATTTTGCCATTGTTGCTTTTCTCAGTCACCCCCAACAAGTCTTTGATCCCTGTGACATTGGCATTGCCACTTGACATTTGCTCCTAAGGCTTGTGAGCTCTGAGAATGGTGGGATCAATGCAGGTCATACTTTCAGTATGCTGCTTGCAGCATTCTGAGAATCAAATACCTGTATTTTTGGAATACAGTGGGATATAGTGGACTACCCTGAGGTAGAAAAAGTATCTTATAAAATAGTGGAAGATAATGAGGTTGTTGGCCAGAAGTTAGTTTTTAAATTTAGGTTGTCATTTCATTGCAAACATCAACCTTGAATGGTTACAGACTTTACAGTAACTTATAAGATTAATTCTTTCACTGTCTTGCAATTTCTTCCCAATATATTATTTTTCAAACCATTTTATTTTCATTTCCATGAAGCATGATTATGACATATTCTTTTAAAAATATTGAATCTTAGATAATGAAAACAAAGATTGTTTGTGCTTTAATCAAATAATAATCTAAATTGAAAAATTACGGCCAATGACAGGACTCAATAAGTATCCATTGAAAGGTGAAGGAATGAGAAATTATTAATTGTTTTCTAAAAGCTACAAATTAAAAACCATGAACTATACACTGTCCATAAGTATTAAAACATGAATATTTTAATCTATATTTTGATATTTAAACAATTTCTCTTTAATTTATTCTCCATTGAAATAAAATCATGTTTTACTGCTTTATATTGTGAGACATAGCACATAAATAAGAGTATATAAAAATCTCACTGTGTATTTTAAAATGTCAATCTAAAATAACAACAGAGAGAGAGAGAGAGAGAGAGAGAGAGTGAGAGAGACATGGGCTGTCCAAAGAAAGAGTTTCTTCAAGAGTAGCAGAAGACCCCCATCGGGGATATGTGGGTTGCTGCAGACTACAGGCCCACCCAAGGGCTTTGGGCAGAGGGGGAACTTCTAAAGACAGAAAGGAGAAATCCATGTAAGTTGTTCTGGAACAAGACATCAAATAAATGGGACTGTTGCAAGAGTTGGTGCTAGCTCATTGGTGGAGGTGGCTGTATTAGGTGAGAATCTTTATTTATGTACCTTACCTGGAACACTACCTCATGGAAGGTATTCCTTCCATGGCAGAAAGGCCAATTGATTAGAAGGTTGTATTAGTCCTACCTACCGATCACCATAAAGGAGCAAGGTGACTGGAGATTAAGCTCTAAAAAAAAATGCTGGAAATTATGATAGTGACTGGCTTTATTAATGTCTCAAGAATGTTGAGAAAGCCACGAGCATGGGGAGAAGGTGGAAATTCTTTGCTTATCTATAAACAAACACACACACAGACATCCAGGCACACACACACACAACCCTTGCCCTAGGTGACTCTTCTGTCTGTCCTTTATAATAAACTGGTAAATGCAAGTAAAGTGTTGCTTTGAGTTGGATGAGCTGTTCTAGCTAATTGTCAAACCTAAAGAGAGACTACTCAGAACTTCTGACTCACAGAGAGGCGGTGGGAAGTATGTAAAGCACAACTTGTGTCTGGCATCTGAAGTAGGGGGAGCCTTGTCGGACTGAGCTCTTTAATGCATAGGATCGGACAAGCCAGGTACATAGTGTTCTATTTGTATTAAATTGTAGAACGCCAACTGGTATCTAGAGAGTTGAAGACCTGCTTGATGTAGAGGGAAAAAAGTTTACATTTGCTGTCAGAAGTGCTCTGTGTATCTAGACAAATGGTGTTTTTCATAAGTATATACTTAGGAGTAAAATAGTTATGTCATAGGATATATGTGTACTCACATTTATTGGATAATGCCCAAATATTTTCCTAAAATGCACATAATATATTTGAATCACCCCTTTCCTCCATCAGCCTCCATCTCCCTTCCTGGGTTTCAATGCACATAATGTATTTTGATCAAGCCTGATTTTAAATGTTCTGTCAGCTCCCAATACCACCATTCTGGGGATTATGGCTTCAATTACAATAAAGCCTTCAGTTGCAGTGAAATCATAGCACAGTCTAATTTCTTAGATGTGCTGTGGTTGTTTGCTATTCTTTTAGTAGCCAACTAAGCTGTTTTTTAAAAATAAGTTTTAAATAATTTTAGGTTTGTGAAGAAGTTACATGCAAACATAGTACAGAAAATCCCTGTGTCACCCTTACCCAGTTGTTCACATTCACAATTTGTATTACCACAGTACTTTTATCAAAATTAAGGAACTGATATTGAAATATTGCAATTAAATAAGCTCCAGACTTTAGATTTCATGAACCTCATTTTTGTTTCTATATTCCAGGATCATGTACTAAATATTGTTGTGATTATTGTATCATGTTTGTTTAGGCTTATCTACATATTTGACAGTATATTTCTTTACCCTTCATACATTCATATCAAATTCTCCACCTAAAGTATTTTCCTTTTACTTGAACTTATCTTTTAGAATTTTTCTCTAGTGCACATCTTTGCATGAAAAGAACAGACCAGCTGTGTTAGAGAGTCTTTCCTGACAAAATACCAGAGAAAGACAATTTAAAAGAGAAAAGGTTTTTTGGGGTTCATGGAGTCAGAGGTTTTAGTCCATAATCAGCTGGCTCCATTGCTTTTAGGCCCGTGGCAAGGCAGGAACAGCATAGTGGAGGAAAGTTACTTACCTCATGTGGGCGAGGAAGCAGAGGAAGGTAGAGCAAGGGGCTGGGGACAGGATACAACCTTCAAGGGCACAGCACCAGTGACCAACTTCCTCCAGCTGTGGAGCACATCCAGATGACGTTAGCACCCTCCCGATCCGATCCAGTCATCTCCCTCGGTTCCACCTCTGCGCATCACTGCGTCAGCCATCCAGCTTACAATGTGAGTGTTCTAGGCACTCTTCATATTTACACCAAAGCTCTAGCTTTTCTTCAGCTTTGAAATGTCTTTATTTTACCCTCATCAGATCAGTGAAAGGTAGTTTTCTAGAAAATAAAATACTAAATTGGAGATGATCTTCATATGTTGAAAATATTAATCTCTGTCTTCTGGCTTCTGTTGTTGTTTCAGGTAAGTTTGAAATGAGCATAATTTCTGTTTCTCTGTTAGTGGTGTGCTGTTTTTTTCTGTTTGCTTTAAAAATATTCTTTTGGTTAATATATGTTCATAGGTTTCATGATTACATATTTATGTGCCAATTTTTTTCACGCTTCTAATTCATAAAGTTCCCTATATCTGAGGATTTGTGCCTTTCAACAGTTTTAGTAAATTCTCATCTACTATTTTAGATATTTCCTCTTCCATTTCATTTCTGTTAATTATCTCTGCAATATTTTATACATATATAAGATAATAATTATATTTAGATATTATCACTCCAATCTCCCATAAGCATAGGAGTTAATCTGTCTTTTATAATTTTTTTCATCTTGTCTTTTGCCAACTGGATCCAGAAACATACAGATTGGATATTTCTCAGGTGTATCTTTGAGTTCCTTGAGTTCTCTTCAGCTGTGTCTTATCTGCTATTAAACCTATTCATGGAATCTTCAATTTTATTTTGTACAGCTTTCATTTTTAGAAGTTGTGTTCTTTTTTCAATGTATTATTTTGTTTTTATTATATCCTGTTTCCTCAAATTTTCAAGTTTATCTTTAATTTATTGAGACATATTCTATAATTCCATAATACATATTTTATCTGCACTCGGTGTCTGAAGTGTTTGTGTGTCCGTGTGAGTGTCTGTTGCCTCACCTTTTCTCACAAGACTTGTGTCCTGTGTGACATTTTTATTTTGAGCTGCTTTCTTCCCTTGGAATTCTGTCTGAGAGACTAGTTTGAGGTCTGAATTGCCTTGAAGCTCCTCCGGGGGTTATTTGTATTTTTTTGTGTCGCTAGCCCGGGGCTACTGCCCAAGAGACTAATTTAAATTTGCTGAAGGTTTTGCCGAACATGTAGATAGAATGAATAAAGATGAAATATCTTCATGAAGGTTGAATTTAGCTACAAATTCTCAAGTGAAAGAAATTATTTTCCCCCCACTCAGTATCAAGGTAGAGAAAGCTACATTTTCTTGCTTTCCTTGACTACAGATGTAAAGAATTTAAATATGTCATTGTCTAGGGTTTTGGCTTTTTCTAAGCCTCCTGTTAGATTCTTTATTTTATGTGGTTTCATACTCTTGCTTGCACAGCCTCCAGAAGATGTGGTGCTTAATCCTGAGAGTCACCTTGATTGGGTTGAGAGGGCCCAAAGGAGTAGTAAAACGCACTTCGGAGTTGACCAGGGGAGCCTGAGGGAGTCTATCTGGTCCTTGGCTCCTTCCCCTCAGGCTCCACCCTGCATCCTGCTCCCTGGCTGTCAACTGTTAGCAGTGTTCCTCTGCTATGCTCTTCCACCATGATGTTTCTGCAGGGAAGCCAGCCATAGATTGGAACCTGTGAAACTAGAAAACCAAAGAAAACCCCCCTTCCTTTAAGCTACATAAGTCAGGCTTTTCTCCAAGAATGAAACAGCTAATATGGAAGGAAAATTCAGGATTTCAATGCAGATAACCCTGGAGAAAACTCTAACAACAATACTCACTTGGCTCACAGCATTCTCTCTTAGTGTGGTTTTGACTCAATATATTCTTTCCTTTATATCAGTGTGTTTATATAGCTGTGCAAAATATAGTTTAACCAGAATTTTTTTTGTTCTAATCATGAGAGTCATCAAGGTATCTAACTTTCTATGTTGATGGAAACTGAAATCTCTGAGGGATAAAATCTTTAGATTTATTTTTAGACTCTTCTTTATGGGAAAGTTCTACAGCTTGATTATGCAATTTCAAGTAATAGATTTCATGAACACCTTACTCTGCTTTTATTTGTGGTGTATAACATGCATAAACTGGTGCCTTCTACACAATGGCATACAAAATAAAAAAGAGCCAAGTGAGAAACTAAAAACAAGAAAATGGAGAAACACAGTATCACTGATTCTTCATTAATCATAGTTCAAGACCAGACCAAAATTGATTCTATGCACATCACTTGTTTGTCAGCCACAAATAATTTTCAAATTGCTACAGAACTGACTGGCACAAAATGATTTGGAGAAGAGTAATGGATAGAAATAGGCAAAGTTGAGTAGATGCTGTTGACAGTGGATCTATTTAATTTTGTTTACATTATATCCTTGTGTCTTTGGGAATTATTATTGATCATTATTTGTGAGGTTACACAAATAAAAAGTCTTTTAGTTTCATGTGTTTTCTTAATCAATGGCCAGTTTCAATTATAAATTTTTAATTCCAAAAAATTTCTATCTATATTTTTAAGTATCAGTTGTTAAGAAATTTATTACCAGCACTATTCATTTGTTTACAATTATCCTCACTTTAAGCACCTGTTGACAAATATTAAATGCTTTCTTTTAAATGTAAGGGTCTTTAACTAAAATCAAGTACTTGTTTCAGTTACTCTTTTAACATGAAAGAAAATGAACACTCTCTTGATGACCTACTTATTAGTCTGCTCACAATTTTTGAGGGTATCAGTCACCCTACACCCGTGAGAACTATCTGCACTACTCATTAAAGTGAAGTTTTGGATCTCTTGGCAACACATTTTTATAGTCTATACAAACTATTAACATTTCCTGATCTGCTCTCCGCGAGCTTTATTTTGCCATGAAAAAAGTCAATGTTACTAAGTACCATTTGATGTATGGACCTTTTAGAAATTAAGCAACAGCATATGTGAGCTGACCATAGGACTCGCACATGGAAATGCAAAATAATAATTAAAGAAAAAAGTAAGTCCACTTATTGGGGAAAAAAATGAAAAAGTATGGAAGCAGCATCTATTCCCCCCCAAAAAAACTAATTATTTTTGGTCTAAGGGATTTTGTTCTTCTGGAGTTCTACAAAATAGTATAACTGTAAACAGATCAATGTTCATGACTCCTCTTGTATGATCCAATAACTGCTGGACCATTTTTATCAGGGATGTTTGGTCTTAGAAGAAATGAGATATGCTACTCACTTGTGCCTTCTTGAGTTAACCAATTCCCAAAAGCAGTTTCCTCTCTTACCTAAAGCTATTTTAAAAGGGGATTACTTCTCTTTATTTTTCCCCCAAACTCATTCAGAGAATTTGAGGTGTATTACTTCTCAGTTCAACTGACTTATCATAGTTAAGAAAACTCAACATATTCTTCTAGTTAATATTACTGGCATAATGAATGACTGAATAAATACCATATTTGGTTTATTATTTTTAAGCTAAAATAGATGCAATGCCTAGTGTTAGTTATGTCTGCATTTTATGACATTTTTCTGTATTCTTAACAATGTTACATAGATTCTCCTTTATCAGAAGATCACAAACAAATATTACAAATCTATTTATGGTTGAGAATGGGAGGCAACAAATCAACTATGACTTGGAGATTTTGGTCTATGTGACAAGGAAATCAGAGGGAACCAATAGCAGAAGTTTACTAACAGAAGTAAAGAAGTCAAAAGAAAAACATGTGTCTAGAGGGAAGGTGAAGAAGAAAAATCAATTTTTAAATATGTATTGATTTTTTAGTTAGAAGTACAGGAGTGAAGGAAATTAGAGATCTAAATGTAAAAGCAAGGAGGCAAGTACTGATAAATAACAAAGATAATTCAACACACAGAGCCAATTAAAAATATGAATAACTCAGAGAATACGGCCATGAAAACTTTTGAGTGGGAAGGCATAGCATAAAGACAAACAACAGATTTCGTATAACATTGTGACAACTTATAGATAAAAGACCAACATCCTTAATAGATGAAGAACTTCTAAATTTTGAAGGATTTATTATTTTTAAGTAACACAACAATTAAAAAATATATGAATGAACAATTCACAGAAAAATAAATTCAAAATGGCCACAAACTTGAGTAAAAATCACGTAATCTTATATTTAAATTGGAAGTATTAGTTTGATCCATTACTTTGTTCTCTTTGCAAAAGAGGCAGGGAAGAGAGTATTTCCTATCTCTGTCCATTGAAAATTGGGGCACAAAAGAGTACTCCTAGAGCCATATTATGGCCTCAATACTATTTCTCTCTCAAAGAAAGCAGGGTGCCTTAGTGAAACACTGTCTCCAGGTTTAAATTAAGCAGTATTTGCCATTTTCTATCACTCTAGAAAGCAAAAAAGTTAACAAAAATATGTGAGATCATCACAAAGGGACGCATAAATCCATCTGAAGATGTTCCTATAGCCTAATGTGTAGTAGTATGAGCAGCAAAACAAAATGACTGAAAAAATGAAGGGTATCAAATTTAAACAAACATGAGATTATAAACAAATAAGCCCTTTCAAAAACCAAAGCAAAATAAAAGATCTCATTTATCAACATTGAGGGTTGCTAAGGAATCAATTAATTGCTCAAAAAATTCATCAATAAAGGAAATAAAACAAATATACATATTACCTTTTGTGAATTATACTTCAGGGTAACTAAACAGTTGATCAAATAAATTTCTTCAGAAGAATCCAAGTAAAAAAAGAAAATGATACAAGTAGAATTTTCCAACTCCAAATGACATAGCAGATCTAAAGAAGGATTATCAACAGATGCTAAAATCATTAGGCTGATGAGAACTTTACAACGAATAGATCAGATTGACATCAACAATAATCAATAGCAATAATAACAGACAATATTTTAAGTGCCTAATTAAGTGGTTAATTAGAAAATACACACTATTATCTATGTATGACAAATTTTTTCCTTGAAAACTTGAACTGAATCTGGTATATATGACATAGGATTGGTAAAATACTGACAATTTTTAAGTGAGGTAATGTGAACATGGGTATTCATTGCTTTTACTCTCTCTTCTTTGCATGTGTCTTAAGTAATTCCTTGTTGCTGGGACAAAATACAGGACACCCACAAGTGAAATGCAGAAAGGCTTATTTTGCCTCACAGTTTGTAGAGCTTTCAGTTCATTGTCTGTTGGCTCCAAGACAGGGCAGTGTGGCAGAGGGACAGGCAGAGGAGAAACAGTCCATGGCAGGGCAGGCAGTAAGCAGCTTTCCTTCTGCTTTCCCTTTTATTCCATACAGGCTACAAGTCTATAAGTTGGTTCCACTCACACACAGGGTAGAGCTTCCCATTATCCCCATCCAGAACTATGCTAAACCAATCAATTCACACATCCTAGATTTAGCCACCTCTAAAAAGCCCCACCTATGAAAGCCTGAGGCCTTGAGAGGACATCTAGATATTTTTTGGGGGGGCGGGGATTTAGCTCAATGGTTTCGCTGCCTGCTGCGCAAGCACAAGGACCCAAGTTCAATCCCCGGTAGGTATAAACCATAACAGTGTGTGTATGGTATTTCTCATTAAGATAGATTTTTTTTTTTAAAAAAGGGAGATGTAGAGGAATATACTAAATGAATACTTAAATCTGGGAATAAATAAGGAAACTACCTGAACAGAAATGAAGAGATAAATCACGAGATAAGAGATTCCTTAAAGAGGACAAGATAGGAGACAAGATGCCAAAGAAAAAGCTACAGGAAAGACACACGTTAATATGTCTTAAGAGAAAAGGACCAATGAAGGAAGCCCAGAACTATTTGAAAGAGCGATGAAGCAATGAGCAAGGTGTACTACAGATCTTTGGGGGAAAGGAAACAAGTCTAACTTGGAAAGTAAGAAAGCAAGGAATGGTTGTCAATATCAACTAGGCATTTTCAGATAAATATAACAGGAAAAGAAAATGCTCAAGTTAGAGGAACTCAAATTTGTCAGTCAATAAGAATCAAGAACATTGCCAATGGGGCCGGGGATTTAGCTCAGTGGTTTGACTGCCAGCTGCCCAAGCGCAAGGACCTGAGTTCAATCCCCAATACCAAAAATAAAAAAAAAGAAGAATATTGCCAGAGATTAGTAGTCCCAGAGAAGAACTGTTCAAACTCATAAAAACATTCATTTTGTCTCTGTCTAGAACCAAGAAGTGGGCAGCTTCACAGATTCTGATGTGTGGGTATTAACATGCAGAAGATGAAGCTAATTTCATTTGACATGACAAGAAAGGCCATATCTTTGCATAGAAATTCCCTTAATTGAGTTTTTTTCTCTGGTAAGAAGATTCAGAAACTATAAAATCTGCCAGAAGAAAAAAGGTTGATGACTTAAATATATCTTAACAGGAATATAATATCCTGCACTGAGAAAATATTATTTCACATTATTCTATACTATGAGATCTACAATTGATACCCACTCCACTCCTTGGTTCTGAGTCTTTCTACCTAATTAATTCAATTTTGTTCCTTTCAATTCTTGGAGGATCTCAACTTTGTGTAACGCCTGGATATAGTACTATAGAAATGGGGATGTAGGCAAGCATTTAAAAAACCTATTTCTGGGCTGTGGAAGTAGCTCAGAGATAAAGCACTTGTCTAGAATGTGCAAAGCCTTGGCACTGCCAAAGGAAAAAGAAAAAATTTCCCCTTCTCACCTCACTCAATTTCTCTTAGAGCCAAGGGCTATGTGCTCAACACATTTCATTAATATACAGTGTATATGCCCAACCTCTCAGGAATAAAACTCAGGTTTCATACTGCTAAAACCAATAAGAAAAATTAATTCCTAGCGTATTTTCTTGTACACTACGCATGGGAAGGTAAGTTGCTCATGGCCACAGGGAAATGTTGGCAGGATTTTTGCTACCACATCATTACTGATTCTAAGTGAGGAGAACATGTGTTTTAATAATTAGAGAAATCTCATATGGGGTGACATAATCTACCATGGGCTGAAGTGTATATTTCTGTAAAATGAAACAAAGCATTATATTGGCAGCAATGGAATCATTAGGAATTCTAAATAATGATCTTTAAAAATGAGAAATCAAAATTTTCAAAAGTTGGTGTGGAGGTAAGCTTCATTAGTTCTCCGATTTGCCCACATTCTGTGCCACACTATACAGGACATGACTGCTTCATTACCCCAACACAAGACTTGAATTACCGAAAAGGATGGATTTTTCTATATTTTAGGGTTTAAGGATTAAGAGTGAGGGTGTTTGGTTGGGTAGACTGAGGTAAAAGTAGGGAAAACTCTAAAGATAAAACCTCATTATATAATAAGAATAAATCCCCTAAGATTTATATCCCACAGTAAATATTTGTTAGGGCCAAGTTTCCACCACAGGGTGAAATATTAGGGTTTCCAAATATTGATCACACCTCAAACTTTTGGGTGCCATCTGTCTTCAAGCTATGGCAAAAAGAGAGCCACCCTCAGGACCTAACAGGTTCTTCATGAAGATTCTATGAATTGATCTCCCCATCACCCCAACAGTAAGTCCCAGAGATACTTGTGTTTCCATCAGGAGGTAACTGAAGTACAGGAAAAGAACACTGGAATTACTCAAAAGACCAGCCTTCCTATTACCTATATAATCTTGATCAAGTTATAGTAAATGTCTCTAGACATCCTTTCCTCCCTTCCTTACCCATATTTACACACATATAGTTTACCAGAATATAACGTGTACTTTTACATTATATAATGTATATATTTACATTATATATGTATATATGTGTGTGTATATATGTATCAGAATTAACAGTTTCACAAAGTAATAGTTTCTGATAGTTTATGGCTTAAGTATCTTTCTGATACTTTCTGTTCCACTATGTCATATTCATTTCCACTCATTTTTTTCCTTAAATTCTTTTATTGGTACATTTTAGATATACAATATGTTTACATTTATCATTGGGTGATTGTAGCTTTGCATGATGTATCTTGGTTCTTACTTTTTTCCCCATTACTTGTGTGCCCTTCACCTCCTCCACCCTTCCCTATTTACATAGATTTCTTTTCCATTTTTTTCTTTTCTCATAACTTTTCCTTTCCCTTCTTACCTTTCCCCTTCCCCTCTCACCACCCCTACACCTTTGGACATTTTCCTATTTCAAATTATCAATTATTCATTATTAATCCTTTTAATCCTTACTTACACTTTCAGTTTCTCCCACTAGAGAAACTATTTGGTATTTACACATGTGTGTCCTATTTATTTCACTTAAGAGTATGGCCTCAATATTCATCCATTTAGCTATAAATGTCTCTAGTTTCTCATTCTTTATGGCTGAGTAGTACTCCATTTTATTTTTTTTAAAAAACCATCTTTATCCAGTTTCCAGTTGATGGGCACTTGGGCTGTTTCCAAGCTTTAGCTATTATAAACACTGCCACTATAAACATGGGTGCACATATATCGCTGTGGTATGATTCTTTTAATTCTTTGGGGAAGATACCCAGCAGGGGAATATCTGGGTCAAATGGGACCTCTAGTTCCAGTTTGTTGAGGTGTCTCCATACTGATTTCCACAGTGGTTGCACCAGTCTGCACTCCCACTAACAATGGAGAAGGGTTCCCTTCTCCCCACACCCCCACCAGCATTTGTTATTGGTTGATTTCTTGATAGCAGCCATTCTTTCTGGGGTGAGGTGAAATCTCAGCATTCTTTTCATCTGCATCTCTCAAATGACCAGTGATGTTGAACATCTTTTCATATATTTATTTGCTGCTTTTACTTCTTTGAGAATTATCTGTTCATTTCAGATGCCCATTTTTGAATTGGGTCTCTGAATTTGGGGGATCTGAGTTTTTTCAATTCTTTGTATATTCTAGGTAGTAGTCTTTGTCTAAGGTACAGCTGCTAAAAATTTTTTCCCACATTGTAGGTTGTCTCTTACCTCTGTTGGTGGTTTCTCTTGCAGTGCAGAAGCTTTTTAATAAGATGTCTATTCATTTTTAAATATTGGTTTTAACCCACTAAAACAATGTAACAAACTAATGGTTTGTGATTCAGTTATAAAAACACTGCTCTTCCCATGGCTTTAAATATAATCTATAGGCTAAAGATTCCTAAATTTATATCTCTCTTTAGCTCCAGACTTGTAAATCCAACTGCCTGATTGCTATTTTATAAGAAATGAAAAATGTGACTTCTTAACAACTGAGGTTTATGTTTTGTTCACAAATCTTTACTTTTTTCAATAGACAAATGTGAAACTGGGTTCTGATGTCAAACTTTAACTTCTTACCCAGAGTTACTCAAAAGCAGTTTCATTTCAGTGCTTTGAGAGAGTTGCAAAGAGCAAGGTCTGTCAAGGTAGGGCTGCCCAACTTTTTCATGGGTCAAGAGTTAGTATGTTCCCCTTCTCCATTGCTGGTGGGAGTGTAGACTGGTGCAACCACTGTGGAAATCAGTATGGAGACACCGCAAAGAACTGGAACTACAGGTCCCATTTGACCCAGATATTCCCCTGCTAGGTATCTTCCCAAAAGAATTAAAAGAATCATACCACAGTGATATATATGCACCCATGTTTATAACAGCACAGTTCGTAATAGCTAAGGCTTGGAAATAGCCCAAGTACCCATCAACTGGAAACTGGATAAAGAAGATGTGGTTTTTTATAAAATGGAGTACTACTTAGCCATAAAGAAAGACAAACTAGAGACATTTATAGCTAAATTGATGCATATTGAGGCCATACTCTTAAGTGAAATAAATAGGACACACATGTGTAAATATCAAATAGTTTCTCTAGTGTGAGAAACTGAAAGTGTAAATAAGGATTAAAACTATTAAAATTAATAATTGATAATTTGAAATAGGAAAAAAATGTCCAAAGGTGTAGGGAAAGTGGGAGGGGAAGGGGAAAGGAAAGAAGGGAAAGGAAAAATTATGAGAAAAGAAAAAAATGGAAACAAAGTCTATGCAAATAGAGAAGGGTAGAGGGGGTGAAGGGCACACAGGTAATGGGGAAAAAATAAGAACCAAAATACATCATGTACAGGTTCAAGCACCCAATGATAAATGTAAACATATTGTATATCTAAAATGTACCAGTAAAAGAATTTAAGAAAAAAAAAAAGAGTTAGCATGTTCCTTCCCCTCGTGTATCCTCCTGAGTCTGTTTCTGCCATCATTATCTCTGAATGAAGGTAGGAATTCAACTGAGAACTGTATGAATTGTTTTCCAAGTTGCCAAGTTTGACCCACTCCCTCCCTAAAAATGACTTAGAATAAGGAGAGTAAGTTGGTGGCTACAAGAAGAATAGTGTACAGCGGACTCAGAAGGTCTTACCCTGAATCAGCAGCCACTGGATAATAAACTGAGAAATAATGCACTAAAAGATCAATTCATCAACTGATCCATGTCCCACAGTTATTGATCCATACATTTTATTTAAATCTTTATAATGCTTGTCATACTTTTTCTGGAGACTGCACACGGTCCGCCTGCATTTTGCCTCCTCTGCTCTCAGTCTTTCCTCCTCTTGGCACTGGAAGCCTCCACCTTCACACTAGTAAGGAGTTCCTTTGTTTTGCCCAAATTCCAACAGCTGAGGCAAGGAGGAGGCAGGACAGATGCAAACTGAATTTACTGTAAAAAGCTTTTATGAACCAATGAAACTAATCTACAAGCATGGAAGTCATACAGATCTCTAGATGCAATGAACTGGAAAGCAGTCTCAGCGAAAGAGATTTGCAGAGTACTGAAAATGTTCTATGTGTTGCTGCGGTTCCACGGGCACATACATAAGTTACAGTTCATGGAGACCCACGTTTAAGCTGTATATTGGTACACGTTTGTAGGATAGAATGTTTACATTCCTTGTGGGGAATCGGTACCTGTACCTAATACATCTTAATTCATTTTGTCATCCCCTTTCCCTCTCCCATCTCTCCATCCCCTTTCTTTTTAATATATTTTGCTCTGTCCATGTTCACGCAATCCAGAGTAATAATGTCAGTCATGAAAAATCTTATAATCAATGTATGCCATACTAGTAGTTATAAACTTTTTAAATAGTCAAAAAAATTACATTTGTTAATGTGGTAAATTTAGTATGTAAAAAATCTGAACTCTAAATTGGCCAAAGTATTTATAAGACAAAATGACTTTAAAGGATTTGCAAAAATAAGTTGAGACATGAAAATTTCAAAGCAAAAATGCTGAAAGTTGAACTGTATCCACAAGAAAAATGTATTTAATATATTTAAAGTGTTTCATAGACATATTTAAAGAAAGATATATTCATATTTTTATTTAATATTTTTAAGAATATACTCATTGACATATTTAGGAAAAGAATATATTCCTATCCTTTGCATATATTTAAGAAACATTTTCTATTTTATAAGGTCTTACGTGAAACAGTTATTTCTGCATATCGAAGAATTGTCATTTGAGCAAATGTTCTTGCTGAATTGTCTTTCAAGAAATTTATCTGCTTTGAGTTGAGAGGACTGACTTTGCAAAACTACATCCTGCTATGGTTGGGCAAAAATTAAAGACAAATTAAATTAAAGTAATTAGCAACAGGTAACAGGAAACCTGGGCAGCGAAGAAGAAATTGAACACTTTTAGGAGAACAGAGACTACAGAGAAAAAAACAAAAGGAAGGGGATGTTAGACACCATCTATATCACTCTGCTTAAAAGTTCAAAGGCAAGTATAGGGGTATGTCTCCATGATATATATATTTTCATATAATTGGATTTTTATCAGAAAATTCACACAGGAAATAAGACGGTGGCTTATTTAGCTTACCACTCAATGAAAATAAGCAGCTGTGGGGCTGTTGATAGTAGAAAGATTTTTTCTTCCGCAGACACAGGGCTTTTGCTTCTTGCAGATATTACCATTAGACTGCAAAGGAAACTCCAAGTGCAGCCAGGCACCAACACATTCCTGTTGCTCCAGACCAAGGTTTGTTCTGTTCTGCCCTCCCAAGAAGTGTTATGATTCAGCACTTTCTGATATTTCATAAAGTTCTCTCTCCGGGTCCCTGCTCACACCCTCCCTGCTCAATTTCCACTTGTCTTGGCAGACCCTTTACTTACTTTACTTACTTTATAGTTTCAGGTCTCATCTGGAATTTGTGTTTTTGTTTCATGTCCTCCTTTTGATGCTTGTGTGATACTGAAGAAAAGAAAGGGGGGAATTCCAACCATCAGACCAGACATGGCAAATGGGTGTGGGGAATGTTAATGAAAGCATAAAGTACAAGGGTATTGGTTTTACCTATAAATAAAAACTTCTTGATTAAAATAAAAGAGATTTCTAGGGAGAGAAGATAACCCCATTTTAAAATAATCAAGCAATAATCAAGTTAGAGTGGAAGTGTGACAGGAAGAAAATCTCTGAATGGAAAACAAGATGAGCAGAATATCCCTAGAGGCTCCCCTTGGTATCTGGACTTCCACCGCCAGACTAGCCCCAGGAGAGTACACTTCCACTCCCCTTTAAAATTCTGCTCCCAAATTACATTTCCCTCTCTTCAAACTGAAGATTGAAGTGTATAAAAGGGGTCCAAGAGGAAAAGGTTCCCCATCAGCTGAGCTTTATATCCACTGACAGATAAAACTGGAGGAAGTGTCCTAAGGTCCCTGACAGTAAGACTGGGAGAGAAGAAGGTCCTCTGAATATGGACCTCCATGCTGCACCAGTGACTTAGGGTATCTTAACTAGAGTTCTGAAGCCAGTTGTCAGGAAAAGTAGGCTAGAGAAGAGTTGGCTCATGGGTTGGTGCAAGCTCTCTAAAAATGAGCTGTGATCCATGACCCTGGAAAATTTTCAAAGGAGTAGGCTGATGAAGCTGACACATCATCCCTACAAGGGAACTGGCTATGTTTTTTAGTGGAAAGTGGTGAAGCTAAAGGCTGGCTGAGCAGGAATGTGATCTCCTCACCCTGGGAGTGTATCTCAATCCTATGTCCTCTACAACTGCACATCCCAGTGGTTTATTTCTTCCCACATCCCCCAGTGACTTATTTCTTCCCAGACTGCCATCCTTGTTTCTCAGTTGAGAGGCTCAGCAACATACAAAATGATCAATCAACCCATCAATCAATCACACTAACTTGAAAGTTGCCAAATCAAAATTCTCTTTTCCCCTGCATAATTGAGACAAAAATTTTCCCAGTAGCAATTTCATTTTAAAGATTAAGGAATCTCTCAATAAATTAAATGTACAAAGAAGGAGCAAAAAGCATAAAGCACCATGCTTTTGAAAGTGACAACTTTGAATCCTGCAGTAGTGCATGTCCTTGCATATTTTCTCATAGGTAATGCACTAAGTCTGAAAAATCACCCTCCTCCCCAAGAGACACTTGATCATTATTCATTTTAATAAAATATGCGGCCAATTTTGCTCACTTTTTTCAATTTTTATTTTTATTACCACATGTTTGCAGGATGTAATGATCATATACACAATACATCTTGATTCATTTTTCATCACCTTCACTGTCTCTCTCTCTCCTCCCTCCATTTCTTGGCTCCCTTTCCTTTTGCAAAAGATGTATTTTCTTACTTCCTATTATCTATCTTTTATCTTCCTCTTTACTTATATCTTTTTTTTTTTGCATAAGAGAAACCATGTGACATTTAAGCTTGTGTCTAATTTATTTCACTTAGCATTATGGTCTCCAGGTCCATCTGTTTTCCTACAAATGCCTCAAGTTTATCTTTACAATAGAGTAGTGCTCCATCATTTATAAACAAGAGCTTTTCTTTATCCATTCATGTGTTGATGAACATACAGGTCACTTCCAAGCTTTAGCTATTATGAATTGTGCTGCTATAAACATAAATATGCATGTCTCAGTGTAATACGATGTCTTTTGCTTTTTAAAGGAAGATGCCTAGAAGGGAAATAACTTAGTGAAATGGAATTTCTAGGTTTAGCTTTTTAAGCGATCTCCATACTGATTTTTACAGTGGTTGTACTAGCTCACCTTCTCACCAACAATGTTTCCCCACAGCCTTGACAGTATTTGTTATTATTTGATTTCTTGATGATGGCCATTCTTTCTGGAGTAAGATGAAATATCAGTGTTGTTTTAATTTTTGTCATACTATGAAGCCAAATTTTCTCACTTTCATGTTCCTTTGGTTCAAATTATTCTTCCCTTATCACCCAGCCTGCCAACCTGGTTTTGACTCCTGACTTTTCTCCTTCAGAATCCTTCTATTTCTCTCTCATCTCTGATCATAGAAATCAGCCATTGACTCCACTTCCCTTATCAGACATGAGTCACAATTTGTGACCATATAATGGCCCTCACAGCTGTGGCTAGGAACTACATAGTCATGTCCACAAGGCTCTGATTTTCCAGGTAAATCTTAGAACTCAGATGAGCACATTGTACCCATCCTGCAGAGTCTCAATTCTAAAGTTTTAGTGTCTACCTGACTTCCATTCTCTCCCTCCATGTCCATCTCCTCCTCTGAATGCTGTCAGGTATCCAGCATTCCCAGGAAAAGCAATGGGTATCAAGTGAACAAATGGTTCTACTGGGCTTCTTATAAAGAAATAATCAAATGATAGAGGCATCTCTAGTCCTCTCCCTTGCTCTACCTCACGTCTTCCCACTATTTCTGGCAAAGCCAAAGGACAATTTCCTTCCCTGGTGAACAATCGAAAGAGTGAAATATCACACAGAGTGAACCCTGGGAAAGCCTTAGTGTCACATTTGTTATTTGTGTCTGTGTTGAATTTCCATTTCTTTCTATTATTCTTGAAAATATATAGATGCTTCTTGACTTGCAATGGAACTACATCTTGATAAACACATCATAAGTCAAAAATGCATACAACATACCTAACCTACGAAACATCATAGCTTAGCAGCATAGCGCACTATGAAACATCTTTTATTTCACTTGGTTGACTGGGAGCTGTGGCTAGATGCCACTGCACAGCATTGCACTTCTCAGGAAAAGACCGAAATCCAAAATACAAAGTATGGTTTCTGCTAAAGGCAGATCACTTTTTTTTCCCTTTCAGTACCTGGGATCAAATTCAGGTTCTTGCACTCCCCAGACAGGCACAGCGCCACTGAGCTACATCCCCTGCCCTAGGTGATCACTTTTGCAACATCGTGAAGCTGAAAAATTGTCAAACCATTGTAAGTCACTTACTATTGTGAGTAACCATTGACCATATTGGAACCACTGACACAAACTATTGTAAGTAACCGTTGACTATTTATATTGGAAACTAGAACGAGAATATTGTTAATATTTTTCTCTTAGTATTTAATATGTATACTATATGCAATAACCTACTAAGTATTGTGAAGCAAAATATGAATAAAAAAATCACCTGTATTCAAATAAATCAAAATTAGTAAATTATATTTTAGTTATTTAAGCATAACCCTAATTAAATACAGTAAGCATTATGAGATTTTGGAGAAGAGAATAACTAATTTGGGCATGTTGGAATAAGAATAGTCAGGATTACCCAGCAATAACAGGAATTTTCATACATGTAATTGATTTATACAATGAAGTCTACTGACACTACTTCTTTAATGTTCACAAATTTATATATATTTTTTAAAAAAGCAAGAAGTTTGACTGGGTTGCCCTGAGAATAGATTGAAAAGGAGATTTTAAGGACAGAAGTAAATCCAAGCAGCCAGGGCATCAAGCTTCCATTTGTTATGTGAAAGAGATGTGTCTGCTGCCCTTTATGGCAAGGTAAGACATATTGACCAGAGGGATCTATTATATAGGATGCTGGCCAAGGAGTTAGGTGACAGCCTGTTCTCAGCCCTGCAATAAACGTGCTTTCCAACTTTGAGTTAGCCTCTCAACTTTTGCTTTTAAAGTCTGTGTCTAGTCCATCAACACTTGGTTCATTTTCTCCTTTATGGGTAGCCATCATTACAGTTCTACCTCCAACATGCTCTCTCTTGATAATCAAAATGGGAAATACACATTCAATGTTTTTGCCCAGATTCACATATCAAGTTCGAGAAGCTCAAAGTTCAAGTCTGTCAAATGAAAATAGTTTCACTAATCAGGTGACTAGAGCAATCAGAATTGATTCCAAATTTTCATGATGGAACCTGTTGGGAAGACTGATTTTAGGTGATGAATTTTGAGATCCCATGTTGTAATAGCAACAGTCTTCAAAGTGAACAAAATTACAGAGAAAAAAGACCGCATTGCAATTAAAAGGGATTAAATACAGCAACAAAGTATGAACGAAAGACATAAACAGCACAGAGGCTAGGTTTCATTTACTTAAGAGCCACATGGAGCAGAAGAAAAGGTCAAACAGCAATGTCAACCCACCGTCAGCCTTGTTTGCCCACACAGGGTCCCTGGGAGTGACAGTGACACATCGACATTGTCCCACACTGAGCCAAAATGGCTCTGAAATACATCCTTAGAAAACAAGCAGAAATTACACCAGGTTATATAAGGTTGGAGCAAACATTTTTGTGAAAAACCTTCTTTTAGTGTTTCCCTTTTCATGCACCTGTGGCTGAGCGCTCATATTCCCTCCCTCTCCAGCCAGCCTATTCGGATTCCTAGGCCTGGCTACAATTAGGATGATTCATCAATATTATGAACGACAAACCCAGCCCAAAGAATGATTCTGACCAATAAAATCCAGCTTCTGTAACCACATTCAAAAAATCACCCAGGTCCATGCCAAGAGTTCATGCCCATGACTCTTGTTGATTTATAGTGCAGCCTTCTTCACACTGATATAGCCCACAAATCATGAAAGAGCAGACAACCTAGAACTTTCTTTCTAGCCATGAGCGTGGCTCAAGATCTATAACCATATATCCAATCCGTATGGTTCCAGATCTGCCTCTGCAGCTATCTTCTGTCTGCCTTGCTATTCACTTGCAATCTTTCTTGACACATTTGTACTAAAGTGGCTGGCAAAAGTTACTGCCGATTCAGGACTGCAAGGTATCTTGAAGCATGACTATTTTTTAGAAAGGACCCAGAATCACCCCAAGTCACTTAACACTTCTGGGGAGGTGAGGATGTGGAGAAGTGAGCCAAATCCATATGCTTCAGACTGTATAAGTAAGTATTTTGTATGTCAGGTAAAGGCAGCTCATAGAGAGGAGGGAGACTCTCAGGACAGAGTAGATACAAAAATGGCCCCTTCCACCCTACTGGAAGCCTTCAGAAGTAAGGCACGGACCAAGCATATGTGTTGAAGGCACCCTGAGAATAGCTCCAGATGTGGGAGATAAGATTTTCAAGCTACAGCTGGTCATGATGAGGTAAGAAGGCAGATAGATGACAACAGTGCATGGCAGAGGCCCAGCCCTGGGAAAGGAATGACAGCTGGCACAGGAGATGTGGACAGGTGAAGGGATTTCCCAGAACGCCCAGGGCTGGCTGTCTTGCAGGTGAACACTTTCAAAAGATCAGACATATGGGTTTTGTTCACTTCACGTTACTCTTGCTGTTACTGCGGTTTATACTGACAAGTTGGAGAGATGAGCCTGAAAGCAGAACAAGAAGATTTTTCACGAATACTTGTTATATGTTGCACACTGTGCTGTATTTTAAGGAGCTGCAGTTGTATTGGTTAGTCATTGGCTATATTTTTTAAAAAAACAATGTAACCATTATAAAAGGATTCTGTGTGCTGCCAAAATGATAAGTCTGTTATGGAATACTGCCTAAAAATACTAAGGAATACGCGTAACTGTAAGAAAACACCAGCAGAGCACCACAAAGAAAATAAATAATAGCATTATTAGTTATCTCATCTCTTACATGAGATATGTGGAAATAGGCCCAGTGGGTTTATATAGCTAGTGAGGTCTCGCTGCTGCTAAGAGACTATTTTATTTTCTTTTCTTGATTCCAACCTCAGGTGTTTACTCATTATGCTCAATGTCTACTCAAAAAACTTAGCACAAAGAAACATTCAGAAAGCTACTGTTGAAGAAAGTCAGGGTCCTCTGTGAAAGAAACTGTCTCAGAGTCTTGGCTGCAGCATGCGTCCTCATCCCTACTGGCATGGGTCCAACAGGTAATGACAGAACAAAAGGAACAGAATCAACTACAAACAATTTCCAGCCAAACTGCTATCCATCTTCTATCCCACTGCTCCCCAAGGTTTTTGGTACCAGAAACCAGTTTCATGGAAGACAATTTTTCCGCAGATGGGGTAGGGGTGTGGTTTCAGGCACTGGATTCTTATGAGGAGAATGCATCCCAGATCCCTGGCACTTGCAGGTCACAGTAGGGTTCCTACTCATGAGAATCTAATGCAGCTACTGATCTGACAGGAAGCCAAGCTCAGAAGGTCTCTCAAACAATGGGGAGTGGCAATGATATGAATGAAATTTAGTTTCCTTGTCTGCCACTCCTGTCCTGCTCTCCGGCCTGGTTCCTAACAGGCCACAGGCTTGTATCAGTCAGGAGCACCAGGGTTTGAGAACCCCTGTTCTATTTCATTTGAGGTGGTTAGGGTAGAGTATCAACTTGATTGGCTTTGGGGTTCACCCAGGGGATTGGCGGTGTATACTTTGGGATATGTTTGAGTGGATCATGAGGCTTGGCCTTTGAGTCTATGTCCCGCCCTTTATCTCTTCCTTTCTGGCATTTTCCCTTCTCTGCTTCCTGGTGCCCATGAACTGAGCAGCTTTGCTCCACCATGCCCTTCTGCCATGATGTTCCTTCCTGGACCTAGTTTACCATGGACTAAATCTCCCAAAACTGTGAACCAAATTAAAGCCCTCCTCCTTCCAGTTGTGGGTGTCAGGTATTATGTCCAGAAACACAAAAGCTGACGAATACATTTTTGTTTATAAAGTTGTTGAGAGAGTCATTAGCTAAATACAGCATTTATAACTATATGGTCATTTCAAAGACATTATCTCTCCTTCCATTTGATTATGTCAACCCAATGTAATTAATCAGGTCAGCTCTGTCTTAACAATTCCCAATATTGGGTAGGCTAGAGTAGGTGGAAAGTGTAAACATTAGTCATTTTGGATGCTTTTGCATTTTGAAGAGACAATATCCATATGATTGATTGACTTTTCCTATTCTATCAGGATATTTTGTCATAAGCCTCAATCCAACCTTTTAAAAAAAGGAAAATAAATTTGAAAATACTTCTTCTCTGGCATGTTTCCCAGACACTTTATTTATGTATATTTTATATACCAGCATGATAAGTTAAAGGAGGCTGTTGTGCAGTGCTTCACCACTCAATCACTTCTTTTTTCCCTGTTCTATCTTTTGAAAAATTTGATTATTCATCATCTTTGATTCATACCAATAAACACAAAAAACCATTCACACAATTCTAGCATCAAAATATGTAAAATAAAATGTGGCGTTCTGTATGATTTATTGACAGATACTCATGTAGAAGTCATGAGGTCTGAATTATTAAAGATAAGTTCTCGAACTGACATCTTATTGATTAATCAAAATGAAATGCATTCTATCACTATGCTCCTAAGTATATACTGGTTGTTTTGGGTTATCTGAACTGAAAAATCAAGTCACTGGAAGCTAGATAAAGGTCATATAGTCTGTTCCCTAACAAGATACCTCTTAATCGCTCTGGCCCCACTATTTTGAGCATCTCAAAAATGCTTTTGCTATGTCTTAACAATGCTACTTATAAAGATCACAGCTCTTATGTAAGTTGCTAGGTATTAAGTAAACTGGGAACCGAGGGCTGAGAAAGAGCTTGTATCTCCCAAACAGTTCTACTTCTTTACTGTTGTGACTGACATGGGGGGATGTACGGTGTTTTTATTTTTCCCTAATTCTCATGGGAATCAGAGCTAAGTGTTGCCTTTATTTACATTCACTGCCATCTGTGGAAATGGCCTCAAAATTGTTTCTTTGATTATGTAACTTCTACCTTTTCTTGTTCAGTTTCCATTTTTTGTGTATTATAAAAGCACATAGTTAGAAATTTTTTTTAGCTTCCAGTATCTCAAGAATTAATCTTTGTCTCAATTCCTGATAGATATAAAACCCTACATTTCCATAACAATTCCAAAGCCCTTGATCAATCTATTCCATTCTTACATCTGTTTGTCTGGGTGCTGCACCCACACTGGTGTCATGAGCCCAATAGTCTCTACCAGAGACCCTGGGAGCCACTCGCACTGTGCAGCCCTCTGCAGCTATTTGTACAGAGCTCTCCTCAGAGGTAGGCATGTGCCTGAACATAACTGCGACTCTCACCTGCTTATAACAAGTTGGTGCTTAGAGAAGTGTTTGCCTAAGTAAACATGAATGGTATTCACTGTTCAACCACCTCTGGGACCCTGCATTCCAGGAGTGTGCACAAGTCATGGGTCACTTCGGACCTGTACCACCCATCTGAGGGCAGATGAATAGCCACTCAGAGTATCTGAATTGTCTGCCACCTCGAGTTGTTGTCCTCTCCTCCCACTCCAGTGGTGTTGAAGGTTCTAACCTTCTAAATCCCCACCCTCTCAGTTTGGAGGTTGATGAAAAGTTTGACTTTCCCCATCTTCTCATATTTGACACCTCCAGAGTAAATACTTGGTCTAGAGGGATGCTTTGTAAGATGCCATATTTGGAAAAGAAATCTCAAAAACTATTTTATTAACAAAGACTACAGAGGGTTCAATATTATTAAAATTCTAAAAAATTCAGAAGACTGAAATGACATAGAATCATTGCCATGGAAAAAGAGTTCCTAATTTTAAAGAGTGTCACTGTGAGCCTAAGTTTACTAATTATTTCAATTCCCAATTAGAGAAACTAGCAATTAGAAGGAGATTATAAAAGCATTATAAGAGATTGTAAGATAGGGAAAGCAAGGATAAAATGGATCTTCAAAATTTCCATGATTATCTACAAAGAACATATTTACTATTCTCAATATATAAAATAATTTTCTTCATTTGTTTATTTCCAAAAACTCAGTTTTAAAATATATCTGCCATTTTATTTTATTACTTATATATTTTCACATGACAGTATTAAAGGAAACCTGACTCTCATTGTTTATAGTCTTTGCTTTTGGAATCTCATTAACTCCATATTACAGCATCAATAGTTTTTATATTACTAAATATATTCCCAGAAATGAGCAGACAAAAGCAAACAAGCGGAAATGAGCAACTGAGGCTCTATTGTCCATCTCCTCTCTGATGAAGTTGAGTCAGTTTTTGTTCTGTTTTTTCCTAAGAAGTATCATTATGCATTTCCCCTTTACAATACAGGCTTCACAAATTCATTTACAGCCACGATTTTATGTTAAAGTGGCTGGGGAAGAGTAGGAATATGAGCAATGGGATCAGACAGAATTGACAGACCGGAGTTCATATTCCAGCTCTGCCACCAAGAGTCAGTTTAGACAAATCCTTTAATTCTTGGAGGCTCAGCACCCACATTTCTAAGAGAAATAAACAGTACATGCTTCATGTGATGTGGAATCCACTGAAAGTACCTAGTACATCTAGTTTTACTGTGTCACATACAGCTAGTGCCCAATAAATGGTACATTGCTACAATAAAAGTAGATGTAGAAATTTTCCCTCAAATGTATCTTATTACCCTAACTCCCCAAATTTATATAAAAAATAAACATGTTTATCAGTATATTCTTCACCTGACCTCGTGTCTTTTAAAACATTAAATATATTACGTAGGACTGCAATACATGAACAAGTAATTGAAATTACTCCAGCTGCTGCAGTAGCTTGAGTAATAAGCAACTCCTTTCTTAAAGTATTTTTCTCTAGCTCTGTGTCCCTCTGCTTTCCTTCTCATTTGGTTATTCGTCATCCATTTGGATAAAGAACATATATTTACTCCTATGAGCCACCCATTATTAAATTTGTTAAGAATATTACATGCAAGTGCTCCTCCTTAGGCTTTACCTATTTCAAATGTCATTATCATCCTCAATGGTTTCTTGGTTACATTAGACTCTTTTAGCAGTGATGTAATGCATGTAAGACATCCAGAGAGCGCAACACAGGATAGAAATGCAAGCAAAACTGAGTGAAGGGTCCTTCTCTAAATAAATTACTCTGACCTATACTTTTCTGACTTATACCTCCTTAAACAGATCATTACTTCTTCCAGGCCAAGAACTTGGATTGAAAGAACCCACACAGAATCTAGCTCATGATAGGCTTTCAACAAAAATTTGTTAGCTAAATAGAATGGTTTCTCATCATTTTAATCAGTATTTCTTTACTAATTTCATTGGCAACAAAAGTATAAAATTATTTCTGTTCTAATTAGATTTTTTTTTTAATTTAAGGGTTTTGTTGGAGTTATGTTAAACAGAGGAGTTCATTCATCCAAAGAGGTGATAAAAATCATTCTCTCCAGGTCTCCAGTGCTCTCCTTAGGCAATATGGAAGTCCAAAAACTGAAGGAAAGTTCACTTACTGTTGACTTGTCAAGTTCAAGGCCCTTAGAACAAAGACGCTCTATACTCATCTGTAGAGATCACTTCAGTTGTCTAGAGACAGAATTCCTACTAAGTGGCTTTTGACAATGCTGAGTGAAATTAGAGGAGTGAGCCATTCTCAACTAAAGCAGTTAAGAAAGCACAGGTGGACAATTAGGCTGGAGAAGTCCCCAGTGCTCTGAAATGAATCAGGTGGACTTAGGAGACCTATCCCATAGGCAAAGAAGCAGAACCTCTGACTTCTCGCTTAGCACCATGATTTTCAACCAAATAGAATCCCTGTCTTAGAAATCTAATCTTGATCTAATCCATCAACTTCTCTGGTAACATTGAAGGTAAGTATTGCCTGGCAACAGGGCCTACTGCTAAATAAATGAACACAAGTTGTTCTTGGATGTTCCTTTCCCTACTTATAATACCAAATAACATTAAGATGCTTTTAAATAAACCTTGTCCTGGAATCAATTTAAGCACTGTACAAATAAACTATTTCTGTGACAACTAGGAGATGGACAAACTAACATTACTGCAAAGATTTGTTCCCTTGCTTACAACAAATTTTGTTGAATGACAATTCCCAATGAAGCAATAAAATAGCCACCTCTTTCCCATGTTAAAATCACTCTCTGTAAAGAGAACAATGGTTTCTTTCCTTCTGTTGATTTTATTTATTGTAAATGCGATATTGTCATAATAGAAAAAAATACTATCCAATTTTCCTCTGTGGTAACTGTATATCTGAGTTTTCAAAAGGTTACGATGTGCACTTTGTAGATGACCTAAAGAACCAATTGTTGGAAAGTAGAGGGGAACCAATTAATCATTTTCATGGAAGAAAGGGTGAAATTGAGAAATGTCTTGGAGGAGGACTGTGAGGAAATATCTTCCCTCTTGCATTTTTTAGAGAAAGTTACATTAAAATCTTTATTTCTTGATAGACAAGAAAGGTTATCAAATATAAAAATAAACTTTGTAAATGTTCACAAAATGGCAATACCATGACATTGGAAAGTGTTCATGCTCAGGAAAGACAGGATACCCCCTTTAAACAGACGTTTGTTGAGCATCACTCTGTGCTAGTATTTGAGTCCCTATGAGCACATAACTTTGGAAGAGAAATGTAAACAAATACTGAGAATGAACTACACTCTAGGCAGTGTAAGAGGTACATACAAGGTAGATGACCTGAACTCGTATTTGTAGATATACTAACACTGCCAAATCATCTCCCCACATGCACCCTACTCCATCCTACATATACCCAGTACCTGGATCAGTTCTATATATGTACTAAGTACATTGTTCCCTTGTCATTTCTTTCCCTTGGGCTCACCAGTCCTCACCATTAGAGTGACCAGATGCCTAACTTTGAAGCTCTACAGCCTGAAGGGCCAAGGAGATCTCTAAACTGCTTTTAGTGTCGGCCAGAGGTCAGAGGCTGTCAATAAGGCTTTGCGGTTCATTTGTAGCCTAGCCCAGATCCTGCCCATTTGGGACCAGAGTATTTTATTCAGTCTTTCAAGAGATATTTATTGAACTCTAACAGTGGTAGACTCTATCCTAGGAGCTGAGGATAAAGTAGTAAAACTAACAAAAATGTTCACCTTTATATGAAATAGAGGTGGAGAGAGGTGAATTTATTTGCTGAAGGTCAAATTAAAAGTCACTGGTAGAGCCAGACTTAGCCTCCAAATCCCCTAACTCCTAGATATATTTCCAAGGTTATTGTTTTGCTACTTACATGTTTACCTCAGATGCTTAGTATCCTGACAGTGTGTGTGTAGGTGACAAAAATAGCCCAAATGCACAAACATGTGTTATTTGCCCAGCTTAGCAGAATCTGCTAGCCATTCAGTTCATTTGGCCCATTGTTTATCTTATCCTGATGTATGATACAGTGTATGTCCTCAATAATTTTATTTTTTATTTAGGTAAATTTTAGATAAGGCCTTTATATGTAATAAGTCCTCAATAAATATTTATAGGGTGAACAAACACATAAAATGTAAAATGCATAGTGAACTGTTTAATAGAGCTATCTTAATTGTGCAGCATACTGAAAGAAAATAAACAATTTACAAATGGAAAAGAATCCCTGGAAGAATGAGGATGATCTAAGAAGGTCAACCTTCTAATTTGAAAATATTCTATTTGGAAAACAGGCTCCCTTCTAGTTTCTTCACCAACTACCGAATTGTTTTGGCACGCATTTATATTGTTCCCAAGCCCATTTTCAAAATGTAGCTAGGGTTTTTGAAAAGCTGCCAGTGGTCTTTTCATCCAGCAAGTTCATTCTCACCCCAAGTGCCTAAACTATTGCTCAGCAAGAGATGCAATCACTTCAGCTAGTTAACAATTGATGTGAATTCCTCTCTGCCATCAGTGCTCATTGGGAAAGTGGCCAGAATGGTCAGCACACACACTCCCATGTACTCAGCTGAAGTTTGCATATATTTTCCCTCTCAACATGTTCTGAAAGCATCTTTGTTATTAACAATTAGCCTTTGTTGTAACCTTAAAGATTTCATGTGAGAAAAAGAATTTATTCCATATGCTAAAGTGAGCACAGTTTTTTGAATTTCTAATATGCTCCCAATGGTATTTTCCTTCTCCCCACAGTGGTTCCAGGGCTAAGTTATTTCCATGGTGTGTTATTTCTTTCAGGCCTCCTTTACTGGTAAGGAGGCAAGCGTAACTCTCACATCCATCGAGTATATTCAACCCCAGTGAGAATTGCATCTAATTTATTCTCTGAAATGTAGAAAACAATATTGCGGAAGAAGCTAGGAATCAAAAGGTAATAAGGTTTGAAGAACAATTCTGCCACGGCTGTCAGAATGGTGATGAAAGACCGTCTCTCTTCATTTTGATCGGCCATTCAAAGTTGGAAGAAGGAAACAGACAAGAGATCGGTGTTCTCCGTGGCTTCCTCAGCAATGGAAATAAAAGTCTAAGAGACAGGTTGAGGCTTCTGTGCTCAGGGTGAGGGTACCTATGTCATTGGTGATTAGTCTCATGCTTAAGTCTGAAGGACAGGCATCAGCTGAGGATCACAGCCTGAAACATCACCGTCCCACAACCTTCCAGGGATTTTCCTAATGACCCAGAGCTCGCAGGGAAAGGATGTTCTTGTAAAAATTCTCCTATAATAGAAACAAAAGGGAAATTTTACACATTGCTACTTTTGTTAAAATAGCACTATACCAAAGAATATTTATAAATCCAAAGGATGCCGATTCATGCAGTGATGATCAGTAGTAACTTTATTTCATATTATTTTATTGATTGATATGTCATATATTTTAAATTGCTTATTTATTTCATAATTTATTTTATGATTATTTAATATATATGTATATTAGTCAGCTTTCCCTTGCTGAGACACAATACCCAACAACTACAACTTAAAAGAGGAGAGGTTTAATTTGGCCATGAGTTCAGATTCATTGCATGGTCAGGTCCCTCTAAGGCAGAAACATCATGGTGGAAGCATATGCATATAGTAGAAGCTCTAGGCAGACCAAAGATGCCTCCAGTTCATGGTGTCCGGAAAGCCAAGCGGAACAGAGCCAGAAAGAATGGGGCCAGGGACCACATACAGTACCAAAAGTCACGCCTGCATGACTCACACAGACACCTTGCTTTACTAATCTCCTAGAGAGATCCCAAAGCAGTCAAATTGACATTCCAGCTTACCCATCACACCCCATTCCTTGTCAAACTGACATCCAAACATAAGTCCTTAAACTATAGTCAATCTTCAAATAAGCACAAGGCCATAATTTCACCTAACATGATACAAATGTCCTGCATACAACAGAACACACCCTTCCTCCTCTAAAGCTTCAACAATATGTATTATAGTAATATATTTCATATTAAAACTTTTAAAAACACTTTGGGGAGGGTAATTGATTTTACATTGAATTCTCCAGGGTCAGAGCCAGAGACAAAGATTCCAGTGTAAGTTGTTTATTTGCAGGATGAGTTGAAGATGCACTGGATTGAAGATGGCAATGGATTAAGGAAAGAAAACCAGGGTGAGGAGGAAGCCAACACAAATGGGATTAATGAGCAGGAACCACCATGAATATATCATGCTCTATCCTTGTGGAGGCCTCTAAACTGCTTGCTAAATCATAACTCAGAGTTCTCCCATGCAAAAGATAAGAACCTGAAGTATTTTCCACCAACATCTACTCCATGATTGGTTAAAGGCTGCTACCAAAGGTATCAGCATAAACAAACATTGGACCTGAATTTCATATAATACTGAGAATACTCTTAGAGCCAGAGTAGCAGAAAGCAGAAAGTTAAGAGCTGCTGGCCATAAGAATCTGTGCATGTGCATGAAAGTCATGAGTGCTGAAGAGAGACAGACAGAGTATCAATAGCATCTGCTTCAGTGGGCGAATCCATCTCCTATGGAGGCAATTTTTGGAGGATGTTATCTGATAGTATGAAAAGAAGGATTTGAATTTGGTCAAACCATTCTGGAGATAGGAAGATTGCTACCACTCTTTTCCTCTCTCTTTTTGGGAAAAAAAAAACAAAAAAAAAATCTTTTCCAAAAAAGAAAGAAAAAAATTAAGAGGAAAGCAAAGACATTCATCCATATGTTTTGCAATCAACCTCATTCTGCTACTTTTCCAGTTTTGGCCGTAGATTATAACAACAGTAATTTTTCATCTTATATCCTCTTCATTCTTATTAACTCAACTGACCTTGAGGGAAGAAGCTGCCTTTCTCATGTACATTTTCACAAGAAGAAGCTGAAAGAATAAATGTATTAAATGAGTCGAATGCTCAACAGAGCCAGGGTGAGAGCCTTTGTCTCAGTAAATATGTATGAAGCATCTGTATTCTGGAAGCTGTGAGTAACTGGTAGAGATAGAGTTGATAAAACATAGTCCTCATTGCTTAAAAAGGCAAAATCTACTGAAGCAAATGTGTTAAAGAAATCAATAATGTGGTCCTGGCTCAAACCAAGGTTTAATGCAGTGCTGGCAGGAGTGGAAAGGGGATAGAAGGTAAATCTCTGTGGAGGAATGAGGTATGTGTCACCAGTCATGGTGTAGTAGATTATAGTATGCAAACAGACAAAAAAAACTCTAAATTTTTGTGGCCAAGGAAATTATTTCTTATTCATACAACTTTTAGTCATTCACCTGGGCACCTGTTCTCTGTGGGGTGACGTAGTGGCCCATTGAATATTGGCCACCAGTAACTCTATGAAATTGAACACATGGCCTCTTTGGTTGGTTCAGCAAGAGAAGAAAGAATATAGAGAATCATGCACAGGCTCCTAAATGTTTCCTCATAAAAGTGCCAGATTAACTTCCACTACTGCACTGGTCAAAGCAAGTCACACGGTCACATGTAAACTCAAGGGCTTCTGGGAGGGCAGTCTTCTGCATGAGTGCAGAGTGAAAAGAATCAAAACTATTGGGGAGCCGCATGAGAAGCTTCCAAAAGGAAGGTATATTTTAAGTCGACATCTGGTAATGATAGAGGGAAAAGCATACTTGGCACAGATATACAAACTAGCCTGACATGTTCAGAGATTCAAAGTTCAGGAACTTTGGGGAACCTAGAATGCATAGGAAAGTGCTCAGTGATGTTGGCAAAGTTAAAAGAAGTAAATGATTTTGGAATCTATCATCCTGGAACCAGAATAGTTTATAAACTTGGGAGACACATGATCAGCTGCTGCTTTTTTAGGAAGGCACCCCACGCTAATAAAAACTCAGCACACTACGGAGTATCTCATCTAACCCAAATTTCTAAGTCTATCTGAAAGCAGCTTAACGTCTAGCAGTGTTGGTTTTGGGATGTGGAAACAGGAGCAAATATCATGATAGATTCATAGTGTTAGGCTCTGTCATATCCACCCTGACCCAGCCTCATTCCCAAATGATGTTTTGAACATGTGAGCATCAGCACAGAAGCATTGGTGAATATAACCAAGACCTTCCCTTTATATTATAAGTGTTCTCTCTCCCATGCATCTCTCTCTAAGGCTTTACATTGCCATCTCTAATCATTTCCTTCTCACCTCATGGATCAAAGAATGAGATGAGAAGGATTCTTTTAAACTGCTGTTAGGCTTAAATGGTGTAGCGCAAACTCTACTATTTCTTTTCTTTACAAATATGGAAATCAAGCCTAGATAGAAATCAAAGGCTACATTTTAAGTGGCACCCAAAATAACTGGATTTAGAACACTTGCCATTATGCGACTGATTAGCAAATTGCATTATATCAATTCAATTGTTTAATTTGTCCCTAGTTCAAGCATCTTAGAGGAAAGCATACGTTCTAGTGTGACTAATTTCATGATTCAGTGATTTATTGAATACTAGCTTAGCAATGAGAACAATAAGCACATAGGGCGTCTTCTATAAACAGAAATGATTTGAATAAAATTACCTATTTATATTTTTTTCACTATACTATAAATTCCTCGGACAGAAGTCAAAGACAATAACACTTCCTCATGAATCTTTATATTTCTAATGTTTACCTCAGTGCCTGGTATATTAGATAATCAATAAATGTTGATTGAATGGAATTGAATTGACCAAATAGCCACTTAAAAAGAGTCGCAAGTGAATAATTTGAATTAACACATCTTGCCAACATCTGAATAGATTGCTGTATAGTATCTAATCAAAATAAGTCAAACCAGATCATTTATTTGGAAAATTTATCTAAAATGGTGAAGGAGACAAGCTTCCAAATGGACTTAAAAACACAGTCTTAGAGGCTAAGCACTCACGATTAAGGAAGGGGAACAAATCAACCTGTCCTGATGTTCTTGGGCCAAAGAAATATATTGCTTTAATTTAGCTTCAAGGAAGACCTAGCTTATTATTCCAACCAGTTTATAAAAAGTTTTCCTGTTGATTCTGGCCAGCAGTTCTGCTGAGGGACTCAGCATACTTTTCAAGAGGTGAGCAGATCTCTTTAGGATTTCTAATCAAGCCCAACCCTAAACCCACAGATGTACCCTCAGGAGATTGCCTTCTAGTCAAATACTCAATCAAGCAACTGGGCTAGATTTGATAGCATAATTTTATGACATATGAGTGACAGAAACAAAATTCTACAAATTTAGTAAACATGTTCTTGGTGGCTCATTTTGCTGTTTCCCATTCTTCAGAGTTTGAGGAACCAACAGGATCAGTGTTTCTAACATTTTTGATTCCTATACCCGAATCCTTAACACCTTTCACAAAACTTAGCTGTCAAGACTTGTGGATCTTACTAGTTTTCTTTAATTCATCTATTTTTCTACTTCACTCCTCCACCACAGTCTTTTCATCTATTCTTTTTCTTTCACTTAGAATATTATAAAATTAAAATCTTGTTGTGCCTTTCTTCTGCTTGAAGCCTTTCCATGCTATGACAAAGCCGTGGAATCGAGCCACAAAAGTCTTCATGCTCTCATTCTGGCCTATTTCAAGCTCCCTCTTCACTACCCCTCCTCTCAACTCCAGCACTCCTGCCACAATTCATGATTCAGTCACCTCCTCCCAACATCTGTACCTAAATATCCCCTCCACAAAGGGCCACTTTTCTCTTTTGTCTAGCTAACTCCTGCCCTTCCTTCTGATTTCACCTCCAACTCCATTTCCTTCAGAATGCCCCTCCTACCCATCACCTTTCATCCCTCGAACAAATGTATGTCTCCCTGTTAGATGTTCTCCTGGCACCCTGCACCCTTTCTTAGTATTTGTGATTATGTGTAATAGGAGGGTATAGTCTGGGTGAGTTTGGTAGCTGTTGTAACCCCAGCACCAGGCGTGAGGCCCAAGATATGGCAGATATTCATCAACACATAATTTCGATAATGGGCAATGAATGAAAATGGCTGTATATTCATTAGTATATATGTGAGGTGCATAATAAAGTGAGAGATCTGGGCTCATTTGGGGATCTGCCAACATGAAAAACATCTCTACCAAGATCCTTCTGATATTTCAGAGATCCAAAGTAGTCCTCCCTCAGTTTCCATTTAATGTTATATTTTGAAGGTCAAGAGTAGATGTGAATTTACGTTACTTACGATATTTACACTTATCTTCTTAGACATATTTTTATTTAAAAGCTACTCCCCTTCTTTTTACAGTCAAGTGAAAAAAATTATAATGACTGAGGTTATAGCTTGATGGTGGCACTTGCCTACCATGCATAAGACCCTAGCTTCAATCCCCAGCACCACAAATATGTACATAAAGTGTACAGACATATGCATGTATGCTGTCTTTCTATATATTCTCTCCTTTTACCCTCCACATATTGCAAGTGGGCTTTAGACTTTCTTTTGCCATCAAAATAATTTTTCCTATTTCTTTTGCTGAGGTCAACAACAACTTCCACATTGCCACATACACTGCCCTCACTTTAGACCCCTTTCTTTCCTATCCTTGACACTGAGTCACATGAGGAAAAAACCGTGCTTTTCATCTTTGTATCCACCATCCTAGCACTGTGTTCAGTGAGTGGTAAATGCCTCACAAAATGTATCAATGAAAAAAAAAGAAAAAAACATATCTGTAGATTGACAGCTTGGAAGTAGAGTTGAATGGTTTTTCTTCTGTTCAAAATTATAATTCACATCCTGGACTTTGAAGGATTTGAGCATGGCAGCCCTAAAGCCAAGACTGTGGAAAGGAATGAGTACTCCCAGCGGCCATGTGTGTGTCTCTGTGACTCCAAAGCCACATTCCCAGGCACTTCTTCATGCAAAAGTAATCAAGAATGATGGGTTCTAGGCCTCTGCCACTAAGTACTTTGTAGCAGTTGTGAAACTCTTTAAAGATTTTCCCCTCGTCAGAAGTTATTAGATGACGTGACTTGTACTTGCTCTGTGCAAAAATACCTGATTCAGATCAGTTTTCCCACTGAGAGAATCTATAAAAATAGAATAAAATAGTTTTCTGAATAACTTTTTTAAAAAGTGAGAGAGCTGGAGACAGCCAGGACTTGCTACTGAAAGGTCCTGGAAAGAAGGGAAGCACACTGAGTTACCTGATGCATTCCACCATTTTTTCCTGCTGGGGCATTTGCTGAGCCATACGAAGCAATAGTCGGAGGCTGAGCAGAAGCTGGTGGTTCAAGCTTTTGGCATTCAGAAGTTCACAGGTACAAAAGCATCCAGGGCTTAAGAGATGATAACTCAGAAAGTGAACCCAACATTCTGCATCACACTTTTATTCAATGTATTTACTTATCTGTAAGCTGCAGATGCTAAGAACAGAAAGTAAATAACATTTGAACTGAATGCTGATGGAAACTATGACATGGCTCATTGATAAAGCAAATCTATTCTTAGAGAAAAAATTATGTCATTAAATTCATATATTTAAAAAGAAATATACTCTGTAAATTATAAGTAGCTATCTCGAGCAATTAGGAAAAAATAACAAAAATCTGAAGAAAATAATAATGATAATAGAACTAAAATAGAAACAAATGCATAACAGAAATGAATTAACAAGACCTTGAAAAATTGATACTTAAAAATAATAAAAAATGAGTAAACTTTAGTAAAATAGATTAAGGAAAATGAGGTAATAGGAACAAATTATAAAAGCTAGTAATAACAGTATCATTATTACAAATCCTTAGGATATTAAAAATCTCATTACAAATCTTAAGAATATTAAAAATATGAGATAATATTATGAATATTATGGTTAAAACAGTTTCAAAATATTCTTTGAAAAATACAAATATCAAAACTTACCCAAGAAATACATAGTAGTTGTGTGTGTGTATGCTTGTGAAATAAACATAAAGTCCTTCATTTAAAGCCTTTCAACCAAGAAAATTCTAGACTCAATGGCATCAGTAGCAAGTTGTTTATAACATTTAAGGAGGGAACCATCCCATCTTACAAAAGAAACTCTTGTGGCACAGAACAAAAGAGAAAGTATCTCAAAGCTAATCTTATGGGAGCAGTATAAGTTTGATACAAAAAACCTGGTAAGAACATTCCAAGAAATAAAAAGGCTAGTCTTTTTTCTAAATATAAATGTGAAATTTCTAAATATAATGTTAAGAAATTAATCCAGTGACATACAAAATATATAACACATTATAAACAAATTCATGTTATCACAAGAGTGCAAGGTTGTTTCAACATTTAAAAATAAATTCAAGTCATTTCAATTAAGTAGAGAAACCATACAGTCATTTCAACACTTTCAGGAAAAACATTAGATAAAAATTTGACACCTATCATATTTTTAAAAATTGGATAACTCTCAGTAGATAGAAATAAAAGAGAGCTTTCTCATTTGCATAAACTGCAGCCACAAAAATTCTCATTAAACATCAGAGCTAAAGATAAAATATTGAGTGCTTTCTAAGTGATCAAAAATGGGACAAAAATGCCCTATCAACATTTCTTTTAAGCATTGTACTGGAGGTCCTAACCAAGAGAGAAATTTTTTTAAAAAGAATAAAAAATATAAGGATTGAAAAGAAAGAAAAGGGCATGATTGTGCATGTAAAAAATTAAAGGGAATCTACAGATTAAAAGTGCTAAGTAAATATATTAGGTGAAACCAATCCAGGTGAGAGAATTCAGAAGAGTGATACATTTTGGGGGAGTAATCTATTCAAATTAATAAGGAAAACATTACATTTAACATGAAAGGACATGGTCAAAATTTTAAAAATTAGGTATCTATATTCTAGCAAAAAAATTAAAATGAGGCTATTTATAAGGAAAATTTTAAAATAAAATATTTGAAAAGAAACAATAGAAGAAATGTAAATATGCAGAAAATTATAAAACATTATTGAAAATATTTGTAAAGATCTAAGTAAATCTTTGTATTTTCAATAAAACCCAAGATATTTTTGAAGTTGAAAATTAGAAGAATTATACAAATGTTCTCAAGATATTTCTAAAGCTTCAGTACTGTAAACTGTGGTATCTGCTGAAATTTAGACAAATAAACCAGCTTAATAGAATACAGAACCACATATGGCTATTTATTTATAAAAAGTTGGCAGGGAAATGTCATGGGGATAGAATAGTCTTCTCAATAAATACTAAGCAGTCAATTGAATATCCACAGAGTAAAATCAGAACATAGAACTTTGCCTCATCTCACACAAAAATAGTATTTCCAAGTAGCTTCAAAAATGAAATGAGCATGATAAAATTATAAAATTTCTGGAAAGCAAACACAGAAGAATACATGCTTTATTTTGAAATAAGCAAACTTTCGTTAACAAAGTGCAAGAAACACTAACTATAAAGAAAAAATATAAATGCTAAGGAAACCAAAGTCATCCACTCATCAAAAGACGTAATTAGGAGAATGAAAGACATGGTTTGTCATGGAATGGGAGAAGGGATCTGTAATATATAGATGCTATAAGGGTTTTTCTTTTCTTTTCATCTTTGCCTAAAAGGTAGAAGAATTCCTACAGGTCAATAAGGAAAAATAGACAACCTAATTTCAAGAGTTATTGGAACTCTCATACAGTTGATGGGAATATAAACTGGTGTAATTACTTGGAAAACTTGATAACATGTATAAAGCTGACTCTACATGTAACATATGACTCAGCAACTCCATTCCTGTGTAGACTGCACTTCAAAAAGCTGAGAGAGGGCCGGGGATTTAGCTCAGTGATTTCACTGCCTGCTGCGCAAGCTCAAGGACCTGAGTTCGATCCTCAGTACCCACCCACCCCCCCAAAAAAGCTGAAAAACATGAAAGAGTGTGTTCACAGAAGCTTTGGTTTTATTACCAACATGAAAAGCAACCACATTTCCATCGACAGAGAATAGAAGTAAAAAGTGAAATATTCATATAATTGAATAATTCTATGGTAGTAATAATGAGTAAGTTACTACAATGCAAATAATGTTGAATTCCACAAAGATAGACACTAAAATAATACTCAAAAAATTAAATACTTAGAAATCAACCTAACCAAGGAAGTGAAAGACTTCTACAATGAAAATTATATCACTCTTGTGTTAATTACTTTTCTCTCATTGTGGAGACAAAATACCTGACTCCCAAAGGTAAAAGGGAAAGGGTTTATTTAGCTTGCGGTTTGTAGAGGTTTCAGTCCATAATCAGCTGGCTCCAAGGCTGGGATGGCAAACAAGCATCACAGAGGAGAAACAAGGTGGGTACACAAGGTAACAAAGGCAACAAAGGGAGTTGCCATCTTCACCCTGTCCCTTTTATCTTATTCAGGCTACTTAGGGCAGGCAGCATTCACACCCTTAATCCTAGTGCCCTTGAACCTTACATTGCATCATGGATCAGTTCCAGCTTCACACATCCTAGATCAAATCTATGACCACATGAGGCTTTGGGGGGACATCCAGACCCAAACCATAGGATACTCAAAAAGGAAATCAAGGAGGACATCAGAAAATGGAAAGATATCCCATATTCCTGAATAGACAAAACTAGTATAATCGAACTGGTTATACTTCCAAACCTAATATACAGAATTAATGCAATGCCAAAGAAAGCTCCAATGGCATTTCTCACAGATCTAGAGAAAATTCATAAGCAACAAGAAGGGCCCCAGAATATCAAAAGCAATCTTGGGTAACAGAAGCAAAGCAGGTGATATCACAATCCCAGACTTGATTAAGACAGTATGGTACTGGCACAAAAACAGGCTTGTGAATCAATGAAACAGAAAGGTAGAAGTAGAAACAACTCAGGCACATATAGCTATTTGATTCTGACAAAGGGGCCAAAAATTACACTGGAGAAAAGATAGCCTCTTTAATAAATGATGGTGGAAAAATTAGAAGACTGACTCTATGGACTAAACTAAAATCAAAATGGATCAAAGATCTAAATGTTAAAACAGAAACATTTAATCGGCTGGAATATAAAATAGGCACAACTCTTGATGACATAAAGTACTTTTTGAATAAAACTCAATGGCCCAAGAAATAATACTGAGAACCAACAAATGGGATCATATAAAATTAGAAAGCTTTTGCACAACAAAGGAAACAACCAACATAAAGAATGAGAAATAAAGGTGTTCCTCAGACAGAGGACTAATATCCAGAATACGTAAAGAATTCAAAAAATTACACTCCTCAAAGTAAAGACCTAATTAAAAAAATGGGCAACTGAAATGAATAGATACTTCTTAGCAGAAGAAGTATACACGGCCAATAAATACATGAGAAAATGTTCAAAAATCACTGGCCATTAGAGAAATGCAAATTAAAATGACTTTGAGATACCATCTTACCCCAGAAAAAAATGGCTACCATCAAAAAATCTAATAATAAAAATACTGGCCAGGATGTGGGGGAAAAGGAACTCTTCTACATTGTTAACAAGAATATAAACTATTACAACCACTGTGTAAATCAGTGTGGAAATTCCTCCCAAAAAACCCAAGAAATTCCATTTGACTCAGCTATCTTCCTTCTAGCTATCTTTCAAAATTATCATATTACAGGGATATATGCATACACATGTTTATAGCAGTACAATTTATAATAGCCAGATCTTGGAAACAGTATAGATGTCCATCAACAGATGCATGAATAAGCAAAATGTAGTATTTATACACAATGGAGAACTACCCTGCCATAAAGAATGATGGACTTGAGAAATTCTCAGATAAATGGTTGCAACTTGAGAACATAATATTAAGTGAAATAAGTTAGACACACAAGCTTAAACACTGGATAGGTTTTCTTATATAAGAAACTCAAATATTTATATGCAAATAAGGAACAAAATGGAAGATAGACAAATAAGTGGAGAGAGGTTCAGACTTCTGAAAATTACCTATTCCACTGGTTCAAAGATATTTTAATATATATATGCTAATATGTGCTAATATGTTTCATTTATACTACTAGGTTCTCTTATTTTTTAAAAGGACCTTTTGTCTAATATCTGTTTCTTCTTTGTAAGAGAGAATCCTTTTTGTTGATGTCTTGCACCCAAGTAACTACTTTGAAGATAATGATACATAGTGTATTAACTATCATGATTTTCTTTTATGAAATTTTGTTGTATTTCTTCATAAAATAAAAAAGCAACACAAAGTATACACTATATTCTGATTATATAAAGTTTAAAAACAGACAAAATAATCTGTGGAATAGAATTCAGAATAATTATTTCTTTTGGTGGCAAGGATTACTGAGATGGATGGTAAGGTAAACTGCTGGGTGTTTGCAATGTTATATTTGTTGATCTGAGTAGTAGTTGCATAGGTGCATTATTTAGCAAAATATCACTGCGATAGCACAAATTATGATTTGTGTTTGTTCTGTATGAACATTAAATTTCAATTGTTAAAAACTATATTTAAAAATATTTTTGAACCACTTTCTAATACACACAACCAAATGCAGAAGTCGGGACAGAAAAATGAGAGTAGCAAATCAGCATTTCGCTGATGGAAACACTGGACTGCCTCCTTTTCAGCAGAAGGCCTTAGTCGTGATGACCTGCAGTCCCAGGCTCTGCACATCTGTACCATCCTGTTTGAACAAAGAACAGCCGCCGTGCCAGTTGGACCAGTCTCCTGGGTAGACAGAGTAGGAGGCCATAGTTGGTGTCCTCAGAGTCTCCCCACGACCTCTGCCCACCTTGGTAAAGCCTACTTCCCAAAGACCTGCTACAGTCCCTGAAGCAGCTTCCACCAGGTCAAGGCAGCAGCTGCAAAATATAAATCCAAGGTTTTCGGTGGAATTTTCTAATATTGTTTGTTCATTCATTTGGGTGAAAATCTTTGAATAATCTGTGATTATGAAGACTGTTTCTTTTTTGCAGTGACTAAGACTTATTTCTTAAACTGACATTTATGAATATTCTTCAAGATCTAAAGGAAATTGTTAACATAACAAAGGGTTATGTAAAGAATGCTGCTGCGATCATAAAATTAAGCAAACAAAAATGACTGTTTCTTAACTGTTATCATCCATTCTTATATTACATGAGTCTGTATTAACATAGATGACAAATCCAATAACTATTGTCCATGGGCCAAATTCTCGTTAGTGCTTGCTTTTGCAAATAATGTAATTGGCAAACAAGCATGCCCATTGGTTTACACATTGTCTCTGGCTATTTTCCAGATGCAAAAGCAGAGATGAGTAGGTGTGACAAAGACTATTTAAAGCCCACAAAGCCTAAAATATTTACTGTCTGTTCTTTACAGGAAAGGTTTACCAATCCTTGTCCCAGATTTAGATATTATATTCTTTATCTCAGGAAAAATAATGGTCCTACACAAGTAAAACTCCAAAGAGGTACCTTCTAAATGGCAGAACTAATTAAGTTGATGAAGAGATGGAGCACTATCGGCAAGTGACTGACAGACTGACCAAGCAGCACAGGAAGGGGGGCCATTCATGAGGAAAGCAATAAACCCAGTAGCCTTGTTGAATTGAGAAAGATAAAGGTCTCTTTGTAGATTAGAAAAGCATCATCATCCAGGGGTGAGGGTAAATAGTCTGGGAGACTGAAGCAATTTTGCAACTCAGTGACAACCTATCTCAATTAAAATATTTTTTTAAAAAAGAGATGGAGATGTAGCTCAGTGTGAAGGCCTGGATTCAATCTCTCAAATTTAAAACAAAAGAAAAGAAAAGAAAAGAAAAAATATTTTCAGATAGAAGTGCTCCAAAGGGTATGGATTTCTCCAATGTATTAAATAGTATATTGAACTTGATACCTAAATCCAATTCTGTGATCTTTAATTGGATCTTGAATTTTATTTTAAAAAGTTATAAAAGACATTACTGAGACTGTGGGATAAATTATGTTAAATTCATCCAGTTGATAATTGTTGTGTAATTTCATAGGAGAATGTTCTTGTTCTTAGAAGATAATTGTTGAAATATAAAGGGCTGAAGTTTCATGATTATCTGCAATTAAAGTTAAAAGAAACCAGCAAACAGAGACAGAATGAGAAAGCAAGCATGGAAAAATGCTAACTATTGGTGAATCTAAGTAATTGACATGTGGGTGTTGATCACACTCTTCTTGCAAATTTTCTGTAGGCTTGACAGTTTGAAAAAATAGAGGTTGGAGAAACTTTTAAAACTAGATATTGAAGCATATTTTTCACATATTTGAGAGAGGAAACACCTTTCCCTTTTTTATTGAGAAACTAAGATTTTCAGTAGAAAATGTATTAAATATTCATACACAGTTTTATAGTCCCTTTCTCTTTACCAGTTTCCCCTCAAACCTCACTGTATCCTTTAACTCTTCGTCTGATTTCTTACACATAAGAAAAAGTACATGAACTATTTTCCCAGGAAATCATTACATATATATTCCACATGGGTATACATCATGCAGACTTTATAACCACAGCCCTCCAATAAGTACTCCCTCCTGTTAAACAAACATGTTTTAAAATATTTTGAGAAATTTGCCATGTAACATGATACACAATAAAATATAAAGATACAGATCCAAAGGGATCTCAATCACATGTCCCTTTACTTCATCCCAGAAATATGAAGCCATGTACCCTTGAGAGGTGACACAATGACAGAGACAGAGTTCAGCTGGCATCCTAATGTGTGCTGCTGCTCACTGCTGGTAGATAACGCTACACTCACTTCTGACATTGCAACTTGAATCCTAAAGAGTGTTTAAGCACCTACAGATAGCTCTGAGAAAAAGAGCAGTTTTCTGTGTTCCTCGAAACAATCCCTAAATGTTGGTGTGTCTACTTGCAAAAGAGAAATGTACTCAATAGCTTTTTGACTGATGCCAGTCATTCTGTGAGAAGATGAGGTCATTGCCTGGGTGAACTTACCCATGGTGTGACCTGATAAAATAATCCTGGTCTGTGATTTCCAGAGCCACATCTGATGTGAAAAAGGGACTGCTCTCTAGGTTCCAAATTTGACTTAATTTCTCTTGTTCAGAGTGTGTGTTACTTAACTGACTGCCACAGTAGATCCTCCTGTACACTGCTTCCAAGCTTCTCTTTCTCTTTCTTTTTCTTTCTTTCTTTCTTCCTTCCTTCCTTTCTTTTTTCTTTCTGTTTCCTTCCCTCTCTCTTCTTTCAATTTTTCTTTCTTTTCTTAATCCTAGACTTTTCAGTAGGCACCTGGCTCCCTTTTGGTTAACAGATGTAACATAGCTGTACAAGAGCATTTATAGTCAAGGTCAAGATAAATTGTTATTGGGGAAGGAGAAAAATGATGGCAGGGGCTTTAAGTGGAACTTATTATGTAATGAATGCTCTGTGTGGACCTAATAAGGCTAAAATTGACAGGTTACTTGGAAAATAAATTCTGTCCTGTCTCGTGGTAGGATTACAGCGTGGACAAGTGGGGCCACAGAGCCTTAACACTAAGCCATCACAATGATAAATAATGAAAAGGATATGTTATCTTGCAGTTCTTGTTCATGTCCTAAGTGCAAAACGAGTAATAGTCCTAATGATAAATATTACTTTGATGAAGGGTCAGCAATGAGTATCCTTTCTGGGTCAAAACAATGACAGCATTTCAAAGTAATTTACTTCTTTTTAAGACAAGTGAATTAATTATTTATATTAAATCAAGGTTGGTATATGTTTTAACCTTTTGAAATTGTCTTGGTAAGACATAAATTCTTACTGTTTGGATCTATTTAGATAATCAAGATAATGATAAAAGATGCCATCTAACCTCCTACTTATTCACATTACACTGCAGGAAGAATAAACATAATGTTGGGTTTGGAGTCCAGACCTAATTCAAGTAAGCCACAAAACAATGCGCCTTCTTCAAAGTCTACTCAAATCTCAGAGTAGTAGAATACTGCTCTTTAAAATAAAACCAAAAAGGACTCCCTTTGTCGGTTAGATAGTAATTAGGAGAGAATCAGATCATCTAAATTTTCTTCCACACATCTTCAATCATAAAGTTCAAGATTAAAACACTCCCTACAACTTTCACCTCAGGTCTTTTTTGAAAGACCCTTCAAAGAGTAGATACTGTTTTATGACCTATAAAAACAAGCAATGAGGTTAGGAAGTCAGTCTGAAAGCCTTAGGAAAACAAATTAGAGAAGTGAAATCGTTTTTCATAATTAAAGTCCTCAAGAACAACCATCATCTCATTCAACTAAATAAATATGAAATAGCAAAACCTATATGAAAATCCATCTACATCTGAAAGACAAGCTCTGTTAACAGTTGACAAAAGATTAGACCGAAGTCTGCCTAGAACTTCTTTGCAATGAATAAATCTCTGCTACTGATTCTCAAAATTGGAGACAAAATGAAAACAGCCAAGACAAGAAGACTGAAAAAGGGAGAAAGCAAGACTTCAGGGATGAGCTCTCTAGCTTACTTGCTTAACAAATTACTCCATGGTTTCTTTAAAATTCAGGATCTTGGCAAAGCTTTTATTGTAATGACTTGCCGTGGGAAGAGCACTGGCTACAGAATTCACTCCGTCCACAATAGTCACACTGCGTTAGACTATGAATTTCACAAGGTCAGGCTGTTCAATCTAGCCTGGAGTCTTCCGCATATTTGGCACTTACCATGAAGTTATGAAACCGGTGGGGAAGAGTGAGGGGAATGAAGAAACAAAGGCAAACTTGTTGCAAAATACAATGGCCTCAGAAAAGTTCTTCCTATTGACAAATTTCAGAGCTACTTTATGAGACAGTGAGCTACACAACCACTTGTGGCAGGGGATTAATTTGGGGTGCTGTATAAATACATATATTATGTCCAGGCTTTAGCAAAACAAAGCTTAAGAAACTGTGCCTATCTATCATTGCTGTCAGTTCCAAAAGTGCCTTGAGCAAAACTGAATGAGAATTTCTACATTCTCATCATGAAAAATTTGGTTTGCATGACTACCTTGTTGTGCCAGGTCAGATCATTATCTCTGCTCTGCTGAGAGTGCTGCCCACCTCAGAGAACAGCCCCACACCTTCTCACACACTCCCATTCCTTACAGGTTCATTGTGTTGACATGGTTTTTCGCTTGTTTGATTTTTTGCAGAGCCTTTTGTTCTTTGAAATATGGTGTGGATGCTTTTGTCCAAAGTATTTTAAAAATAGTCTCCCATGATAATTTTTTGAAGTGATTTTCATTTCTCAGACTGAAGGTTGTCTGATTTCTTTTTCTTTATGTGGTATTCTGAGTTTTCTTGTCAAGGAAAGTGTTGGTACATTCTGGAAACTTCATAAGAAAAGCCATAAAGGGGATCATCAGCACGTTACACTGGAGACCAGATATAGTAATATCACATGGTTTTCTGTACAATTAGGAGGAACAGGGTCTCCAGGTGAGAAGACTGAGGAACCCAAGCCTGAAAGTCACCTAATGATTTCCTGGCCTTGGCTGATGACTCTCTCTCTCTCTCTCTCTCTCTCTCTCTCTCTCTCTCTCTCTCTCTCTCCTTTCCTTTCACTACAAATATTTGTGGTTGGGGAGGGCAGAGAACACTGGCAGCTATATTCCTGCCCTGCTTGATTACAGGGACTGCTGTGGACATGAAGTTGTAGAAAGAGGATTTTGAGAACAAGAAATGGCCTTACCAATCTCACTGGGGTTAGTTTAGATTTTCAGACCTTACTTCCATAACACAAAATTCTATTTCTTTTACTGTCCTGGGCCATTTACAGCACTGAAAAGAAAGACTGGAGCTTACTACTGCCATCTTTGGGTTCTTTGCCCGTACACATAGCTGAAATTCCCCCAGATTCAGTGTTAGGGAAAAAGGTCAATACTTCTAAACTGGTTTGTGTGTTCATTTGGGAAATTATTCTCTCTCATGATGTGGGGCTGAGGGGAGAGGTAGTGTGCTGGGAATGCCTTGGGCAGCCCCACACAAGGGTATGGGTCAGATTTTTGTGGCTGCACCAGATTCTCCTCCAAGGACCAAGGAGGTCATGTTTTCTCCAAGTACAAGTGGTGAGAACCTGAACTCAGAAATGCCCATGGCTATGTCTCCTTATGAAGACTTGAGAGAAGATATCATTAGAGAAAGAAGCTGACCTCAGAGAGAAATAAATGGTAGGTAATGAATTTCCTGACAACACTATCTTTTCACAATTTGTGTCTATCTTTTCTTTTCATAATTTGTGTTTTCTCTCTCTTTCTCTCTCTCTCTCTCTCTCTCTCTCTCTCTGTGTGTGTGTGTGTGTGTTTGTTTGTTTGTTTGTGTGTATGCATTTTTTTTTTAATTTGTTACTTTGAATAGATTTTCTGTCACATCCAAGAAGACAGGCTAATGGAACAACATCTGAGCTTCTAACCTTTTAGTATGACTGGGTTTACTGCATCCTCTTTCTCTCATACTTCTAAATGTAGTTTTTCAGCAAATTCCATCGTTCCTTTCTCCTGTGTGTATCCAGGATTCCCCCACCTCTCACTGCCTTCATTATTCACCCCATATCTCCAGTCATTCTGATTTCCCCTTAGATTTTGTCTGTCTCACCTCTTCTGTTCCTGCCTTGGTATATTCTTCTCTCAATAGCTAATGTTATACTTTCAAAGCAGTCAGTTTTCCAATTAAAACACTCCAAGGGCTTTCATCTCACCCAGAGCAAAATTGAAAGTCCCTCTCATACCCCTTAAGCCCCCTCCATGAACTGACCCCTTTTGATCCTCTGACCTCATCTCCATTACTCTGTCCTCTACCCAGGGCATTTTAACTATTCTGACTTCCTTGGTGTTGTTGCAACTCACCAAACACCCTCCCTCTTTGGGATCTGAGCTACCTTTGTAGAGAAGACTCTCCTTCTAAATACCTACATGAACTTCCAAATCTCTTCAAGGATCTTTTCAAGCATAACCATATCTCAGAAGCTTGTAATGTCCACTTCAGTTAAAGCAGACCCTGTTCCCATTTCAATGTCCACCTTCCTTATCCTGCTTAATTTTTGATAATACTTACCACTACTATTATGGCTTGTGTTTAGATGCCCTCCTCCCCAAAGCTTCATGTTTTTTCAGAAGTGGTTGAATCTAGAGTGTGTGATTGATTCATGGAGGAGCCAGGCCCAAGGGCATTAGGATTAAGGGCATGAGTGCTACCTGCCCTAAGTAGCCTGAATACAATAAAAGGAGCAGAAAGATAGTGTTCAGGTCACTTGTTGCTTTGCTGCCTTCTATCCACCATGAACTGTTTCCCTTCTATGATGCCCCTCTTCCAAGCTGCCTTGCTTCAGAGCCAGACAATTATGTACAGAAATGTCTCTAAGATGAGCTAAATAAACCTTTTCCCCTTTAACTTTGGGTGTCAGGTATTTTATCTCAGCCACAAGAGAAAAATAACTAAGACAACTACCTATCTTATTAAAAATGTACTTTCCATTAACTCTTTCCCAGTGATTAATTCCTGGGGTCAGGCATCTCAGCAACTTTGTCACTGCTGCTCTAGAACAGTTCCTGGTGTGCTGGAGGACTCTCTGGAGAAGTCAAGCCAGAAGTACTGGCCTGTGAAAGCAAGCAACTACCATTAGACACTTATCTGTTAGTGCATACAGTCTTAGGATGAGACTTGGGGAGCCCCGCCACTTTTTAGGCTGCACAGTTTTGCTGCTCTGAGGACACTTGCTCAGTTCCTCCCTGAGGATGGTGGGCAGGCAGGTGCGGAGGCTACCTACCTGACAGTACCAATGGCAAAAATAATATATTCACAGTGAGCACTGACTTTCCATATTCAAAGTGCTTTGCATTTTTTAATTTATTTAATGACCTCGACAATCTTGTGAGAAAGGCCTTGCTGAACACTAAATGCCTGTGCCTCCTCCCATTAACGTGTTCAAATCTAATCACCTCTGTGAGTGTTTTGGGGAGATGGAGCCTTTGGGATATAAATAGATCACGAATGATATTCATAAATGTCCTTATAAGAGAGGCCCTGAAGAACCCTCTGCCTCTGTTTGCCACTTGAAGTAACAGTGACCATCTCTGAACCAAAGGGAGGGAGATGTATCCATAGACACCTCAATCTTTGATTCTCCAGAACTGTGGGAAATAAATTTCTGTTGTTTATAAGCCTCCCATATGATGGTATTTTGTTAAAGCAGCCCAAAAAGACTAAGATAGGAATTGTTATTATATTAGTCCTGCTAACCATTAGGAAATTAAGTCACAAAAGGGCTGAAAAATATTCCCAAAGTCACAAAAGTATGTAATTGCATAGCTGGAGTTTGAATTATTACACATTGGTTCCTAAATCCAGATTACTAAACACCCCAATACTAGACTACAGCTTGAGACAGAGTTCTCGCTGCAGTTTAGCGTGCATGCACACAAACACACACAGAGTATAAATAATATAAAAGCTTCACCAAACAATACTTGCCCACTAATAGATGGTGATCAGTAATTCAACAAATACTCCTGAAATACTGTTGTGGACCTTCCCTGTTTTGGAAGTCCTCTATGCTTCCTTTCATGTTCAACTCCATTCTCAATCCTGCCTTTAAAAAGCCTCCAAGTGCGAAAGACACACAAATCCTCCATGTTCAAGGAAAAGGACCTTGTTAGACAGCTCACTCTATAAGGAAGGGGATGTCTGAAGAGAAGAGGAGGAAACATGAAAGCAAAGGCCAAGGTGAAGAGCACCTACTGTTATCTTCACCCTCTATACCACTGCACCCCAGGCTGGACACACTGCCCCCTCACCACCAGGTGGAGAACTTTTGTCTCACCGCAGGACAGAGCAGAGTCCCAGTTGTACACAGGAATCTTGCTGACTGGAACTCATTAGCATTCTGCCAGGTCTCATTCTACCTGCTTCCTTTCTGTCATTCAGAGGGCAATGTCATTATAAACTGAGGTACCCAGCTGGGACAGGAAGTTTCACCTATTATTTTTTTTAACTCCAGTTATCTAATTGTGATTTTTATTCCTTCTGTTCTTTGCATCACCAATAGATATTTTAACCAAGTGTCTTTTCCTCTCTTATTTGTGCCTTAAAACAAATTATAGGTGGACACTGTAAATACTGATGAATGAAGAATGAATCTGAGTAGAATATTCTGTGTTTTTATAAAATAACCTCTGATTTTCCCTTGTACAGTCACTGTGTTCCCCAAAGTAGTTTAAAAGTCCTTTTTCATCTGTTCTAGAAAAGAAGCAATTATTCAAGAATAAGACAACATTATTCATTTGTATGCCAAATGAAAATATTGGAATACTCTAGTAGGCTTTATATTTCACTGTTCTCAATCCTATGCCAAAAGCTCAAATATGGTTGACTGTACTGGACACTTAATATCTAACTGCATCTATAGCTTCTTGACCTATTTTCAGATGATCTTTTAAAACTGGTATTAGGGCCAGGGATTTAGCTCAGTGGTTCCGCTGCCTCCCTCGCAAGTACAAGGTCCTGAGTTGGATCCCCGGTACCAAAAAAAAAAAAAAAAACAACTGGTACTAAACCTCTATAGGCCCTGAATCTCGATTGTAAGAACTTCCTTAATACTTCCACACACACTTTTACATTCTCTTCTCAGAAGCCTTTTCAGAAAAGTAACTCAGGCTGACCCTCAGTTCAGAGCTTCCCCTGAGTTACAATTCACACTTATAAGCACCCTGGGCGTCTAGTCTCCACTTTAATTAGTAATTTTCTCTGTGAGATGCAAAGTCCCTTGGAAAGTTTCTTTGGAAACTCTGTTATTAGCCCTTAAATTGTTTCTCACTCTTAAAATAGATCTTAGAATGTCCAGTAAAAACTTTAAATATCTTAGTAGCATTAAACTAAGCAAACGTGTGTGTGGTTTTGGAAAAAATGAAGTTTATATCAGAAAAACAGAGTTCACCCAGGAGACCAGTATAGTCAATAGTGTCTTGGTGTCTGTGTGGGATTGGTTACAGAAAGTCCCTTCCACGAGGTTCAGACAGCTGTGGATGCTCCTGTCCCTTATGTGAAATTGGGTACCATCTGCATACAATTTATACACATACTCCTGATGCTTTAAATTATCTTTAGACTGGTTGTAATACCTAATCTAATGTAAATGCTATTATACTACACAATTTGGAGAATAATTACAAAAAATCTGTACATCTTCAGCACAGATGAATTTTTCAAATATTTATTTTCTATCTACTGTCGGTTGAATCAGGAGATGAGGAACCTGCAGATATGGGAGACCAATTCCTCTTAGAAGACCTGTGAGCTTCAACAGATTCTTTGGTCAGGGTGAGCCTCACAATCCTCATCTATAAGACGAAGGTAATAATTACTTCACCACTGCAGCTCAGATAAGCAATATTGTCACTCAAGGTATGCAGCACATTGCTACCGAAGGGGTAGAGAAATCTCTTGTTCTCTGCCCATCTTAGGTTATCATCAAGAACCCTATATAACAAACCAATGAATGACAGATTAACAAGAAAAATCACACAGAGATTTGTAAACATGTGTATCTTACACACAGATGGAAATACTTGGGATGAGCAACTCACAGGGACGATAAGAGCATGAGCTTGTATAGCACCTTACGGAAGAACAATACATTTTAGAAAGTGACAGGACAAAAGAAAAAGACACTGCTGCATTTCTAGGTTAGAAACTTGTGGGAAAATAAACATGTGGGGAGAAGTAAAGATAAAATGGGATGAACAGTTCTCCTGTGCAGATTTCTCCGAGCTGAGCTGCCAAATCTAGAGTTGCCCGGAGTTGTTAACTTCTATTCTGCCTGGTACAGGGAATTAGAGACATTTTGACAAATCATCTCCTGTTTTTAGGCAAATAGGGGCAGAGAGTTTTTCTTGTTCTGTTTCTTCTCATTCTCCTTAGCTCAAAGTAGTTAATATGCCAACCTGGCAAATACTTTTCTAAGCATATTCTGCTGCCCTTTCTTTCATGATTGATGTTGGAGTACAAGGCAGCATCATGGCTAAGAGAATAGTTCCTGTACGAGTCCAGATTTAAACACTCTGTCTACTATTTAATGATGGCAGAGCCCTGAGGAAGAAATGTAACCTCTTTGCACCTCTATTTCTTCATCTGTAAAATGGGTGTTATAATAATAAAGCTTCTTCCTCATAAAGCCTTCATTATGAGAATTAAAAACATTTTAAATACTCAACATTTTAAAGAAATCTTAAAATATTGTAAATGTCAAATATATGTTGGATATTTGATCCTCATAATGAATAATAAATATCTTTTGGTGTGTTGCAGCGATAACTTGAGGAGCCTGAATATTTTATTCAAAATAACAAGAATTGTGTTTTTCTTCCAAAAACAGGCATTAAAAAGAAAAACAATGAAGGAAAAATTCCCCACATCTTTTTTGTGTGTTTCTTTGCTAAAAATAAGGCCATTAAGATCATTGACGTTTCTAGAGCATTGAAACATGTTAGATCAAGGAAATACTGATGCTGAAAACAAGGGCTTCCGTGATGTTCCTGGATGAATGAAAGGAATGTTCACTTGGCCAGTGAAATGCAGCTTTCTCAGGGAATTTGAGGAAGATTTATTACTGAAGTGCCCCAAAATTCCCTCTGCTCAGATCCCACATAAGCTGGGAGCATAACTGACAGCAGAAAAAAATTCTAGCTAAAACTGAGCTTAATATGCACTCTAACTGGTGATAAATAATTTAACTGGTCTCCCAATATTTAAGAAGTTTGAGAAGTTGTACTGTTATACAATTAAGCTTGAGGGAAGGCAAAAACTGTTTTCTCCTTTTAGAGACAATGGAAATGTCTTGGATTAACAACAGCTAAGGAGACGTTTTTGTGTTTGTATATTAATTCAAATTCACTTCCACTAACACATTATACATTGAGAACTATGAAAAATGAACCAGTGCACTGATGTTTTTAAGTAGCAGTAAACATGGATGCCTGTGGGGGATTGGTTGTTGAACTTCTTGCAGATACCAAAATCCCAAAATGCCCAAGTCCCTTATACAAAATGGTATATTATTACGTATAACTCATGCACATCCTCCCATATACTTCCCCTCATACTGAGATCGCTCATAATACATTAGTACAATGCAAGTGCTATGTAAGTAGTGGTTATATTGTACTGTTTACAGGATAATGACACAAATTTAAAATATTTATTCATTTTCAGTACAAACACAATTTTCATGACTATTTTCCATATGAAGTTGTATGAATCTGTGGATAAAGAAGCTACAGATGTAGAGGGGCCAACTGTATTAGAAGAATCAAGCTAGGTATGGTGGCACATGCCTGTAATCCCAGTACTTGGGAGACTGAGAGAGGAGGATCGCCATGAGTTTCAGGCCAGCCTGGGGTCCATAGTGAGTTCAAGGCCAGCCTGGTCTACATTAGAATTAGAGTCTGATGAAGAATCAGATGCTATGTATACCATGCTACATGTTTCATACTACATGGATGATGTTCCTGTTTGTGAAGGCCAAATTGAATCTAAGCCTCACCTACCTTCAGAAAGCTGTTCTTATTTCCCACTGCTAGATTTATATTGGTCTCAGAAACCCTGCTATTCCTCCAAATATCTAACAGAAGTATCACTCCAGACCTGATGTTGTGTATGCAAAGGTACTGCTGATACAAACCTGAGACATCTGGGTAAAACTTCCTCAAAGTCCCATACATAACAAAGACAAAAAAAAAAATCCTCTGTATTCTCATAGTACCATAATTGGAGATTCTCCTACTTAACAAATACCTCTTGCTTGCTCATATTAATGGTATCTAACTCTTGATATATCTGTGTCTACTTTCATTGGGTATCATTGTATCCCCCAAGTTCCCTGGAAACATGGAGATAGACATTTATTCTTCCGTTTTAGGAACAAGACTTGGAGAGATGAAGATGGTGTTTTCTCCCCCCAGCTAAGACTTGCCTTCATAGTCTTCATTTTTTATCTGAGAACCACTTTCCACCTTTGTGAATGACATCAGAAATTCCTTCAAATATGTCAAAACTATACAAATGGAAGTAATCTTATCCCACCAGACCTCAAATAAGCAAGTCTATCTCAATATATGTTGCCTCCTGCACAAGACGAAGTTTGCATACTTTATTTCATCTATAAACCACCCTTTTACTAGTTTTTCTCTTCTAAATAGTACCTTTTATCTTCTGAATATTAAACATATGATGATTTTAAAGTAATTTAAAAGTTCAATCATACTAGCTTGGGAAATGACTATGAAAAGCAACTTTCCAGCAACTGAAATTTTGTAACTTTAACAACTTATGTGGTATAAAATCGTAGCAAAATACATACACTTGTTTTAGTCAGTTTTCTGTTCCTGTGACAAAATACCTGAGAAAATCAACTCATAAGAGGAAAATTTTATTTTGGCTCATGGTTTCAGAGGTTTCATGCTATGGTCCTCTTGGCACCATTCCTTCTGGGCCCCTGGTGAGGCATTATCTCATGGTGGTGAGCATGTGACCGAGCACAGCAGCTCACCTCATTGGTAGACAACAGGCAGAGAGAGGGGGAGAAGGGCAAGATATCGATTCTGTCACTGTATGATGAAAGTATTTAATTTTCTTTATAGGGACGTATAGCTAAGAGTTTGCCTTGAGTCTCAGAAGAGACTTTGGACTTGAACTTTTCAGCAATGCTGGAACTGTTAAACCTGGAAATTGTGATAAATTGAATAGATGCATTTTGCATTATGAGATGGACATGAACCTTTTGGGGGCCAAGGGAGAAATGTTATAATTTAGATCTAACATGTCCCTCCCCAAAAGTCTCATTTGTTTCAGAGATGGTGATTGGAGGATGGGGACATTATGCTCAAAAGTGAATCCATCCACTGATAAGTTATATAGCTGAATGTGCTGTTAGGAGGTGGGGTCTGCTTGGCGGTAGGTCACTGGGGGCAGCAACTGGAAGAGTATATTGTTGTTTTTGGCTCCTCCCTTCTCATTGAGCTTTCTGGCTGCTATGGGGTGAACAGCGTTTCTCTGCCAAGAAAGTTCACCCTGCTCTTTCTGCCTTGAAGCCAGCCAAAACTGTAAGGCTCATCAAAACTCTAAGCAAAAAAAAAAAACTCTCTTTCTTTAATGTGTAGGTGGTGGGTATTTTGTCCTGGCAATGAGAAAGCTGACTGATACACTGAGAAAGCTGACATCCCCAAGAACCCTCTCCCTTCAAGTAGGACCCACTCCCTGAGTTTTCTCACCTCCCAGTAATTCCATCAAGTTATGAATCCTCAATGGGTTAATCCTCTGATGAGTTTGGAGCCCTTGGGATGTAATCACCACTGAACACTGCTGTAGGAGGAGACTGAGCCTTCAATGCATAAACTTTTGGGGGAATTTCAGAACCAAACCCTCACATTTAGTAATATAAACCTAAAAAGTAGCAAAAATTATTTCCCCCAGGTACATGACAGTGTTTCATGGTACTAAGATCTTGATGTGTGAGTAGTTGGTGACAAACTTCTACTTTACCTTTTCCATCAGTAATGATAAGTAGATTGACCTCAATAAGGCTATGTTGAAAGACTGTAATTTCAGTGTCTGTAGACTAAGATCCTGTGACAGTCATGTCTTATGGACAAATGGAAAGATATATTATAAACATAGGAGTGTTACTCTAATTTTTGATATTTTATAAATTCTATTTCCTTGCCACAGCCTACATGGCTGAAGGGTCCATGGAGTGAGAAACGACAATGAGGGATGAAGGAAAAATAAAGACAAAGAGCTACAAAGGAAACAAGAGATACAAAGCTGGGGCCAGATGGGGCTCTTCCTCCTGACAGGACAAAAAGACTACCAGGCAACTGCAGTGTGTTTATTTATAGAGGTAGCGATAAAAGAAGTACACGGGGAGGTAAAAGGGGCTGATCTGTAACCAGAGCAAGGAGAGTAGCTAAGGTCTGCAGAACATCATGCTTTGATGGTTTTATGAGGAATGGACAGGAAGAAAGACACGTCCTCTTCCCAGCCAGGCTTTGCTTCATCAGGCCCCCTTGTCGCTTGTTCTCCTCCCACAGGGAGGAGGTGAGTTAGCGCTGGCCATAGTAATCTACAGCACAGCACTCCCAGCATTTCCTAAATTTCATTATATAGTACGCATCATTAAAAATATTTGGTTGTTAAGCCCCAGTAGTTAATATGACCTGGAGTGGTACACTTAAAGTTAGTGCATGAAATTGCAGGGGGTTTTTCAATTAGTACATGTTTGGACTTGTACATAATGATTGTATTAATCTTAGGGGTAGGTGTACATAACACATCAATTCTTTTTGTTCTCCTTCCTCTTCCCTCCTTTCCTACTCCCTCTATCTCTGGATCCCATTTCCATATTCAAAAGATCTATTTCCTTGTTTCCTATTGTTTATCTTTTATTTTGCTTTTTAAAAAGCATTTATACTTTCGGTTTGTCATATAAAAAGTTATGTGACATTTAAGCTTATATTTTTTAAAAATGGACAAGTTTTTGCTGTAGCCCTTGGATGTGATGAAATGAGACTGCACACAAAATACCATTTAATGGTTATTTATACCACCAGGAAAACTTGAGAAAATTCTGAAGCAGGAGAATGAAGTGTGAGAGAAGAAGAGAGAGAAGGAAAAATTAATTTATAAGGTTTCATTATTGAGGTATATTATTAACTAAATTGTAGTTTGCAGTCTTCCTTATTATAGCTTTTGATTCATTTACTTCTGGTTCATTTGCTTGTCATAAATTCTAGATCTCCAGAGGTACTACAAATGCATGGCTGAATTGCTTTTTGCCACAGTAACCTTTTATTTCACTGCTTAAAGCATATATTTTCTGATGCCAGTTTATCTGGGATAACACCAAGTAATTTCAACATAATGCAGGCTCAGTAGTTTTCAGTGAACACTAATTTTGGAACAACTTCCTGCTGCCCTTAGCCCCTCTTTCTCTCCAAATCCACTCATTTGTTTTCCACCTTTACTCACCTTTCTTTTTCACCGTCCCTTCCCTTGACACCCAACCTCTTTGGAGACCTTGAAACTTATAGTGTACAACTAGAGAAGATCTTCCCCCTCCCTTCCTTCATTACGTGATGAACACTGAGGACCGAGATGTGACCAGTGTTGTGGAATATTTAATGGAATGGGTATAGCTGGGACTTAGTTCCCACCATGGAGGGCTTCACAGTCCGACGGAGAAGACAGATTTGGCCTTATGCTATTACATAGAACTAAGAAAATGTGTGACCACATTGCCAAGACAGAACAGACAGAAGACACACAGCTCCGCCTGGAGACAAAGTAGATTGAGTCCCAAGGTTGTAGGGCAACTGAACAGACACAAGAGAGGTGGTAGAAGAACAGTGGCTCAGACTCTGGGGAGACCAACTGCACCACGGAGATTCAAGTTCATACTGTGAAGTAGAGGTCAGCAAACGAACACCCAGGCCACATCCCCATGCTGCCACCTGTTCTATTTTTTAACAGTTTGTTGCCATACAACCATGTCCCTTTGTATTGTCTGTTGCCACTTTAGTGCTACAATAGAAGAGGTTCTTTGAAACAGAGACAACATGGCCTGCAAAACCTAAATGTTTACTATCTGGCCCTTAATAGAAAAAAATGCTGATGTCTGCTCAAGAGCAATACTTTCCAACTTTGTTTTCCTCTCCGCAAATAAAATATAAAGAAAATGATAACATTTGGACTGCAAGTTGAGTTAACCATCGATGCTGCCCCTGGTCAGAGGCAACAGAACCAGGGATTTGTGTTACAAATCTATCTGAGCATCCTTGGGCTGGGATAACAGTCAGTATTCATTTCAGAATATGGGTCTCCATTTTCAGCACATTGGTTGGGAAAGAACTGCCCTTTGGTATGAGAAGTCATTGGAAAATATGTTATGTGGAAATAACATATGTGATGTTCTAAGTATGTAAGCAAATAAGTAAATAAGCAAACAAGAAAGGACAAAAGAAAGAAAGAGAAAAGAAAGAGAGAAAGAAAGAAAGAAAGTAAGTAAGAGGGAGAGATTGGAAAAATACAAAATTAACTTCCTTAGGGACCTCAGAGGTTTGAGGATTTGTAGTCCCTAAACAGCAAGTTGAAATCAGTCAGGCAAGTACAATGTAAAATAAAATGAACAATTTTTATGTGCAAATACTCCTCTAGGTACTGATGGGAACTAAAGACATTCGCTAACATCACAGAGATGGAGTCAGCTTCGTGAAACAGATAACTCAGGAGAGAAAAAATGACTAAGCACATATGGTGACAGAGGCAAAGGGCCAGAGAAGTCCTCAGCCATCTCAGCACCTGCTTTGCTCAGAGGACTGGAGAACCAGTTACCTCCTTCCTGTGGTGTGTTCTGGAGCAGAGAAGAAGCCGCCTGCCATGGCAGGTTTCCGTGACTTGGTGCTCCTGACTGAGAGAGAAGCAGAACACTAGAAAAGCCTCAAGTGCCTTCTGCCTACAAACAGTAGTCCGTAGAGAATGCAATTTCATCAGAGCCAGGTAAAAACAGCTGTCACCTTGTGGCCCTGCCTATCACATTGCCAGAAGTTCTGTCATTACAAAGTCCACCTTTAAGAATGACTTACTAAACTGTAAACACTCTGCCTCAGAAGAGCCTGAGCTACTTTTATCTAGCACCCTATTAAAGCTTCATTCACTTATGAAAGATTTACCAAGCACCTTCTCTGATATAGGTGCTACTCTAAACCTTGCAGACCCTGAGATAAATTCAGTGGCCCCTGCTTAGTTGAGAAATTGCTAACTCAGGCTCCGTGGGAATAAGACTTGGGACAGCTGCAGGAGAGGGGCGGGTGTGTGTGTGTGTGTGTGTGTGTGTGTGTGTGTGTTGAGGCAGCTTAGGGAGATGAAAATGACTTTCCAAGAGGACCCAAGACAAAGGCAGAAAGAGAATGTTCTAGTGACAACTTTCAGCCACTTCACACTTTGCCTCAGGCTGTCCATGTAAGAAAACTCTTTTTCAGTCTTTTTTATGGGTTACACAGATTAATGAGTTTCACTTCAACAGAGTCTGACATGCACATAACATACTTTGACCATTTACACCCCTCATTATCCTCATTGTCCTGCACGTCCCCCCCCAAAATTTTAAGCAGTACTCCCCATGCCTACATGAAACATCTTACACATTTCTTTAATTTCATTCGCAGATGCTTCATTGCTGATTTTCCACTTAAAGGATTTGCCAATCCTGACAGAAATAGAAAGAAGAAGGTCCTTATCAGAGCCAACTGACACACAAAGCCAAACGGGCATTTTGATCAATCGCTTCCAAGTTCCTTGGTGGCAGAGTGGCCTTGCAAGTACCATTCTGCATCCCTGGACACCCATCATCCGCTCCGTCTTTATTGCAGTCCTGCTCTTGATTTTAGAATGACGAAAATGAGCTGGTCAAAAAAGTGATTTCTCAGAGGGTGATATCTCGGTAGCTTTTTAGAAAACTATTTCAGAGACTTCAAAAAGCATGTGTCAAATAAACCAGGGTGCACTTTATTGGGGCCTTTTCAACCATTTACCATTTGCATTCTAGCCTCACTGCCATGAGGCAGGGAAGATACATTCTGATTCCCAGTCCATTTCTTTGTTAGGAGTAAATCTGGCACCACTTTCCTAGCAGGTGTGCACCATTAAGACTAGATTGTTTTCAAGATTATTTACCTGATGAATGACTTCCATCATACCTCAGCAATACAGTCAATCTTTTATATAATTGCATGGTCACAGAGGGAGCAATTTACAGTCTTTGCCAGCAGAGAAGATCATCCAGTTCAATGACTAAATTTATTCTATTAATAAGGCATAAAGTGGAGCTTGGAAATGTCATCTGGTCTTAAAACTTAGCAGATATGATCGATTCTGATTAATTTGATGTGGTGCATTGCCCTATGCTCAAAAGATGATAGAAAATTGTGATGGTATTTACTTTTTCTTTGCAAATTGCTTCTGAGATATTGCTCCTCCCCAGGGCCACCTCACTAAGCACTTGTTTTCAGAACTTGCTCCTATAGCATTCAAGTCGATTCAGACAATGCTCTTGAGGAATTTGCTGCATCCTGTGTCAAGTATGGGGCTGGGCATTTATGCAAGATACTCCTGCTTCCTACTGTTAGGAGGCACGGAAGGCAAATGGAAGTCTAATAGGTGGCTGAGTATTCTGTTTGCATCCCCTCCCCACAGATTCCCCTCTCAACCTTTTCTAGTCCTCTGTACCTCTGAAGGCTGATTTATGTGGACACTGCCATGGCCAATTTTATGTACAAACTTGGGTAAAGTATGTTGGCTACTTGTTTGATCAAATATTAATCTAGATGTGGTAGTGAATGAAGGTATTTTTTAGATGTGATTAACACTTCAACTAGTAGATATTAAGTAATACCCATTACTCTCACCAATGAGCATGGGCTTCATTCAATCTGATAGAAGCCTGAGATTCCTTGAGAAGGAAAGAATTATGCCTTATGATTGCTTTCAGACTCAATCTCACATCCAGAACTGTTCACTGTACCTGCAGCTTGCCAAGTTCTAGGGTTAAGATTCACCGGTACTTACAAGTACGTGAGCCAATTCCTTACAGCAAATCTACCCATACCCCTGCCCCCCCAAGCTAACATTGACCCTAGGTAACATTGACCATATCCATAGGCTCCCTGTTCACTTACTTTGGGTCTTATTTGACGAATAAGAGGAACAAACAGTAGGTAAGAGAGAGGAAGGAGGATAAGGTATTCCTTTGGCTCCTTTTTTGTGGGCCCATGGATTAACAATGGCTCTGTCTCTTCTCTCAAAATCATGGCACTTGCCCACTGTCCTTTTCCAATTCCAATGTTACAGACCTCTCTCTAGCTGGTGGTAATCATGCTGCCCTCTTATTAGTCAATCCCAGTAACAGTTCCTAATGTTGATTGTTTGAGGTGTTCACTTTACCATATCGTTGTCTTTTAATCCCACCCATCCCTATGTGTATGGTTATCTCTCCTATGCTCTCTTAAATGTGTCTATTCAAACACTCCAGCTGTTCCTACTAAGATTGTGACTAATTCATAAATACTCAACAAAGCACTGTCTCATTCCCCCATTTGGATCAAAAAAATAGTCTTGGAGTACAAAGTATATTGGGATTCAATGAGCAGATCACTTTTTACTGGTGTTTGAGAACTGGACCTCTTTACAAAGCTTTTTGCTGTTGCTATTTTTGAGGTGGAAGAAAATCAATTAACTACCCAGTCTAATCCTGACCAAATTCACTTGTCACACTATGCAGAGAGGAAAAGGGACCACATAGTAACTGTACAGGTAGTGACAGAACTGATCCCATAACCAGGTGAAATGAAACCTGTCAGGCAGAATTTTATGTCTTCATCCATGATTTTTAAAATATCTTAAATAGGGAGAATTGTTCTGCTGGGTCTATAAAGAAGATGATTTGAAAGATATATTGCAATTAAAAGGAAACCCCACTGAAGAACTCCTGCGATTGGATAACTCAACAATACTATTTATTTTCAATTTTTTCTAATTATGAGGATTTAATTCTCAAAGTGTTGACAGTATCCCTCTTAGCAAAAGCCTATACTTATCTGCACAAAAATTTGTAACTTTCTCCAAATGCAGAGGTCTCCTTACTGTGATAAATGCAGTAAGCATAATGATATCTATGGCTTGAGAAGCATTCAAAGTTTGATGGATTAGTAATACCACACAACTGGCTTCCTCTTAAGCATAGGTCTGTGCTTTTGATTATTTAAATCTTACTTATCAGTCTCAGAGTCTATCCTAACATTTATAAAGATCCCATTTCTGACAACTTCAATAAGCCTGTCCAAATTTGAAATTATTTCTAAATCTCAGTGTATCTTACTACAGCTATAATAGTTTACAGAAGGGCAGTTCTCCCTTGTCAATGTTTCTGGAATTTGAAGCAAACATCAAGCTACAGCACAGTAAAAAACCAAAGATAGAATTTTTGGAGATCTTTTAAAAATCTGTCCCTGGGAACACAGCAGCTGTTCACATTCAATTCTTGGAAGCCAGGGAGAGGCTGCCAGGCCTGCATAAGGTGCTCTAGCTGCTCTGCAGCTGCAAGCCACCAAGGCTAACGCTGCTGTACTCCACTTCAATCCCCCAGGCTTGAAGTCCTCCCACACTGCAGAAGAGAGGTCCTCTTCCGGCCTCCACAGGCCACAGGGTATAAGAGTTCATTTGGCTTTAGATAACGTTGAGAATCCACCTAAGCCCCAAAGCCACAGGCAGCTCTCAGTAGTCAGCGGAGGTCTCAGTAGTCAGCATTTCATTGTTCATTGAAAATGAGGCAGAAGCTCCAGCTGAGCAGGAAATATTGGCTCCTCTCTTCTCTCCCTCTTCCAGGCTCCAGCCATTCCTGCCACGTACTTTTTCAATACAGATTAAAAGCTTGTAATTCTATTTTTAGTTACACTAGGTTTTGTCAGTTCCAGTGTGTTTTTCTCCCAGACACCAGTGTGGAAGTGTGCTTGATGATTTCTCATTGGAGTCACGGGCTAGCAGGAGCAAGTCTCTGATGCTGACCCTCCTCAGCACAGAACTTCAGTTTGTTTTCTGGGGAGAAAATGTACAATAATTTAACACAGAGAAAACAGCTCTTAGCCTTGGCTTTATTACCCTAAGGCTGCATAGGAAATCTACCAAGAAAAGAGCAAGATTCCTGGACTGTGTGAAGCCCAGCATATGTTTGAAAAGGGCAGAAGCCTATACAGTTTCAAATTCCCTCAATTAGGAAGGAAGGAAGGAAGGAAGGAAGGAAGGAAGGAAGGAAGGAAGGGGAAGAAGGAAAGGAGAAAGGAAGAAGGAAGGAAGGAAGGAAAAAGGCAGGAAGACTGGTAGGCAAGGCAGCAGGAAGTCAGGATGGAAGTCAGGAAGGAAGGAAACAGTATGGCAGGAAAAGGGAGGAAGATCATATTTTCATACAATAAATTTACCCAACATTTATAAAAGTAATTGGCCACTCTGTGATAGGGCTCAGCCAATTTGATAGTACCACGCCCACATATTGAAGGGGAAGGGAGATAACAAGATGAGCTTCTGCTATGTGCTGGGTGCTTTGCCCAGAAAATCTCTAATAGAAATATTAGCTTGCTTTTGTTAAGCTCTTACGCCAGGCATTATGGGAGGCATTTTATGTGCTTTCACTCAGACAGTGTTTACATCCATCTAGGTCTTATTTTTGTCCTCGATTAAAGAGAGGAAAACAGACTGCCCTAGGACTTCTGTGGCTGAACTGAAATTGGAACACAGAAAACTACAAAATCTATCATCTTGAATTTTTAAAAACTCTTCACTGACTTAACAATTTTTAGACCTGCTTTAAAAATAGAAAAGTGGGATTAGATGTAGTTATATAATTTGTCTAAAATTAGGCTTCCATTTCGTGGCAGAAACAATTCTGTATGCTGCCCACAGCTAGAGCTCCATCCACAGCACCATATGGCCCCTTGAACGCTGAGTGAAATCAGCATGTTTATGACATTTCAAACAGTGCTGGCTGGACAGGGCCTTCGAATGGCAATATCCTCTGACCAGCCTTCCTCCCACCACCCTCCTATGCAACAGTTTTGGAAGAAGTTGAATTTCACACTCACTGATATAGCTCCCACCACTTCACTTGCCTGTGTTTCACATTCATCCTGATTATCAAGATGCAATGAAGGTAGATTCAAATGGCAGTTATGGTAGGTCTCATATTTGGAGGTGGGGGCCTAGCTGGAAGGGCTAGGTCCCTAGGGATATGACTTGGAAGGGTATATTCTCATCCTGACTCCTCCCTTCTCTCTCTGCTTCCTGGCCCCAATGAGGTGAGCAGCTTTCCTCTGCCATGCCATTTCTCCCTAAGCTCTGGCTGACCATGGACTCTGTCCACTGAAATGATGAACCAAAATAAACCTCTCCTTCTTTAAATTATAGGTGTTGGGTATTTTGTCCCAGAACTAGGAAAGTGACTAACACATTAGTTCAGTATTTTGCCCTACAGAACTCCAGATGTGTTACAATTCTGCATATTTCATGCATTCATTCTACAAACATCTGTTGATATTCCAATATTAACTATGAAAGATCTCAAGCTTTCAGAGGTGGTACGTACATTTCAGTGAAAATCCTTGCCCATAAAAATCTCTATATCTAGGACAAAGATGGTCATGTCAATCCAACATTTATGAATAAGTGTCCTAGGAGCTTCAATTCGAGATGCTATAAATAGACCAATACAGAGTATCTATGTTTTCTCACAGTGTCCCAGAGTAGCTAGTGGCTGGCATGAGTACTAAAGGAAAAATGAGTTTTCCAGGCATAAAAAGGTGGATATTAGACTGAGACACCCCATCTAACATGTGCAAAGGGAAAAAAAGTGAAAGAGGACAGCTGATTTGGGGAACTACCTGTTGGTTCCAAGGTGGGGACAGGGGTGTAGAGAAAGTAGTAGGCCTTGTTATTTGAAAAGTTTGTGGCCATACTGAGTCATTAAAGAATTTTAACTCCTGGCTACAGTTTGAGCAAACTAAATCCATTGGTAGCCCTGCTTGAGGGCTGACATTAGCTGTATCACACTGAAGACTTAGTTGCCGTACCTGCTCCAACTCCCTCAGCTCTGAGCTGAAGCAATGGCCCTGTCTTCCAAGGCTGCTCTTCCTTCCATCTTGCTGGAACCTCCCTGACCACAGTGCCCAATGGCCAGCACAGGCTCCTGTGCTCTTTGCTCTCTTCCCTCCTCCCAGCAAAGCTTTGGATCTGAAATACAACCATCTTCTGCTTTAGTGAACAAATGTACTCATAATCATATTTCTTGAGTTTTTGCTCTCTCTCCCCTTTCTGTCCTGGGAAGCCCCAGGGACTAATAAACTCAGCAAATGTTACATGATGTGAAAAACAAATCATATACCAAAAAGCTGGCTAATGAGGTCACTTTGGAAAGGAGCACTACTTGGAAAACAAAAATCAAAATGCCAAGAGGCAGAGAAAGGAATGTCTCAACAGTTCTGATATCCAAAGCCAGAGAAAATCCAGAAGAACTAGGATATTTGAAGTTCTTAAAAATCATCATACATTTAGATGGAGCAGATCACCCCACAGGCGCAAGTATGAACAAGCGCAACCTTTTACATGAGCAGAGCAGCATAGCACTTAACTATTCTAAAATGTTTTCACAAATGGCATCTCCACTGTGATTCCCAACAGCCTTGAGGAAGGACCCTCAGAAAAAGGGGAAGTCAGTAGCTAAGTCCCCAAGGTCATGTGACCAGTGAGGACCCAGCTTGGAGAAAACACAGCCCCTTTGCCCTGGGTGATTTGATTTTTTTTTTCCCTGAAGAAGTTCATGTTATTATACAAATGCATGTGGGGACTGACCATACACCAATATTCTACATGTTGAGAATAATGCCTCTAACCCTGATCAAACTCTGGAAACACAGAAGACTGACTCACTCAAGCTGGGACAAATGATAGAGAATGGAAGTAGGACTTGGGCTGGTGCAGTCTGATTCCAGAGGCAAAGTTCTCCCCATCACACTGCTGCATCTATGAGGTCATCGATACACCCTATTCTACTCATTGTTTTTAAACAAAGGAAAATGGCTCATCTCTGATCCATTATCCACTCACTTTTGGAAGACTGATTGGCTTTTTAAAAGAGAATTCTGTGAGTTGCTCTAAGTCTTTGCATTTTGATGTCATGAGCCAGGGATTGTAATGTCAAATGTGGGGGGGGGGGGTCCTCAGGACTCTTTCCTGGGATCAGTGAAGTTAAACTATTTTTATGGGGATATCATAGTATGATTTGCCTTCTTTCTCATTCTGTCACAAGTGCTTAGCAGAGTTTTCCAGAGGTTACCTAATGTACACTATTGCAGTGGATTGAACACCGAAGCACATTTAGCACAGCCATTGTCATTAAGCCAAACAGTAACTTCAAATATGTACAATGACCCTACTCTTCTCACTAAAATTTCCCAATTAGGAAGGTGATTATTCTGCACAAACTATGTTAACTTATAATTAATGTCTTATTGCTTTTAAATAAGTTAAATATTTAAATTTTCTCAATTTTTATTCTAATTGATTTCTATTTTTTCACCTTTTTTATTTCTAATTTTTATTTCAATTATCCAAGGCTACAACTGATATAAACAAAAGTTATATCTGAGGGTTTTCAATCCTTTAAAAAGTACAAAGCACTCTTAAGAGCAAAATTTTGAGACCTGCTCCCTTTAATCATATTCAGTCTAGCAGAGAACTTGGTAATTGTGAGCTTTAAGGTAGAGCTCAAGAGTCGCTATATAATGGAACATTTTGCAAGTGACATCAGTGTAAAAGTTTGCCCCCATTCACTCCTTTGTTACTAAATTAAGAAAATGAGGACCAAATTAGGTAAGGGCTTGTGCACTCATATAAAACAGGTTTTAGAAACAATGTTTTTATCATAAGTTGAACTGAGTTCTTCTCAAACTTTTCTTGAATAATACCATTGAAAGCAGGATGGAAAATTAGAAAGTACGAGTAGGTAAACTGTGGCATATTAACAATATTTTAGAGTCTGCAAAGTGTGGTCATGTTTATTAACTCTAGCAAATCCTGCACTCACACTGTCTGGTTCCTAGATAGGGTAGATGCCTCCCGTTTTCTTGTTTATAATTTAATTTTATTTTTATTACATAGACAAGAGTATTTAACTTTAAAGGTTGAATGGCTCCTTAGACAGAGCTCTAAACAGTGGGACCTAGCTGGATGTGGTGACGTGGTGACACATGCCTGTGATCCCAGTGCCCTGGGAGGCTAAGGAAAGAGAATCACAGGTTCAAGCCCATCCTGGGCAACTTAGCACTTAGTAGACCCTGCTCAAAATAAAAACTACCCAGAGCTGGGGATGGAGCTCAGTGTGAAGCTACTACATTCAGTCAGTGACTGACCTTACCCTATAAATCTTATTCTTTAGAAGTACTTACTATGTTTTTGTCTTAGGCTTGTTTTTTCTCATATTTTTTTCATTTACAACCAGTTTTCCAAAAGCTATTGGTTGTACATCTATTTCATCTTTACTTTATAATGCTTTTTACTTCCATCTCTGAGAAATAAAGGATTTAGCACTTGTTTAGTTCACCTATTGCTTTATAAAATCAGACAACAATCAGTTATACCTATTTCCCACAGCTCTATGGCTTGCCTAGGCTGGCCTGGGTGTGGCCAGCTCTTCTAGCTAGGTCCTCATGTGATGACAGTCACACTGAGCCTGAGTGTGGCGCTTCCTTGAGGACTTCTGCACTCACAAATCTGACATGCATGTTATGTGACTCAGGCTGCAGAGGTTGGAATAGCTGAGGCCAGAGCAGCCCTACGTGGTCTCTAAGCATAAACAGACTTCATCTGTATAAAGTCTACTTACAGATGGAGCTGGAAAATCCAGGGTTCAAAGAGAACCAGACATAAATCACACAGCCTTTTCTAACCCAGCCTTGGAAGTCGCTTTATGTCACCTCCACTCATTCTGTTGGTAAGAATTAGGCCTTAAGTTTAGTCCAGATTCAACAGCAGAGCAAATGGACACTCACTCTCTTGATGACAGATTGGCAAGGGCACATAGCAGAGGAGCATGTGAGCAGGCAGCACTGACCTGACGGGGTCATGTTTGCAAAACACAATCTGCCAATCATTCCAACCGGCGCTCTCACATCTCCTGTTCACCACCTTCCCGACATTCAGTGCTTACATGCTTTTTAGCCCGTATTTTCCACGGCTGAGCCACATAATAAGCCATGGATATACCACTTGTATTTTATTTTTCTGTAAGTTAATGATCATTGCTCTCCCTCTCTCTCTCTCTCTGTCTCTTTCTCTCCCTCCCTCCCTCTCCCTCTACCTTGTTTTCTCTCTCCTCCTACTATTTGTTTTGAATCCTTTTATTTAACTTGTGTTCCTATCACTAATTCTTCTTCAAATTTTGTACAAAACTATAAAAATCACCACTCAGAAGTCATGCACATCGGAATCCAACATGTCTGTTGCTCTATTTCAGAGACTTTGTCCTCCTGGTCCAGTGTATATTGGGCACAGGATGTCCTGTGGCTGTGAACTTGATGTGACTGACTTGTCTGGGCCACCCTGAGTGTGGAGCAACTGTCTTGAGCTACATAAAAAACAAATAATACAGTTAACTGTGATTTTTTAATATTTTTTTATTATACCCTAGGTGTGTTCAACCTGCAAGCCACAGGCTGGATGGTCCTGCGGGCCGTGCTGTTTGAGCTGGTCAGTGTGTTTCCCTGTAAATTGCTATCTTGAGATTCATTCCCTTCAGTCATTAACCTTTTTTCTTTCGCCCATGTTGATCTTCTGTCTTACATGTTTGCCTTCCTTTTTATGTACTCCACTAAGAAATCATTCTGTTACCTCGATAAGAAAGAATATATGAATAATAAAAATTTTGAGGCCTTGCCTGTATGAAAATGAGTTTATTGTGCATTTACATTGGTTTGTATAGATCGAATCTACCAAGCCAGAAAAAATTTCCCCTCAGCATTTGGAAGTCATTGAAGTCATTGTATCTTCTAGCTTCCAATTCATTCCTGAAAAGTCCAGTGTTAATCTGATACACAATCCATTGTGTTAAATCAATTTTCCCTCCTCCTCCTCAGCTCTGCACCAACTGCATGAAGATGAAGTCCTGTCTTATTCACTGTGCTAGACATGCATGGGACCTTTCAATCTGAAATTATAGCCTGTGTTTTGACTTCGATACCATTCCCAAACACCACTATTATTTTATTTATGATTTATTTTTGAAATTTCACCTAAGCAGATATTGTGCTGCCTCGTTTGTTCCTCTAATTTTTTTCTCTCTCTCTATTGCTTTTCATGTATTTGTATTTTAGCTCTGCTTTCAGGAAAATGTGCTCAACTCATGAATTCCATTTTTTTGTTAATCTTTATTACTCTTCTATTAATCCATTAATCTTCTAGTAATCTTTAAATAATTTATATATACATATAAATATATAAAATCTTAGTTACTTTCTTGTTGCTGAGACAAAACCAGACACTCATAACTTGAAGGAGGAGAGGTTCATTTTGGCTCACATTTTAGAAGTGTCAGTCTTTGCATGGTTCTGTGGCTCTAACATTATCAACATGGCAGGAGAGCCTGGGCAGAGGAAAGCTGCTCACCACAAGGCTGAGGGGAGGGAGAGAGTGAGGGGAGGAACTGAGGAGGGAGATAAACCCTCCCAGGCCACACCCCCCATGACCCATCTCTTCTGACCAGATCCTCTCCTAACAGCAGGTCAGCTATAACCTCCGTAATCCAATTACCTTCCAAAAGCCACACCTACAAGCCCCACTTGAGGGGACATTCAAATATAAACCATGTATAGATATAATTGTCTAGGAACTCTTTCTTGTTTGTACAACTTTTTAAAGAGTATCCTTTTCTTAATTATCATAAACAAAAATTTTTCTTTGGCCTTTAAATTACTTTAGTTTGGGGGGGGAGGCTCTTATTTTTTCATCTACTTTCCTTTGTTGTTGTTGTTATTGTTGTTGTTGTTTTCTACTGGAATTATTCTTCACCTGTACAGTATACTGGGTGTTTCATTTATATTTAAGAATGAGGCATTGAAATGTGCTTTAGAAGGAATCAAGCTGTTTGGGGAAAATTACTTAAATGGCCATATCTTTTGTCTTTTTGTCTTTGTCTAGTGAAGAAAAACTGGTCTTTAAATTTAGTGGCCAGGACTTGGAAATGAAAGAAGAGTAGAGGATGGAGTAAGTAATTTAACACCAATTTCGTAGGTTGTATCTAATCTCTTGGTTTCTAGCAAGAAACCAAGTACTGCTGCCCTTTAGTGTTTCAAGCTTGCAGCTTTTCTGGTTACATTTCTCCAGAGGAGATCCCACCCATGTCTGCCTGGTGGGAAAGAGGGATAGCTAAGTGGCCATGTGATAGGCTGGAAAGATTCGACTGCTCCTGTACAACATCAAGGCAGTTCTATTTTCAGCTCCATCACTCACCCCCATCTTAAGGAACTGACAGCTGCTGTGCCATTGTTAAGGAGAATGCACCTGCACTCTATTGGTGCCCTCTCCACATGCATTTCCATTTCTACCTACTCCACTCTGCAGAATCAGAGGCCACGCATTCATCACTTTCTCTGTCTCCATGTATTTGCTGGAACCTTTCCTACTGTACTCCCGTTTTCTTCATCTTTGTGAGCTTATGTTTTTATTATTTATTTATTTATGTGTATATTCAATGATTTAAAAGTGCATATGTTCAATCTATTGGAGTAGTTAGCTAAAAACTGGTTTTCACCCTTTTAAAATTGATCTAGAAATTAAAACCCACAGAAGCCGTGTTATTTTTCCAAAATCACAAGGATAGCAATAGGAGGAGCAGAGTCTACAGATATTCTCACTTCATTCAGAACTGGAAACAGATCTATGGCCATTTGGAATCCTATCAAGGTACAAATTTCAGATTTCACATTTCTAAGGGTCATTTGAAAGATTAATTATTTCTTGCAGAAATATATCCCAGGGTAATAGATTATAGGACTCTGCTTGATGTCATCATTATAAAGGGCTTTTGTGTTCTAAAATATGACCCTAAAGTTTTAGCTTTATGTTTTAACCAATGTTAAAGAGGTTAAATCAGAAAATGAAAATCCCTCAGTCTGGACTTAACTGTGAATTAGATATGTATGTTAAGCAAGTGACAGTGAAATGTTATTAGTTAAGACCTAATGAGGTTGATTAGAACTTTCCAGGTGCTATACTACTGTGTCTTTTTTGTTTACTTTGGAAAGGTTTTTTCCTTTGTTTTTGCTTGATGGGCTTTTGTTTTGTCTGTTTTTGCTTTCTGTTTCAGATCAAGCATGTAGTTTTTTATGGAAATGTGAATAGCTTTAAGTTGTGTTACCTCAATGGACCTCTGTGAGGAGAGAAGAATATACTTGAAGGGACACAGCCATTCATACTGCACCTGAGTGATGTTCTCATGAAGCCAGGACGACCATCAAATTAACAGAAAATGCCTCATAGAAAAAGTCTTTGCTGTTTTGTTACTGTAGTGAATACCATTTAGGCAGAGGTAGATGATATACATGAAAGCCTTTAGACAACATTAGCTTTAAGGGAGAGGAAATACAGTGGGTAAAGGGATTTTTCCAACCATGAGTAGGAACCTCCAGCAGCTGAGCAGTGGTTAGAGACCCAATCAGCCTTTGACTCTTTTTAGTAATGTCTAACTGATAATATAATTATTTCTTCACCAGCTGAAAGTATCTGGTTGAGAAGTGGGAAAAATGATGCAATCAAGTATTATTTCCTCTTCTGAAGACAGACCTTATTATGAGTTTTAAGATATTGTTTTATGGAGGTATGACATACAAGTACCTGAATTATAAAGCTAAGAATCACGTTTGTGCAGGCATCCCTGTGCAACCACTGTCTTGTCAAAATAGAAAATATTCCCAGAATCCAAAAAGTTGCTACCTAGACTTTTCCTGTCAATATTTCACTCAGAGGAAATCACTATTGTGACTTCTAAATCCACAGCTGAGTCTGCAGATTCTTGAATTTCATAAAAGTATAGCCATACAGTTTGTACTGTTTCCCTTCTGTCTTCACTTCCCTGCCTATGAAATTTATCCATAGCCTTATGTGTACCTGTAGCTTTTCTTCTTAGTTTCCCTAATCTGTGTTCCATTATATAAATGTTCCACAATTTATTGATTGATTCCTATTGATGGAGTTTTTAGGTGTTGTTTCCAGTTGGAGCTATTATAAGTAAAGCTGCTATATACATCACTACACATGTATTTTTGTGAATATATCCTCATTTCTCTTGAACATATATCGAGGAGTAGATATATAGCTGGGTAATAGAATAGGCATACATTTAGTTTTAGTAGACACTATCAAATTGGTTTACAAATGTAATTGCTATGTTATTCACAGCTTTACATTCATATGTTCCAAAATTTTTCCATACATTGCTTTATCAAATTGAAATTATGGTCAACTGAGTGATATTTCCTGGCTTCAATGATTATTGTAGGACAATTTTGCTGTAAAGATCTCACCCACTCTCTGACATTCAGTTACTTCCAATGTTCCTAAATGACTCCTTGGGCTTTTAAAACATTCTGGCCCTTTCTACTCTCTCTAAAGTCATCTTTGCTTTTACTGTTAATTCTGAAGTATCCTTGACCACTTGCATTTTATGCTTTTCATAAGATAGCCTTTTGAAACTAATGATTATCAAATCTAAATCACTATTCCTCAACAAGCAGCTTCTAATTTAGTGAGTCACCAAGGAAAATTTTCAGGTTGATTCCATTATTGAAAGAATTCAGAAGAAATTGTAAACTATTGATCAAAAGAGAGAATGTAACTCAGATTCTAAAAGCTCCATAACACTCAAGAGGAATTTTAAAATACTAAAGGGGAATCATTCCTGTACAAAGAATTCTATTAAAGGAATATCTATTCTTTTATCTAAGTGAAATTATCTAGTCTGTGTCCAAATCTGCCTTGTCATGTCTGTTTTCTCTCTTCTCTACTTTACATGCAGGTCTATAAACCTGCATTTGACTCCAAAGAGGCGATTCTTTCATTTTTCATTTAAGTTGGATGGGTTCATAAAGAGAAAGCAATTACTTGAATCAAATTGAAACTTTAAAGGATTATGTATAAAAAATTTCTGTTAAAGGTGAACTAGTTTATCATTTTTAGAAAGTATATATTATTAATATATCCAATATGTCCAAAAGAGACCACATGGTAAACTTTCTTGAAACTATATACATAACTGTCAATATTAAAGAGAAATTTTGTTGGAAATGTCAAACTATCACTAAGAAATAGGCCTGGTCGTGTCTTTACAAGGGATCAGTTTTTTAAAATGCAACAAGACTCAGTCTGTGATCTCAGCTTTCAGGTGTAGCAATTCGATTTTATCTTCACATAGTGAATACATCCATCTCTTAGGATAAATGCATAATAAAGCAAACTCCCAAAAGACTTGTGCACAAATAAGAATTATAGTTTATGAATTAAAAATAAGAAGCATAGGGTTTCAGCTCCTAGAACACATCAGCATTTTCAGCTCATTCCCTTCCTGTAGATACAAATGATAATAACCACTAGGCTGCTTCCTGAGTGAGGGTGGTTAGTTCAATGTTTCAGAAGCATCAAGCTTGGTAATTCAATGGATCGATTTCCACAGGGGGAAGAGTGAAGGATACTTTGTCTCAGACACCCACTTAACTGCAGATAAAATGTCTATTCTCAAACTAGTTTAAGCAGAAAAGCAACTTCTTAAAGGGCATTAGATGGTTTGCAGAATCTTCTTGGGGCCAGAGCTTTGGAGGCTTTGAGCAAGGAACAACACCATGTCACTCACATACAGTAGGAGAGCTCGGAGGATGTCTTTGGTTATCCCGCTGCTGGGCAAGGGCACTGCTGTCCTCTCTGCTGACTCTGGATGTGAAAACTTCACCCCTTGATTCCTGAGAAAAGAAAACAGCTCCACTGCCCCTTGCAGCAGAAAAATGGAGTCTGCTCAGTTACATTACTGAGCATTACATTCTCCTGATTCAGGGTTTCGTGTGTGTGTACATTTGGTTGGTTAAACTGAGGTTACATGACTGGGCCCAGCTGCAAGGAGACCCAGGAAAGTAAGCACATGGCTTATTCCTTGCGAAGATGAGGGTCACAGTGCTTCCCAAACATTGATGTGTGTTCAACAGTGCTTGGGTAGCCTTAAAACATGATCAATGCCACTATAAAGGGGCATTACCTAAGTTTGATTAAACTTCTGATTCTTTGTTTCTACACTGTATCTTTTTTAAAATTTTTGCTAAGAATTGTTTATTTTAAATCTAAGTTCTTGTTTTAATTTATTTTCAGTTTTATTTTGGTGTTTTGTTTTTATTAGTACATGTTTTCAATATGGGAGATGAAGGGAATAAAAAAATTAAGATGCTAATAATTATTTCAAGTAATATCAACTTTTACTTTAGAATCAAAATATACTTACTTACAATTTGAAAAACATACCTTAAGTAAGAGTAATTCAAAAGACACAATCTGAAGATCAATTTATTCTTCCTCCACAGCCTATTTAAATTGGTCCTCTGTTGCTGCTTTCTCTTCACTTCTTTGGTAAAATCTATGACTAATTCTGTGAAATTTCTTATCATTCTGTTTGTTATTTTTCTATGGCTGTGATAAAGTACTTGAGACATTTAACTTAAAAGAGGAAAGATATATTTTGACTCACGGTTTCAGAGGTTTCAGTCCATGGTTGGCAGGTTCCATTGCTATGAGTCTTGCTGAGGCAGAACAGCATGGTGGGGAGAAGTATGGGCAAAAGCGGCTGCCCCCCTCATGATAATAGTAACAGGGGAGAAGGGAGAGAATCACAGGCACAAGCAGGGATGAGGTAAAAATAAAATACATATTTCAAACCTATGAAGTGATCTACTTCATTCAATTAGGCTCTACTTCCTAATAAGCCCACCGAGCTATAAACCTGTCAATAGATTGATCCCTTTTGGTCCATTCCATAGAGGTCTAATGATTCAATCATTTCTCAAAATCCCATCAGTTGCCAACAAATCTTTAGTACACAACCTTTAGAGGACATTTTAGATCTAAACCATAACACATTCTAAAACTGTAACAAAGGTGCCCAGTGAGATTTAGGCACAATAAGTACCCCATGGTAATATTTAATGCATAGTTCTATAGGATCATCAACATCTTAAGCTTTTCACATATATAAATCTCCTCTGTCCTGTCTGCAGTTGGAAACTTATTGTAGGTAATGAAGATGGGGTTCATGACTTCCTTTTTCTTTTCCTTTCTGTGCCTCATCTCCCTTCCCTTCACTGGCCAGCTGAGGAATCTGGTGCCCCAAAGACCAGAGAACCTAAAGGAAGAGAGGGAAGGTTCTGAACAGGCCTATCCTCATGATCCCAGTGCAATTGTGAAAGCTTCTCCCAGGCCTGGTGAGGGGTAAAAGGTGACTTTTCATAGGTTCTTCAGCAGCCCCACTAGGTTCACTTTGGATCATTTGACTCCGCTTTATATAATACAGGCACTGATGTTTTCCTTGAGACAACCACTAGCTTTTCCTCCTCTAACTTCTGAGTACCCAGCAGCCTCCTCCTTGACATGGTTCTAGGGTCCTCCAAACAGTCTTCTGGGGAGGATGTCAATGACCTTAGGCTACCACCCATCTCCCCACAGTATCACTGGGAAAAATGCTAAAGCATCCATGTCCCATGAGTAAAAGAGGAGCAGATATCTTCGCAAAAAGATATGAGGAGTTCTCTAATGTGCTAGAAACATATTCTTTGCTTAGGGCTGTTGTTTTGGAAATATCTATACAAATATGTAAAATTTATTCAATTTTACATTTAAGATTGGTACACTTGGTGTATGTGATAACTCAGTTTAAAATTATAAATTATGAAAAGGGATAAAATGTTATTTAATGTTTAAGGGCTGGATGTCATTTTATCCTTTATTAAATTTTTAGTATGTATTGACACTTTATGAGGAAAATTAACCATTATACATCTTAGAATACCTATTCTTTCTCACAGGAAACACTCCTAGAAGTGAAATTACTGGGTCAAACTTGATGAACATTTTAAAATATTATAATGTATATTGATGAATTGCCCACTAGAAAGAGTTCTCCAATATACATCCTTGCCACTAGAGTAAGATCGACTCTCTCTTGCCCTATCACTGACCTCACAGTAGACATGTTTCTATCTTTATGAAATGGATTGGGCACAAAAGATAATCTGTCATTCTAATCTCTGCTTCTTTGATAGACAGTGCTTGTCTTAAATGGAAATAGTTGATTCATGTGTGTGTATGTGTGTATGTGTGTGTGAGTGTGGGTTCACAAAAACATTAAAAAAAAATCAAAACCATCTAGAATACTGTGACTCAGAGCTGGTATATTTTTGCATATTTCATCTACTATTCTGTGAAGCCACATATTTTAATGATATTACACTATCATGCTGTTCTACTATACTTTTTAATTTAATAGCACATGTTCTTGATATCAATAAATGAAGATATGAAACTTGAAAATTTTTGATGTTTAACTATGTTCAAATGGACACATCATACTTCATTAAACAGTCATCAATAGATTGATAACTTATTTCTAGTTTTATGCAATTACTTCATTCTAATCATCTTCTTATCAACATTTTTCCCAAAATGCTTTCTGCATTTGGTTCTTGAGACTCACCACTTTTCTTTAGCCTACCTCCTTTTCTCCTCAATCCCTACATAGTGCTGAACACCTGAACTCATTCTATGTACTTCTTTTATTCTGAAATGAGCTTATTTTCTAAATGATCACACATAATCCCCAGGTATCAAGTACCAAGTTATTTGATGACTTTTTTTCTTCAGCATAAGCTGCTACTCAGTACTTCCCATGCAACTTCCCACTAGCAACTCAACTGTAGTACTAAAAAATCTTGGGTGGGTGTGGTGATTTTTTGTTTTGTAGACTCATCTTAATAGTCCTATATGACATATCTCTACCTGGTCGTATTCTTTGTAAAGTGTGTGCAAAGTAATAGATTTTAACTGTAGCTGTTTAGTAAAATCATCACTTCTCATTTCTACTACTCTTCTGTTATATTTCCCCCTAGGTTGGGTAGAAATGGAGTGAACAGAGTTGTTTTGGAAACCTCATAAAAAGGAAGTTGAGGTTGACAGCTACATAGTTTGTATTAAGAGGGCCATATTTCTGCAGTTTCAAGTTACTTGCAGATAGAGCTAAGGTACTGATCGGTAAACAACCCATTTAGAAATGGGTTTCAGGAATATTCTTCATGTCCTAAGTTCTGATTATCCCCAAAGCATCACACAAATAGATAGGACCACAGATAACATACCATGCAAGAACTAGAAATTCACTGGAAACCTGTTACCACAGTTCCACATGAGGTGGAAAAATAAATCTCTAGCTCCCCTCAGACATTTAATAGAGCTCCAGGAGAAAGTCACCATCAGAGGATTGAGAAATAAATCAAGTAATGCTTGCTTTTACTTAATATTATACTGGGAAGCAAAATCAAATAACTTTTTGAAAAACCCTCTGATTGACATCTGACTTCTAATTTTGATGGTTTTATCCAATGCCCTGTAAAAAACCTCTATTAATTAACTTGGGTCTTGACAAGGAGAAAAAACATTGATATTTAGACAATAACAATTCCTAAAACAGCTATTTTCACCTATAAATTCTTCCGCAAAATTTTAGAATTGTAAAATTCCCCTCAAAAACCTATACAAATTTATACTGCAATCATATTATAATGTTAATTTAAGAAAAATTTACACCTGTAAATTGTGACTCTTTCTCTGTAGCTACAAGATATTCTAATAATTTTTTACATTTTTGTATGATATAATTTTCTTCATATAGGATCTATATATCTTTTTTATATTGGCTTATTATTAGTTAATAGTCAGAATGCTGTCATCAATGGCAGTTTTTATCATAACATTTACTAACCAACAATTGCTGCTTTTGAAGTACTTTGTGAACTCTCATTAGTTTAAATGCATTGTTTTGTCATGATTGTGTGTGTGTGAACATGCACACATGTGTTCAAAATGTGGGTGGAGGGACAGAGAGGATCATCATGAACAATGTAGCATGATTCCAGATGACTGGGTTAACATAGGGGAAAACATGGGGTCATTCTACTTGAAATGTATGAAGTCCACTAAAAAGTGGTCCATTGTAAATGAAACCAACAATAAAAACCTAGCTTTAAAGTTATTTGCTTTATGCAATTCCAAAGCAAGTATCTCATATACTCTAAATACAGACTATCTAAAAGCATTTTGTTGCCAGTCTGCCACAGGTCATAAAAACAAAAACAAAGAGAGCAGGAGGAGGGAGGGAGGAGAAAAACTCTTATGTTAACCAGTAGTCATAGAATTTTAAACTTTAAAATGTTTAAAATGAGTCATAAAGGTAATACAGCTCACATGTCATTCTCTTGTCTTACTCATTCCTAAGGAGTTGTAATCCCTGACATGTAAGCTCCAGGAGTTAGCAGTGTAAAACTGATTTCGTTTTCATAATATCAAGTGCAATCTTAGTATTCTTTTGATTATAAGCAATAGAGGATCCATTTCAACATATATTAAAGAAAAAAGAAATATATTGGATCATAACATTGGAGTCCAGACAGGAGTGAGCTTTAGGTAAAGTTTGATCCAATCCCCCTAACACTGTCACCAAGGTCTTTCTCTCTGCCCCCTCCCTTTCTTCCATGGTGTCTGTTTTACCCTAACCCATCCTGCCACATCCCTGATCCACCCTGAGGCACCTACTCCATCCTCCAAAACCTCCAGGAATCTCTTCCTCTCTTGGAGAAGAAAAGAGGAAACCTCTCTTTTGATGCTGACCCACCAAACACATCTAGTTACTCTACGGACCTGACAGGCTATCCCTGATCCATTCACTCCTACTGAAGGGAAGAAATATGCTTATGACCTGTTACAAAGGCGAGAGAGAGAGAGAGAGAGGTGACAAATCATCTCTGGAGATGGCAGTGAAGCCAATAAACACATCCTGTGGCTAAGGTGGTCAAAGGAAAAGTTGGAGAGAAATGAAGACCACAGCAAACACCAGACCTTCACTAGCTAGAGCCAGCACCTACACTTGTGTTTAGCTCCCATACCCTACCAATGTAGAACTACTCAGTTCATGCAATCTTAAAGCAGATTTCCTTGGAAAAATTAAAACCTTCAAATGAGTGTTCTGCTGGCATTAATTTAATGCTACTGTGATTTTATACTGAACAGTCATAATATTGTGATATGTTTATAATTTCCTAACTCCTGACTCTCTCCTCTTCCCAGGAACTGAAAGCAGAGGATTTCATAACTGGGACCCTTTAGATTTTCTGTGTTAAGGAATCAGTCCCCAGCACTATCCCTATTATGTTACAAAGGTGAGAGTGAGAGTGAGAGAGAGAGAATAAATCATTCAATGTAGAGTCACTATCTACTATTGAAAACCCAACTCAAAAACCAAACATGCATAATCTCCCACTTTGCTGATCCTTTAACTGTAAATAATGAATTGCTTTCTAATGAGAATAAAGCTTCTCATATTCATACTTGATTTCTGCCTTTACCCCAGAAAATGCCACCAGCCTTCCAGACGTAGCTATTCCTTCTGTGACACAAGACCCCACTCCCAGGCACTTAGCACCTTTCTTTTAGAAGGGATCACTTCCCACAAGGTCATGTATCTGATTCACATGTCTTATCTCAAGATCCTTGCCTGATCCACCAACATCTCCTCCATGATTCTTTAAACTATGCAAAGACTTTCTATACATTCAATAAATATTTGAGTGACTTCGGTAATTAGGAATAATTTTATTGTGGGAAGTATATTACTCTGGAAGGCTACATACCCCTTGAAGTGGAACAAAGCAAGCTGAAACTTATGCAATAATTCCCCTTATCTGCTGAGGTTAGCTTCCAAGACAGCCAACAGGTGTCTGAAACCATAGAGAGTACCAGACTCTGCTTACAAGTACTGGGATTCCACTACAGTTCATCTGATAACTGGGTTGGCTACTAAGTGATTAACGGGTGAGTAGCACACACCACATGGATACATGGGACAAAGGGATGATTCATGATCTGGGCAGGTTTGAGCAGGATGGTGCAAAAGTTCCTGAGAACAGAATACAATTTAAAACTTATGATTATTTTTTCAAGAATTTTCTATTTAAAGTGTTCAGACCATGGTTGACCCCTGGGTAACTGAAACCACAGAAAGCAAAATTGGATAAAGAGTGAGGAGACTACTACTATATATAGTATACTATTATTCCACAGAATACAGCCAGATAAGGGAGCTCAAGTTCAGTAAGCTTCCTATTCAGTTTTAATATACACACTTCCTAAAGCATGTTTCCAACACAAAAACAAGATATTTTCTGTTAACAAAGATTAAGAAAACATTTAATATTGATTTCACTGAAACTAAGAACATTACTAAGAACACAATGCATAGATAAAACTCTTGAATTACATTTAAAATACAGCGTCTTGGGGTATGTAACAGGGATATGAGTGTCTCAGCTCTTGCTGGTACTGAGAAAATGAGAAAAAGAGAAGGCTATGACATCCTGCAAATGTGATGAGAGACACTACTATGGAGCATATTGGTGATACAACAACAACTCTGCTTAAAAACTTTCTTCTCTTAACTAATCAAAAATGCTTTAGCATTTTTTCATCCTAAAGTCTCAATCAGCTTCTCATTACCTTCCGTTATGGACCCCAGAGCAGCCTCAGAAATAAGGTGCCTTTTATCTGTTCCTCTGATCCTGATAGTTTGCCTGAAATCACCCTTTGTCATTGCTATGGTCTTGATATTTGTGTGCCACCAAAATTCATGTGATGAAACCTTAACCCTCAAGGTGATGATAGTAGAGGGCAGGGTCTTTGGGAGGTGATTCATTCCTAACAGTAGAGTTCCCATGAATAGGATCAGGGCTCTTCTAAAAGAGATCCCAGAGAGCTGCTATGCTTTTCGAGCATGTGAAGACACAGTGAGAAGACATTATCTGTAGACCGGGAAACAGAGCAAACCCAGACACCAAATCTGCTAAAGCCTTGTTTCTGAACGTCTCAGCCTCAAGAACTGTGAGAAATAAATTCACGTTGTTTCTAAGCCTCCAAGTCCATGGCATTCTGCTATAATAGCCTGAATAGATTCACATCTTCTTGCTCTACCTCCTTCTATAACACTTGGCAGATCACTGCTTCAACTCTTCTCTCCAACCCCACTCTCAATTTCATTAAGCTATAAATAATATTTTATTATAAGAAATTAACTTTAACTTTTTATTTGCTTTCCCCTAACCCCTTTATTTACTGCTGTGTTCATTTTTGTGCTGCATGAGAACTGAAATATTTATGAGAAGCTATAACCATTGAATGTGTTACTGTACACGGTGTCATTACTTAATAGCCTTATTAATTTTTGGGTGATTGGGAAGTGATGTTCAAGCTTTTTTACTTTCTAACATGATAGTTACTTCTACATAGGCATTTTACTGTGTTTTAGTTACATTTTAGGAAATATGTTGTTGGCTTTGGGATCACACAAATATAATTTCTCTCCCTTTTACTGACAACAGGTTCTGGTTAGCATTTTCATGGAAAGTGCCTAAGGTTCAGGAACAAATTCTTGTAACTATCACTTCATTATATTAGACCAGACAAAACAATTTATTGTATATTATGAAGTTTCAATTACATTCAGAGAATTGGAGCTAGGTGCTATAGAGAAGCCAGAATGATCATTATGTGATTTCCCACAGTCAACCTGCCCTAGAATAGTAGGGGAGAGAAACATCTATTCACCAAATCACAATGCAGGTCTAATTGTGGTAAGCAATAAAATAGAGACAGAAACAAACCTATATGTGAGCAGAGATACAATCATTGTGTCAGGAACAAAGGATGGAGAATTCACAGGGAAGCCTAAAACATCAGAAGAAAGTTTATAAGTATTTGAAAAATCTGTTGATTCATATTAATCACAACATTAGACTCTAAAGAAAACAATGGATGTCTCAAATCCTCATTGATCCCTGAAATAGCAGAGATGAGGTACAATTCTTCAAGGTTGATAGAAAGGGAAGTTTATTAAGAAAACAAATAAGGAAAGCTAGAATATGAATGAGACATCTACTTTCTAAGTTGAGAAAAAGGATAGATTATTTTAAAATTATATATTAGTCATAGAACCTTAAGAAGAACTGAACTTCTGTTGGCTTCATTTCCTTCATCTGTAATACTAGAACTTGGATTAAAATATTTCTAAAAGTCTCAGAAGGTTGAAAATGCTGAAATTATATCATTTGCATATCATTCAACAAATTTTTATTGAATGTCTGTCATATAATACAATGTCATGGGCATTGGAAAATTTTGATGAATAAGATATGCAGCCTCTGGCCTCAAGAAATTTGCAATCATTTTAGAAAGGTCCATCAGTATCAGGCAGTGGGTGCATAAGTGCCAAAAGATAGGGTCCAAATCATAAGCACTTAGGGAATTGAAAGCACACAGAGTCAATGAGCCAAAGAAAGCTTCATGAAGAAGGAAAGTATTTAAATACAACTCAAAGACCTCAGCACTCTGGGAGGCTGAGGCAGAAGGATCGAAAGTTTGACCCATTTTGGGCAACTTAGTGACTTAGCGAGACCTGTTTGAAAATAAAAAATGGCTGGGCATGTATCTTTGTTGGAAGGCCACAAATTCAATCCTCAGTACCACATACACACAAAAACAAATACACACACACACACACACACAAAATACAACTCAGAGTTAGCCTTTGAATAAGAAATAAAAACGAGAAAATACAGTTGTCCCCTTGAATACCAAAATCTACAGATGCTCAGTCCCTGATGTAAAATGTCATAGTATTTGCATAGAATTTAAGCACATACTGTAATGGTCTCTAGGTGCTTTCAATACCTAATACAAAGTAATGCTATGTAAACAGTTATTATACTAGATTTTTAAGGAGATAGTGAAAAAGAAAAAATTTGACTGTGTTCAGTACAGATACTGTCTTTTTTCTAAGTATTTTCATTCTACTGCTGATTGGATCCACAGACACAGAGCTCATGGACACAGAGCTGGCTGCATTGCTAGATCACTTCGGAAGTTACCCATTAAAGAGAATATCCAAGCCATCCATTACAACGATTAGTAAACACTGGTTTTCAAGGCTTGTGTAGTACATTAACAGGCAGACTTATTAGTTTTGTTGACACTCTTACTTGTATGTGGTCATCAATTCAAACTTTGAGAGAAAAAATTTCCAATGTGTTCAATAGCAGTAATGATGCAAAGCATTATTTCAAGTGTTTGTTATTGATGACAATGGTGTCTGTTCAATGATTCATCTTCCTTCTTCCCCGAGTGCTCACAGCTACTATTATCTAATCATCACAGGCACTGTCGCCAGGCATCGAGTTCTCTGAAGTGTAATGGTCTTCTGATTATGAGATCGTGGCATGTGAATAATGCATTCCATAGTTACAGAATTTGTTACTATTGCTTTGAGCAAGATTTCTTAGGAAACAAGAATGAAATTTTAATAGCAGAAATGCTTTCAGTTAAATACAATGACTCATTCACAGTGCAGTAATCATACACAGTCACCATGCATAGCAAGTCGGGAAAATTGGAAAAATGTAAAATTACCTACATTATTCTCTTGTTTAACAGCCATTTTAAAACACCAACCAAAAAGGGAAACTCGATTATGTGAGGATTCTGAGGGTTTGTGGGCAGTTACAAAGATAGTCCACTTTATAACATACATTCTCAATGCTGTACTTTTTGTACTCACGGCTTTATGGCCAGATCCTTACCCAAACCTTCACAATGTGCTCTGTGGACTTCTGATTTATTACTTCCTGTCAGTTCATCTTTTTTCTAACTTTCTAAATCACCCTAGTAAATATCTCTTGAGATTTGTAAAATAAGACAGATTTTTATCATTTTAAAGGATTTGAAAGAGTACTCACTATTGTTATAAATATATTACTGTGCACTATATGTGTCTAGAAGAGTAGAACAAATTCTACCTTTGGAGAACAGGTACTATAAGGGCATTATTTCCCCAATTTCTCTCTCAATGGGTCTGTCATTTGTGTACAAGAAGGCTACTGATTTTTGAGTGCTGACCTTGTATTCAGCTACTCTACTGAATCTGTCAATTAGGTCTAAATGTCTTTTGGTGGAGTTTTTTGGTTTTCTATGTAGGGTATCATGTCATCAGCAAATAATGACAGTTTAACTTCTTCCTTTCCTATCTTTATTCCTTTTATTTCTTTCTCTTGTCTAATTGCTGTGGCTAATGTTTTCTAGAACTATAATGATCGGGAGTGATGATAGTGAGCATCCTTGTCTTGTTCCTCATTTTAGCATGAAAGATTTCAGTTTTTGACCATTTACTATGATGATGGGTATTGGTTTTTTGGTTTTTTGGTTTTTTTGTTGTTGCTGTTTGGTTTGGTTTGGTTTGGTTTGGGGTTTTTTGGTACTGAGGATCAAACTAGGGACCTTGTGTTTGCAAGGCAGGCACTGGCCCCACTGAGCTAAATCCCCAGCCCAGCTATTGGTTTTTCATAGATGGCTTTTATCAGGTTGAGATTTAAAAAATCTATTCCAACTTCCTGTAGAGTGTTTATCATGAATGGGTATTGGTGTTTTTTTGTGCATCCATGATCATATGATTTTTGTCTTTGACTCTGTTAATACAGTGTATTACATTTATTGATGTACACATGTTGAACCATCCTTGCATTCCTGGGATGATTCCCACTTGGTCAGGATGTATGATCTTCTTGATTATCTTCTGCATTCTGTTTGCCAGTATCTTATTGAGGATTTTTGCATCTATGTTCATTAGAGTGATTGCCCTGTAGTTTTCTTTTTTGGTTGGGTCTTTCTCTGCTTTCAGAATCAAGGTAATGCTTGCTTCCAGGAATGAATTTGGGAATATTGCTTCCCTGTCAATTTCATTAAAGAGTTTGAGAAGTACTGGCATTAATTCTTTCCTAAATTTCTTGTAGAATTCAGCAGTGAAGCCATCAAGACTTGGGCTTTTCTTTGTTGGTAAATTTTAAATTATGTTTTCATTTTCACTGATTGTATTTGAGGTGTTTAGAATTTTTATATCTTCTTGATTCAACTTTGGTAATTCATATGTATCTAGGAATCTGTCCATTTCTTCTGTTTTCCATCTTATTGGAGTACAAATTCTCAAAGTAGCTATAGATGATCCTCTGGATTTCTGCTCTATCTGTTGTTATTTCACCCTTTTCATTTCCAATTGCATGAATTTGAGCCTCTTTTTTCCTTTTTTTTTTTTTTTTTTTTTTTGCTGAGGTTAGCTAAGGGTTTGTCAGCTTTACTTATTCTTTTGAAGAAGCAACTGTTCAATTTGTTGATTTTTTGTATTTTTCTCTTAGTCTCCATTGCATTGATTTCTGCTCTGATCTTTATAATTTCCTCTCTTGTATGAGCTTTGTGTTGTCTTGCTCTTCTTTCTCTAGGAGTTTGAGGTTCAGCATTAGGTTGTTTATTTTGAGCTCATTCTGTTTTTCTAATATGGGCATTTACTGCTATGAATTTCTCTCATAGGACTGCTTTCATTGTGTCCCATAAATTTGGGTATGTTGTATTGGCATTATCATTTAATTATAGAAGCTATCAAATTTTTTCCTTAATTTCCTCTGTGACCCATTGGTTGTTCAGGAGGGTGTTATTCAATTTCCATGTGTTTGTGAAGTTCTTGTGGTCTCTTTTGCTATTTTTTTTCTTTTCTTTCTTTCTTTTTTATTTTTTTGGTACTGGGGATCGAACTCAGATCCTTGCGCTTGCAAGGCAGGTGGCAGAAACACTGAGCTAAATCCCTGGCCCTCTTTTGCTATTGATCTGCAATTCCATTGCACTATGGTCTGACAATATACAGGTGATAATTTCAATTTCTTTTTATTTACTTTAATCATGTTCTATGAGCTAGCATGTGGTTTCCTTTGGAGACTGACCTGTATGCAGCTGAGAAGAGTATGTATACTGATTTTGTGGGGTGGAACACCTTGTAGACATCTATTAAGTCCATTTGTTCAAAAGTTTGGTTCAGTTCTAGTATTTCATTGTTGATTTTTTGTGTTGTTTATCTGTTCATTTGTGATAGTGGGGTGTTGAGGTTCCCCACTACTATTGTATTAGTGCTTATTTGATTTTTCATGTCTGTTAGTATTTGTTTTATATAGTTGGGTGTACCAGTATTTGTTGCACATATATTTATGATTGCCATTTTTTCTTCTTGTATTGTTCCCTTTATAAGTATGTAGTGACCTTCTTTGTCTCTCTTAAGTAGTTTTGATTTACAATCCACTTTCTCTGCAAATAGGATAGCTACCCCTCCTTTGGGGTAGGCAGTTTCTTCTCATGTGGAGTATTGTTTTCCATCCTTTGACTTTCAGCTTAGGAATTTCTTTTTAAATTAAGTGTGATTTTTGGATACTGCATATTGTTTCTTGGTGTTTTGTTTTGGTTTGGTTTTTTGTTTGTTTGTTTTTGTTTTTTGGTAGCAGGGATCAAACTCAGGACCTTGTGCTTGTGAGGCAGGCATGGAACCTCTGAGATAAATCCCTGGTCTGGATCTTGCTTCTTGATCCATTTTCTAGTTTATTTCTTTTGATTGATGATTTGAAGCCATTAACATTAATGGTTATAACTGATATTGTCTTGTCCTTGTTGTGATATTTTCTTGGCTCTTTTATTTTTCTCCTTCCCACTTAATTTTTTGCCTTGCCTGATGGATTCATTCTGTGGGTTTCATGGAGTTGTAATCTTCATGGTTGTTTTCTAGGATACTGTTTAGAATTTTCTGGAGTGCTGGTTTGGTATTCATGAGGTTCCTCAGGTGTTCTTTGTGGTTTTTTTGTTGTTGTTTGTTTTTGTTTTTTGGTACCAGGAATCGAACTCGGGACCTTCCACTTGTGAGGCAGGTGGCAGCACCACTGAGCTAAATGCCCAGCCTCTTTGTTGTGAAAATATCTTATTTCTCCACTGATTTTGAAAGATAGTTTTGGAGGATACATCAATCTGGATTGGAAGTTGTTTTCTTTTAGGGTTTGAAATACTTCATTCCAGGCTCTTCTTGACTTGAGGGTTTGTGTTGAGAAGTCTGCTGTTATTCTTATGGGCTTTCCTTTGTATGTGACTTGTTTCTTTTCTGTTTTTAATATTTTGTTCTTCTGTTGGTTTTCTGGCATCTTAACTATTATATGCCTAGGTGTAGTTTTTTGTAAAAATCACAACTAGTTAGAGTCCTACATGCCTCACTTATCTCTATGTCAAATTCTTTTCCCCTTCTTGGGAAGTTTTCTGCCATTACTTCTGTGAACAGTTTAAAAAAAATAATCTGCACTATCTCCTGCTTTTTCATTGACTCTGATCAATCTTATGTTATTCTTCTTTGCATCATCTAGCAGCTGCTGCATTGATTTCTCATGGTCCCATGCTATTTTTTTTAATCTTTATTTTCATGGTCACTAACCACAATCCTGTCTTCTATATCTGATATTCTGTCCTCACACTGGCTCATTCTGCTGGCTAAATTTTCAATGGAGTTTTTAATCTCTTGATATTTGTTTGAATAGTTTCATGGATTCCATTTCATTCCTATGCTCAATGTTCATGGTCTCCATCATGTTCCTGAACACCTCTATTTTTTTTTTTAAATCTGCTTCTGTTCTAGATTCGCTGAGCATGTCTTTTATTCTGGTCACCATCTCTGCAGCTATCTAGGAAATTATTTTGTTTTTATTTTTCATAGAGCCTTGTTTACCTGTTTGTTACTTCCCTTGTTATTAGTTCAGGGAGTCCAGGTGGTTGACTTTTGGGTTGTTTGACCTCATTGCCCCCTAGATTTACCTTTGGTGAGCTGGAAGTCTGGGTTTGCATCTTGTTTAGATGCCTTCTCATTTTTATTTTTTTATTGTTGATGTTTTTTATTTAATTCTTGGGTTGATGCTTGTATAATGCTTATTGTGAGTATCTTTATTGCAAGCATTTAGTACCCTTAGGGAATTACTTCTTATTAGTGGTATCTTCCAGGTATAACTGGTCTGGAGTACTACTCAGCCATAAAGAATGAGAAACTAGAGACATTTATAGCTAAATGGATGAATATTGAGGCCATACTCTTAAGTGCAATAAATAGGACACACATGTGGTCTTTGTGTTTTGAATCTGTAATGACCCTTAGGCAATCTCAATTTTGGTATACCAGGAAGGCCAACTGACTAGAACAATCACATCACCTTGGCCAAAGTGTTACAATCACCATCAACAATAGCATCAAACAGAGCTTAGAAAAATGACAAATTGTGTTAACTGTTAATCTGACACCTTTAACTGGGTGAACTAGACTTGTGGTTATATATCAAAATCAAGGACCAACCAGAAATATGTTTGTAGTAAGTAAGCTCTTCAATATAGTGAATTTACCCTCTGGGAAGAAGACTAAGAAGGAGTTGAGGGAGGATAGAGAGATAGAAGAAGAGAGAAAGGTTAGAAATAGTGTTTGAGGACATAGGAATATTATGCAAACTTTGGGAAATTGGTGAAGACAGGAAAAAAAGAGAGAAGGAAGAAACAAAAACAGAACAAATAGGAACAGGAAAACTAGAAGCTGTATTCATTCTGCTATATTAATAAGAACAATCCAGAAAAAAATAGGACAAAACCAGGAAAGGAGAGAAATGAAAAAGAAGGAGAAGGAGAAGTAGGAGAAGAAGGAGAAGAAAAAATGTCCCCTTCAGGGCATATCTCACCAGTAGACAATGTGGACAACAGTGTGCAGGTCCAAGTTGATTAATCTCAGCAAGCCAGCCATAGACCATGGAGATTCAGGCTGTTTTCTGGTTGCAAGGCTGGGATTGAGCTCCCTGAACACTTTAGGTTTGAACTCTGCACAGTTCTGCTGCAGGTTGGAGCTGCCTTTCTCCCAAAGCAAGCCTGGCTTCCCATAAGAGGTGCTGATTCAACCAATTCACCAACTGCTGTAGTTTACTATATCTTTTTTACAGTAACTCTCTTCACTCTCCCAGCAGGCTTCAATTTTCAACAAGCCTCAGAGAGACCCTCTCTCTACTGCTCACCACTGTGCTATCTTCTCAAGCTCATAACAATGGCCTTTCTGGTCCCAGATGCCTCTGTGGCCTGGATCCCAATTACTGTGCCATAGCCTTTGAAGTCCAGGGTGGCCCACATGGTATGGGCAGGGTGGGCACTTGGTCAGTCACCTATTTGGTGACATTTAAACCATCTTAATATTATCATGTCTTACCATGTTTTAGAATAAAATCATATGTTTGTAGGAGTTTGAACTGGATAGGTTCCTTAACTATCCTGTAACTTAAATGGGTAAATTCATGGTCCTCAGGAGCTTTCTTCATTTTGTTTCATCAAAAAGAAAGAGAAAAGGAAGGAGGAGGAAGAGAATGAAAGAGGAAGGAGAAAAACAGCACAGACAGCATCAGAATGCTTTGATCAGACTTAAAAATCTCAATGTTCCCAAGCCTATAAATATTAGGTTGCTTCTCCTTTCTAGGCAAGACAGTACTTTGACTCTTATTTATTGTACTGAACTTGAAAAATACAGTACACCACAAGAAAGCCAGAAGGATTTCACTGAGCCTGTATTTCTTGTCAAATGCACAGCAAATTAATATCCAGAAGTAACTTTCACTGCTTCTCTCTGCCTAAAGACTTCATTCTTTAATTTTTCTAAACCAGCTTAAACCTAAGTGAGTGTTATGGTTTGGATCCAAAAAGTTCCCCAAAACTTTCATGTAGTCAGAGGTGGGGCTATCAGAAGGTGCTTGGATCATGGAGGTGCTGTACTCATTAGTGGATTAGTGCATTGATAAGTTCATTGATGGTTCATTGATTAGTGCATTCATAGGAGGGAAGACACTGAGGGTGTACCTTTGGAGGGTACACTTTGGAGGTCTCTGCCTCTTGTTTCTCTTTACACCTTTGCTGCCCTGAATTTAAAGGCTTTTTTCTGCCAGGCTCTTCTACCCTTGGGGCCAGCCATCCACAGGCTAAACCTTCTGGACCTGTGAGTCAAGAATAAACCTCTCCTCCTTTATGGTGCATGTATCAGTTATTTTCCCCCAGAAACAGGAAGCTGACTAATACAGAGAGGGATCTTCCAGTAAACTTATTTACCCAAGGATCAGCAGAAATGCCGGCACTCTCTTTCGATAAATCTTTCCTAAACCTAGGAAGCCCTCTTTGAACTCACTTGATTATCTTGGAGGGAAGCGTAGCGTTTTTGTTCTTCACCTCAATATCATCCTTGACTAAGGTCCTGCACATGAGTCAAATTAGAAGAAACAGTGTATCTAAGTATAGATAGGTTTTCACAAATCAGGAAATTGTAAGTCTTGAATTCTCCTTACCATTGCACTCCTGATTCCTGCATTTGGAAATACTATGTTTCCTAAGGTAACTGTGACTAGCACCAGATTTCTGTGAGTCACTGTTGGCTAAGGCTACATGTCTCAAATATTTTAAAATAAATTAAAGTCTATTTGAACTCATGGGAAGAGAGTTTCCATACACTTAACATCTCTGAAATTCTTAACAGTTACAAATATTTGTCATATTTTATAATTTCTTGTTAGAAAATTTTGTTTTACCACTGAATCTCATAAGAAACACATGCTGTTTTACCTCATTGGCATAGTATTCACAATAATTTTGCATTAAATTAACATTAAACAATGAAGTTAATAACATAGTGTCTTAAAACATCAAAAGCAAGAATACACAAAAACAATGGGAAAAAAGTACAATGAAACCAGAAAAAGAAAAAGAGACAAAGAAACATGAAACATTGAGCATTTACACACTAAGATAAAGACAAAAAGTAAGACATTAAGGAAATTTTTGATTACAAAAATACAGTAACTTAAAAATAAAAATTTCTTCAAAAGAAGCTCCATACAATACTCAAAACCAAGAATGCATGGTAGACATAAAGACATCTGTTCCTTGTCCTTAGTCTGTCCAAAATGAATTCAACATCACCATAAAATATTTTGAAGGACTTTCAAGGAAAATTAATTAATTTGCAATTTGAGGTGAATTTCAGAATTAAAGAAAAGCTGACAATCAAGATTATTTTGGTATGTTGGCACCAAATTTCATCTTTCTAATAAAAAAAACCTTATGTTCTTTAGTTATGTATGTAATCTTTAGATATGTGGTACTATTTTCTTCTGCTTATTTTACAACTTCTCTTTTCTCTCTTTACAGCATTCTTCTCAAGCATGCCTTAGAGAACAATGTCCTCTAGAATACTGCCGAATTGCATGACTTCAGAGATTGTTGGGGAAATATTTTGCTTTTCTAGTTGTGACAAAATGTTTGAATAAAGTTATAAGTATAGTACATTAAAACAATAAATATTTATTTATTCAAGTGAGTAGGAAGTTGAACTAAATTTTTCTAAATGAGTTATACAGTGTTCCAATGTGTTCAAATTAGAATTAGAGTATTCTGAATTTGACTATATATTTACTTTTATCAGTAAGTTTTATATCTTCATATTTTTCATGTTCTTACTTAGCAAGGTTTTTTTCAATTAAAAAAATTAATCTTAGCATTTCCTGTAAGGCACATCTAGTGGTACTCAGCTCTCTCAAATTTTATCTGAGAAAGTTTTTAATTTTTATTTCATTTCTGAAGGACAACTTTGCAAGGTAACATGTTATTGGTTGTCAGGAAGCTTATAGTTGCTTGTTTGTTTTGTTTCTGTTTGTCATTTAGCATTTTGAATATATTCTTCCACCCTCTTCCAGCCTGCAACTTTTCTGTTGAGAAATCTGCTGCTAGCTTCACTGTGACTCTCTTGTGTGTTATATGTTAACGTGTAGAGGATGGAACTGAGTGTTCCTGTCCTTGAAGGGTTTGCAATCTAGCTGTCAGAGAGAAGATGACAGATAAATTATTTAGAGCATTTAAAGGGTCAGCGTCAAGTAAATGTTACATACAAGTATACTAAGAAAGCAAGGGATCACACAGGATGAAGGAAAGCAGGCCAATTTTCAAGGATCAAGTAGGAATTAGATGAACTATTTATGGATACACGAACAAGCTGAAACAGGATGAAGTATATTGATTACAATGACATGTAATTTGAACTTCATTCTTTACTTATTTCTTCTGTCAAATAACTTGTACTCTTGGTGGTCACCCTTGTGTATCCACACAGGGAACCAAGTGCTAATCAAATTTAGCCTGAAGTTAACTTTACACTTGTTTATTAATTTGGTGTAATGAATCCTGCATGCAAAATCCTAAAATAATTAATTGTTTATATTTACAGGTATTTCATTTTCCCAAGTACTGCTAAGTGACTTTAAGAATAAAATAGCATAGTTATGTAGATTTTAAAAAATATTTCCATTAATTTTGGTGATTAATCAACATGCTATCTCACTGTTAGTACACTAGTACTTTGGCACTCAATGAAGATAAAATAGTCTTCACTGTTGTAAAATAGATACAAATATTTTATGCTAAATTTAAAAAAAAAAATTTAACATTCTCACAGAAAGGCAAGTCATCTAACAAACTACTCATAACTAGAAATGGATTTAGATAGAAAAATTTAAGAAAAATCCCCCCATATTCAAAAGACTTAAAGAAGATGAGATAAGACAGAGATACATCTTCCTTGCTCTACTACTTTACCCCCATCAAAAAAATGTACTAGCCCAGCAAAAGGAAGGGTCCTCCTGGCTGCCATTCCACCACTCCTAGCACAGAGGAGGTGAGCCCCACGGGTGCCAACAGCACAACCCCCACACCCCTCACCCCCAGTCGATATGAGAAGACACATAAGTAAGTCTCAAAATCAGACTTCCAGATCACCTACAGCAACCCCAAAGGGAAATGAGATGGAACACACTGATACTCAACAACCTGGACTCCCTGAACTGGCAAAAAAAGACAATCTAAAAACAACTGAAATCAGAAATGATTTCTCAAATAACAGCAGAGATTGTGCTCATAGTGCAAGACATGATTAATAAATCTAGATAGGAACTGAGGAGCATGATGGAATCCCAACACAGGAAACAAGTGGAATCCACAAAACAGATGCAAAAAGATATCCAAGGGATTATAAACTATATTGAAAGTTGACACAGCAGAATGAGCCAATGTGAGGACAGAATTTCAGATATAGAAGAAAAGATTGCAATTAGTGATGAGGAAAAGAAAAATTGGTTTAAAATTATAAAGGACCATGAGAAATCAATCCAGGAGCTGCTAGACGATGCAAAGAAGAATAACATAAGACTGATTGGAGTCAATGAAGAAATGAGAGAGAGTGCAGACAATATAAAAAAAACTGTTCACAGAAGTGATGGCAGAAAACATCCCAAGAAGGGGAAAAGAACTTGAAGTACAGATAAGTAAGACATATAGAACTCCAAATAGCCTTGATCAAAAAAAATCTACACATAAGAATATAATTGTTAAGATTCCAGAAACCCAAGAGAAGAACAAAGTTCTACAAGCAGTTGGAGAAAAGAAACAAATCACATACAAAGCAAAGCCCATCAGAATCACAACAGAATTCCCAATGGAAACCCTCAAGACAAGAAGAACTTGGAGTGATGTATTCTAAGCCCTAAAGGAAAACAGCCTCCAACCCAGAATGATGTACCCTGCAAAACTATATTTCAAAATTAATGGATAAATGAGATACTTTCATGACAAAGAGCACCTTAGGAACTTCATGAATACCAAACCAGCACTCCAAAAATTTTAGACAAAACCCTAGGAAAACACAATGAGGATCACAATCCCAGGAAGCACAGCAGAATGAATCCATTGGATGTGACAGGAAAATAAAGGTAAAGGGGGAGAATCCAACAGAAAGAAAGTCATGACAATGATAAGTTAATACGTATCAGTTATAACCATCAATTTTAATGGTCTCAATTCACTAATTAAAAGAAATAGACTGGGAGAATGGATTAAGAAGCAAAATTTAACAATATGCTGCGTACAAGAAACACACTTAATTCAAAAAGAAACTCATAGACTGGAAGTTAAAGGGTAGAAAACAATACTCCATGTGATGGGAACCTGAAAAAAAGCAGGAGTAGCTATCCTCTTTGCAGATCAAGTGTATTTCAAACCAACACTGATTAAGAGAGATGAAGAAGCACAGTACATCCTTGTAAAAGCAACAGTCCAAGAGGAAGAGATGACAATCATAAATATCTATGCACCAAACACTAGTGCACCCAACTATATAAAAGAAATACTAAAGGAAATTAAAAATCACATAAGCACTAATACAACAGTAGTGGGGGACCTCAATACTCCACTGTCACAAATATATCAACTAGACAAAAAACAAGCAATAAAATACTAGAACTCAATCAAACTATTGAACAAATGAACTTAACAGATGTTTACAGAGTGTTCCACCCACAAAATCAGAATACACATTCTTTTCAGCAGCACATGGCTCGTTCTCCAAAATAGACCACATACTCACACATAGAACATGTTTAAGTAAGTGCAAGGGAACTGAAGTTATCCCCTGTATATTATCAGAAAATAGTGTGATGAAATTGAAGATCAATAGCAAAAGAAACCACAAAAATTTCATAAACACATGGAAATTGAACAACACACTTCTGAATAACCAATGGGTCACAACAGAAATCAAAGAAGAAATCAGACAGTTCCTTCAATTAAATGACAATGACAATACAACATATCAGAATCTATGGGACACAATGAAAGCAGTCTTATGAGGGAAATTCACAGCAGTGAATACTCATATTAGCAAAACAGACCAAGCCCAATTAAACAACTTGACACTGAACCTCAAGCTTCTAGAAACAGAAGAGCAGGACAAACCCAAAGCTCATACAAGGGAGGAAATTGTAAAGATCATAGCAGAAATCAATTCAATGGAGACTAAGAGAATGATGCAAAAAATTAAAGAAACCAAGATTGGTTCTTTATAAGAATAAACAAAATTGACAAACCCTTAGCCAAACTTATCAGAAAAAGGAAAGAAAAGGAACAAATCCAGGCAATTAGGAATGGAAAGAGAGAAATTACAACAGACCCAGCAGGAATCCAGAGGGTCATCAATACCTACTTCAAGAACTTGTATGCCAATAAGATGGAAAACACAGAAGAAATGGACAGAATCCTACATATGTATGAATTACCAAAGCAGACTGAAGAAGACATAAAACTTCTAAAAAACCCAAACTGAATCAATGATATTGAAAATGTAATTAAAAAATTACCAACTATTAAAAGCCCATGTTCTGATGGCTTCACTGCTGAATTCTACAAGACATTTAGAGAGGAACTACTGCCACTACTGTTTAAACTCTTCAGTGAAATTGAAAGGGAAGCAATACTCCAAAATTCATTCCTGGAAGCAAGCATCACCTTGATCCCCAAACCAGAGAAAGACCCAACCGAAAAAGAGAACTATAGGCCAATCTCACTAATGAACATAGATGCAAATATTCTTAATAAGATACTGGCAAATAGAATGCAGAAGATCATCAAGAGGATCATACACCCTGATCAAGTGGGATTCATCCCAGGGATGCAGGGATGGTTCAATATACACAAATCAATCAATGTAATATACTATATCAATAGAGCCAAGGACAAAAACCATATGATTATCTCCATAGATGCAGAAAAAGCATTTGACAAAATCCAACATGCATTTATGATAAAAACCCTATAAAAAATTGGAATAGATGGTCTCTACCTCAAACTGATAGAAGCCACCTATGAAAAACCAACAGCCAATATCATACTAAATGGTCAAAAACTGAAATCCTGCACACTAAAATCAGGAACAAGACAAGGATGTCCACTATCACCACTCTTGTTCAATATAGTTTTGGAAACACTAGCCATGGAAATTAGACAAGAGAAATAAATAAAAGGAATAAAGATAGGAAATGAAGAAGTCAAATTGTCATTATTTGCAGATGACATGATACTCTATATAGAAGACCTCAAGAATGCCACCAAAAGTCTTCTAGACCTAATAACCAAATTCAGTAGAGTAGCTGGATACAAGGTCAACACACAATAATCTATACTTTTCCTCTACATGAGCAACAGACTCACTGAGACAGAAACAGGGCAAACAGTTACTTTCACAATAGCATCCAAAAAACTGAAATACCTAGGAACCAACCTAACAAAAGAAATCAAAGACGTCTTGTCTGAAAACAATAGCCCTCTGAAAAGAGACATTGAAGACGTTATCAGAAAATGGAAAGGCATCCCTTGCTCCTGGGTAGGAAGAATCAACATAGTGAAAATGGCCATACTTCCAAGACTGCTGTATAGATTCAATGCCATCCCAATTGAAATCCCAGCAGCATACTTCATGGACCTTGAGAAAGCAATCCAAAAATTCATTTGGAACAAGAAGAGACCCAGAATAGCAAAAGCAATTCTAGCTAACAGAGACATGGCAGCGGGTATCACAATCCCCAACCTGAAACTCTACTACAAAGCTACTGTGATAAAAACAGCACAGTACTGGCAAAGAAACAGACCTGAAGACCAGTGGAACAGATTAGAAGATGCAGAAACAATGCCAGACACACTCAGCCATCTCATCTTCGACAAAAGAGCCAAACACCCTCACTGGAGGAAAGATAGCCTCTTTAATAAATGGTGCTGGAAAAATTGGCCTTCAACTTGCCAAAGATTAAAACTAGACCTATATCTCTCACTATGCAGCAAACTAAAATCAAAATGGATTAAAGATCTAAATATTAAAATAGAAATTCTGAACCAGTTGGAACAGAGGTTAGGTAGAACCCTTGAAGACATTGGTGTAGGAAAAGATTTTATGAACAAAACCTCAGTTACCCGTGAACTAGCACAAACAATCAACAAGTGGGATCTCTTCTAATTAAAAGGCTTCTGCACAGCAAGAGAAACCACCAGCAATGTGAAGAGACAACCCACAAAGTGGGAAAAAATCTTCACCTGCTCTTCCTCAGACAAAGGTCTACTATCTCGAATCTATAAAGAACTTAAAAAGATCAGACCTCCCAAATTTAAAGACCCAAATTGAAAATGGGCATCTGAAATGAACAGACATTTCTCAGACAAAAAAGTAGAAATAGCAAATAAATACATGAAAAAATGTTCAACATCACTGGTCATTTGAGAGATGCAAATGAAAACAATGCTGAGATTCCACTTCACTCCAAAAAGAATAGCTGCTATCATGAAATCAATGAATAAAAATTGCTGGCAGGGCTGTGGGGAAAGAGGAACACTGCTCCACTGCTGGTGGGAGTGTTGACTGGTGCAAGCACTGTGGAAATCAGTATGGAGACACCTCAAAGAACTAGGACTGGAAGTCCCATTTGACCCAGCTATTCCCCTGCTGGGTATCTTCCCCAAAGAATTAAAAGAATCATACCCCAGTGATATATGTGCGCCCATGTTCATAGCAGCACAATTTGTAATAGCTAAACCTTGGAAACAGCCCAATTGCTCATCAAGTGGAGACTGGATAAAGAAAATGTGGGGTTTTTTTTTTATAAATGGAGTACTACTCAGCCATAAAAAATGAGAAATTAGAGATATTTAAAGCTAAATGGATGCACATTAAGGCGATACTCTTAAGTGAAATAAATAGGACACACATGTGTAAACACCATATAGTTTCTCTAGTGTGAGAAACTAAAAGTGTAAATAAGGACTAAAAGGTATAATAGATAACATGAAATAGGAAGAAAAGGGGCAAAGGGGAAGGGTAAATAGGAAGGGTAGGGGAAAGGAAAGAAGGGAATGGAATTAATATGAGAAAATGAAAAGAATGGAAACAAAGTCTTTGTAAATAGGGAGGGATGGAGGGGTTGAAAGGAGGGTAGTGGAATGTGAAAAAAATAAGAACCAAGATATATTATGTAAAGGTACAAATTTCCAATGATGAATGTCATTATATTGTATACCTAAAAGGTACCAATAAAATAAAATTTTAAAAAAATTTACTAAATGGCAAAGGAATTCCTGAATAAAATAGAAGAGAGTTTAAAGCAAGATTTTAATTTAGATTTCCCAATATACATCCCATTTCTTCTTTTCTATCTTCTAACATTTGGCTCTTCGAAAGTGTATTAGTCACATGTCCATTGCTGAGACAAATTAACTGACACCAACAAATTGAAGGAGGAAAGGCTTATTTTGGCTCATGGTTTCATAGGTTTCAGTTCATTGTCATCTGACTCTAAAAGAGGAAGAGAATGGAGTAGAAAAGATGCCCACCTCATAGTGCCCAGGGAGCAGAGTGAGGAAAGAGCCAGAGAGAGAGAGAGAGAGAGAGAGAGAGAGAGAGCTCTACCCCTCAAAGTTTCACCCCCAATGATCTACTCTCTCTAACCTGGCCCCACCTATGGTACATTGTGGGTATACAATGCAAATACATTTCTCATTGGGAATTGTACCTTTACATAATGCATCTTGGTTCTTATTTTTTCACCATTCCTAGCCCTCCCTTCACGCCCTCCACCCTTCCCTATTTACAAAGACTTTATTTCCATTTTTCCATTTCTCAGCATTTTTTCTTCCCCTTCTTTCCTTTCCCCTGCCCCTCCCACTACCCCTACCCCTTTGGACCTTTTCTTCCTATTTTACATTATCGATTATTCATTCTAAACATTGGTACATTTTAGGTATACAATATAATGACATTCATCATTGGAAATTTGCACCTTTACATAGTCTCTCTTGGTTCTTATTTTTCACCCATGCCCAGCCCTCCCTTCAACCCCTCCATTCCTCCCTATTTACAAAGATTTTGTTCCTGTTTTTCCATTTTCTCATATTAATCTCATTCTCTTCTATCGTTTCCCCTAGCCCTCCCACTTCCTTCCCCTTTGCCCCTTTTCTTCCCATTTCACATTATTACACATTTAGTCCTTATTTACACTTTCAGTTTCTCACAGCAGAGAAACTATTTGGTATTTATACATGTGTGTCCTATTTGTTTCATTTAAGAGTATTGCCTCAATGTGCATCCACTTAGCTATAAATGTCTCTAATTTCTCATTTTTTATGGCTGAGTAGTATTCCATTTTATTAAAAAACCACATTTTCTTTATCCAGTCTCCAGTTGATGGGCCTTTGGGCTGTTTCCAAGTTTTAGCTATTACAAACTGTGCTGCTATGAACATGGGCGCACATATATCATTGTGGTATGATTCTTTTAATTCTTTGGGGAAGATACCCAGCAGGGGAATAGCTGGGTCAAATGGGACTTCCAGTCCTAGTTCTTTGAGGTGTCTCCATACTGATTTCCACAGTGCTTGCACCAGTCTACACTCCCACCAGCAGTGGAACAGGGTTCCTCTTTCCTCACAGCCCTGCCAGCATTTGTTATTGGTTGATTTTATGATAGTAGTCATTCTTTCTGGAGTGAAGTGGAAGCTCAGCATTGTTTTCATTTGCATCTCTCAAATGACCAATGATGTTGAACATTTTTTCATGTATTTATTTGCTATTTCTACTTTTTTGTCTGAGAAATGTCTGTTCATTTCAGATGCCCATTTTCAATTTGATTCTTTAAATTTGGGAAGTATGATCTTTTTGAGTTCTTTATAGATTCGAAATAGTAGACCTTTGTCTGAGGAAGAGCAGGTGAAGATTTTTTCCCACTTTGTGGGTTGTCTCTTCACATTGCTGGTGGTTTCTCTTGCTGTGCAGAAGCCTTTTAATTAGAAGAGATCCCACTTGTTGATTGTTTGTGCTAGTTCACGGGTAACTGAGGTTTTGTTCATAAAATCTTTTCCTACACCAATGTCTTCAAGGGTTCTACCTAACCTCTGTTCCAACTGGTTCAGAGTTTCTATTTTAATATTTAGATCTTTAATCCATTTTGATTTTAGTTTACTGCATAGTGAGAGATATGGGTCTAGTTTTAATCTTTGGCAAGTTGAAACTCAATTTTTCCAGCACCATTTATTAAAGAGGCTATCTTTCTTCCAGTGAGGGTGTTTGGCTCCTCTATCGAAGATGAGATGGCTGAGTGTGTCTGGAGTTGTTTCTGCATCTTCTAATCTGTTCCACTGGTCCTCACGGCTGTTTCTTTGCTAGTACCATGCTGCTTTTATCACAGTAGCTTTGTAGTAGAGTTTCAGGTTGGGGATTGTGATGCCCCCTGCCATGTCTCTGTTAGCTAGAATTGCTTTTGCTATTCTGGGTCTCTTCTTGTTCCAAATGAATTTTTGGATTGTTTTCTCAAGGTCCATGAAGTATGCTGGGATATGTATATGGGATCTCAATTGGAATTGCATTAAATCTATATAGCAGTTTTGGAAGTATGGACATTTTCACCATATTAATCCTTCCTACCCAGGAGCAGGAGATATCTGTCCATTTTCTGACATCATCTTCAATCTCTATTTTCAGAGTGTCATAGTTTTCAGAGAAGAGGTCTTTGATTTCTTTCGTTAGGTTGATTCCTCTGTATTTCAGATTTTTGGATGCTATTGTGAAAGGAATTATTTGTCCTATTTCTCTCTCAGTGAGTCTGTCATTTGTGTAGAGGAAAGCCATTGATTTTTGTGTGTTGACCTTGTAACCAGCTACTTGACTGAATTTGGTTAATAAGCCTAGAAGACTTTTGGTGGAGTTCTTGGGGTCTTCTATATATAGAGTACCATGTCATCTGCAAATAATGACAATTTGACTTCTTCATTTCCTATCTTTATTCCTTTTATTTCTTTCTCTTGTCTAATTTCCATGGCTAATGTTTCCAGAACTATATTGAACAAGAGTGGTGATAGTGGACATCCTTGTCTTGTTACTGATTTGGTGTGAAGGATTTCAGTTTTTGTAAATTTAGAAAGATATTATTGGCTGTTGGTTTTTCATAGGTGGCTTTAATCGGGTTGAGGTAGAGACCATTTATTCCAATTTTTTGTAGGGTTTTTATCATAAATGCATGTTGAATTTTGTCAAATACTTTTTCTGTGTCTATGGAAATAATCATATGGTTTTTGTCCTTGGCTCTATTGATGTAATGTATTACATTGATTGATTTGCTTATATTGAACCATCCCTTCATCCCTGGGATGAATCCAAGTTGATCAGGATGTGTGATCTTCTTGATGATCTTCTGCATTCTGTTTGCCAGTATCTTATTAAGGACTTTTGCATCTATGTTCATTAGTGAGATTGGCCTATAGTTCTCCTTTTTGGTTGGGTCTTTCTCTGCTTTGGGGATCAAGGTGATGCTTGCTTCCAGGAATGAATTTGGGAGTATTGCTTCCCTTTCAATTTCATTGAAGAGTTTAAACAGTAGTGGCAGCAGTTCCTCTCTAAATGTCTTGTAGAATTCAGCAGTCAAGCCATCAGGGCCCGGGCTTTTCTTAGTTGATAAGATTTTAATTACATTTTCAATTTCATTGGTTGATATTGAGTTGTTCAGAATTTTTAGGTCTTCTTCATTCAACTTTGGTAATTCATATGTATCTAGAAATCTGTCCATTTCTTCTGTGTTGTCCATCTTATTGGCATATAGGTTCTGGAAGTAGGTATCAATTATCCTCTGGATTTCCACTGGGTCTGTTGTAATTTCACACTTTTCATTCCTAATTGCATGGATTTGGGCCTTTTCTTTCCTTTTTCTGACAAGGTTGGCTAAAGGTTTGTCAATTTTGTTTATTCATTTGAAGAACCAACTCTTGACTTTATTGATTTTCTGTATTGTTCTCTTAGTCTCCATTGCATTGATTTCTCCTCTGATCTTTATAATTTCCTCCCTTGTATGAGCTTTGGGGTTGTCCTGCTCTTCTTTTTCTAGAAGCTTGAGGTGCAGGATCAGGTTGTTTAATTGGGCTCGTTCTGTTTTCCTAATATGTGTATTCACTGCTATGAATTTCCCTCATAAGACTGCTTTCATTGTGTCCCATAGATTCTGATATGTTGTATTGTCATTGTCATTTAATTGAAGGAACTGTCTGATTTCTTCTTTGATTTCTGCTGTGACCCATTGGTTATTCAGAAGTGTGTTGTTCAATTTCCATATGTTTATGACATTTTTTGAGTTTCTTTTGCTATGGATCTCCAGTTTCATCGCACTATGGTCTGATAATATACATGGGGATAACTTCAATTCCTTTGCACTTAGTTAAACATGTTCTATGTGTGAGTATGTGGTCTATTTTGGAGAATGACCCATGTGCAGCTGAGAAGAATGTGTATTCTGATTTTGTGGGGTGGAAGACTCTGTAAACATCTGTTAAGTTCATTTGTTCAAGACTTCCATTGAGTTCTAGTATTTCATTACTTATTTTTTGTCTAGTTGATCTATCTATTTGTGACAGTGGGGTGTTGAGGTCCCCCACTACAATTGTATTAGTGCATATAGGACTTTTCATGTCTGTTAGTATTTGTTTTATATAGTTGGGCACACTAGTGTTTGGTGCATTGATATTTATGATTGCCATCTCTTCCTCTTGGATTGTTCCCTTTACAAGGATGTAGTGTCCTTCTTCGTCTCTCTTAATCAGTGTTGGTTTGAAATCTACTTGATCTGCCAAGAAGATAGCTACTCCTGCTTTTTTTTCAGGTTCCTGTCACATGGAGTATTGTTTTCCACTCTTTAACTTTCAGTCTATGAGTTTCCTTTTGAATGAAGTGTGTTTCTTGTATGCAGCATATTGTTGGATTTTGCTTCTTGACCCATTCTACCAGTCTATTTCTTTTGATTGGTGAATTGAGACCATTAACATTGATGGTTATAACTGAAACGTATTGACTTGTCATTGCCATGACTTTTTCTTTTTGTTGGGTTCTCCCCCCTTTACATTTAATTTCTTGTCATGCCAGATGGGTTCATTCTGCTTTGCTTCCTGGGGTTGTGATCCTCAATGTCTGTTCCTAGGATATTGTGTAAAATTCTTTGGAGTGCTGGTTTGGTATTCACGAAATTCCTAAGGTGCTCTTTGTCATGAAAGTATCTTATTTTTCCATCTATTTTGAAAGATAGTTTTGCAGGGTACATCAATCTGGGTTGGAGGCTGTTTTCTTTTAGGACTTGGAATATGTCACTCCAAGCTCTTCTTGCCTTGATGGTTTGTGTTGAGAAGTCTGCTGTGATTCTGATGGGCTTTGCTTTGTATGTGATTTGTTT